>NC_040102.1:36582905-36885936 GCF_003369695.1 Bos indicus x Bos taurus
ATCTGACAGAAACCACCTAAACCAAGGGATCAAAGTTAAAGGCACCGAGAACAAGGGGGATACAATGACGTCACACCACCCCCAAGATACCCTGATGTACCATCAAGTTATGACATCACGTCAGGTGAGCCCCTGCTGAGGTGCATTCTGCAAAATGGCTGGTGTGCACTCTTTCAAAACCTTTAGGTCCAGGAAGACAAAGCAAGGCTGAGGAATTTTTCAGATTGGAGGAGACTAAGGAGATAGGACAATGAAATGCAATGTGTGACCCTGGTTAAATCCTAGATGTGGGGTGGAGGCGGGTAGGAACAAGCCATAAAGAACATAACAGGAAGAGCTGAGGAATTTAGGCATGGACTGTCAATCGGGTAACAGCTACGTTTAAATGCTAAATCTCCTGATAGTGACAACTGGACTGTGGTTATGGTAAAGAAGGTCCTGCCCTTGGCAAATACACACTGGGGTAATTTGGGCTAAGAGGTAGACGGTCTCTGACGTCATCCAAAATGGCTCAGAAGAGTAATAAGTAGAGGGGTAGATAGGTAGAACAAAGGGGTGAAAACACTGGTCATCGTGAATCTGGCTCGTGGGTGTACAGGGCTCCTTCTACAGTTCTTGCAGGTTTTCTGAAAATCTGAAACTATATCCAAATTAATACATATGCTGCCATGGAGAGAGTTCCAAGACTTACGCAGCAAAAAAGGGAAGGTCCAGAGCCTTGTGTGTATGCTGCTGTTTCAGACAATGTATCCCTCCCCCTACAAAGGACACACAGCAAATGGTGACATGACGGCTTTTGGGGGCAAAGACCAGGAATTAAGATCTGGAGAGAGAATTTTTTACTTTTCGTTTACTTCGTTTCTTCCTGTTTGAATTTTTCCTTCCGTCCGGTAGAAGATGTGAATTCACTTCCTTTTCTTTCTCCACTTAAAATGCAAGCGCCCCTGCAAGTGGTCCCCCTCACGGAAAAGGGCATGAAGTGGCGCCAGAGGCCCAGGGGAGAGAGAAGCTGGGTGAGATGTCTTCGGAGACAGAGAGGCCCCAGCCCAGAAGAGACAGGAAGCAGGTGGGGATTCCAAGATTCGCTTTACCTATTTGGAGATCAGCCTTTGGAGAAAAGGCAGGCAGGTGGGGCAGACAGCACCCCCCCACCAGGGGACGTGCTGACAGCACCCTGGGCTCAGGATGGGTTGGAGTCTGACAGTTGAATTGCGACACAGAGCAGGCCTTTAATTCAAGTTCCCATCTCTGGCCATGTGGCCCCCTTCTCCCCCTGGAGTGGCCTTTCCCTCTTCTCTCTGTTCCTCATTCCTGGGCTCAACGTTGAGCCCGCCTCCCTTTCTAGGATGGCTCAGCCAGGCCTAGAGCCGCTGCCCCGGGCCCCCTTCCCAGTGTGTCTGCTTGGCCATCACCAGCCTCTGACTCTTCGGCAGAAGAATCCCAGCTCAATCCAGCAGCCTGGCCACACCTCAGCAGTTCTCTAGAAGTGGTAGATTAGAAGTTACATGATCATGGGCCAAACTGCGTAACTGCAGTGACGACGGCATCAGTGCTGGCCAGGGGCTGGGCTGGGGGTGGGGCGGGTTGGACTGCAAGGGGGCCCAGGGGAGGCAGACTCTGGGTGATGGAGATGTTCTACCAGGTGATTCACAGGAGAGCCGCTAGGCTACACGCAGTGGCAAAACAACGCCTTCAGTGAAAATGGGTACATTTGATAGTATGTCAACAATACCTCTATAAACCTAATTTTTTTTACAGATTTTCTTTGATATGGATCATTTTTAAAGTCATTATGGAATGTGTTACAATATTGCTTCTGTTTTATGTTTTTTGACCACAAGGCAGGTGGGATTTTACCTCCCCGGACCAGGGATCAGTCTGCACCCCCTGCATTGGAAGGTGAAGGCTTAAACCATCAGACCACCAGGGAAGTCCCTAAGCCTAATTTTTTTAATGCTCAAAATGAAGGAGAGAGTTTGTCTAGTGTTCAAGTGATCTGACAGCCGCTGGGAATGAAATGAGTAGGGTCTACAATTTTTTTCTCCTAAGAACCATCCCTCTGGGTTCTGCCCACTACACAGACCCACCCACCAGATCAGCATGAACTGATCCAGACTGGTAGATAGCAGTAGTAGCAGCAAGGATGGGGGGAAATTTTTTTTTATTTAGGGGACTTCCCTGGTGGCTCAGTAGATGAGAATCTGCCCGCCAATGCAGGGGACACAGGTTCCATCCTGGTCCAGGAAGATTCCACATGCCGAGGAGCACCTAAGCCAAGGCACGACTACTGAGTCCGTGCTGCAGAGGCAGGGAGGTGTAACCTGAGGCCTGTTTGCTGCGACTACTGAAGTCTGAGTGCCTAGAGCCTGTGCTCCATGACAAGAGAAGCTATGGCAAGAAGAAGCCTGGACACAATCACCAGAGACTCGTCCCTGGTCTCTGCAACTAAAGAAAGCCCTCAAAGCACCAGAAGACCCAGCACAGCCAAAAAAATTTTTTTTTAATTCTTTAAGGCCCAAAATGGTCTGTCGGTGTTTCTGTCTTCTAAGGGAAGGCAGAATTCCTATCAAATCATTATAGATCCCTTTTTCTTAGAGGGTGGTGGCTCTCTAGGGTCTGAGAAGGAAATTAGACAGTGCCAACATCATTGCAGTCCAGGATTTTTGGTCCTGAAGGGGAGAGGACTCCAAGGGATGATGACGGGTCTGGAGAGGGGCTGGTAAACTGAGGGCAGTGGCTGGAGAGCAGGTGGGCAGGGACAGAGGCAGAGAGGACCCGCTCCAGGCCCCAGCCTAGGATTCTGGGATCTGAATCCAAGTTCAGAAGCGATGCTGGCCGCCCCAGGGCCTCTGGCCCTGTTGGGGACCAAACTGAGCAGGGGGGGCGGCGGGAGGTGGGATTGTGGCCGAGGAGAGCGGGCTGCTCTGCCTGAGACGTGGGAGGAATATGGTTCTTTGTCCAGGAGCAGGAGGCTTGGAACTGGGCAGCCAGGGCAAGTGGGGGCTGGGACCAGAGTGGGCGGGGTGGGGACCAGGGTGGGGGACTGGGGTGGGGGTGTCAGTGGGGGATCTGGGCCAGGTGGGAAAGGGATTGCTGAAGAGAAGGTGTCTGACATTTATTTCACATTGCCTGTGGGGCTGGGATGCAAGTCCTCCATCTCTGTGAACCTTTGGCAGAGTCTATAAGTAAGGTCCATCTGCGAATGATCACTTGGATGCATTGGAGCAGAAGGCCTGGGTGGAGCACAGGATACACAAACCCAGGGTGGCGAAAGGATTAATTGAAACTGATGAAACTCCTCAGGCGGAAATAATGACCGAGCGGGTACTGTGGAGCCTTCCTGTTTGCTGTTATTGCGCCTTGGGCAGCAGTTGATGCGTGGACAGCGGGGCACAGAGCAGGCAGGCAGGATGCTGGCAGTGTTGGGAGAGGGGACCATCCCTGCATGCAGCCATCGGCACCAAGCCTGGCGGCCACCAGCCCAACCCTGGCCCACCATCCTGGGCCACTGCGGTGACGGTCACAGAGAAGAGCAACGCCTTCCTTCAAGCAGCCGGGGGAAATGCTGCAGCCTCTGGCCAGGCTGATTTGCAAAGGCCCTGGTCAGCGGCACTGGGAGCCTCAGGGACAGCACAGGGGCTCGTGGCCCTTTGCCTCCAGCCCTGCTGCCTGGAGGAGGAGAAGAGAGTGAAAGCAAAGACAGAAGAATCCGAGGGGTCCGATGATGACCTGGGCTTGCATCTTTTTGATTAAATATCTTTCGTAACGTGAGTCAGTAAAAAGCTAAAATTTTCTTTAAGAAAAAAACATTAGAGATCACAGCTCTTGGGGACTAGAAGAGAGAATATGGAGACAAAACAGCTGACAATGGTAAAGAGGAAGAGTGACTTAGAAAGGACAGTTAAGAATTGAGCAAAAGCAGGAGCTCAGAAGCAGAGGAGCCTGCGGAACATACTACCCGTCTCACCTAGCATCACACGCCGCCTCTGGCATCAAATTCCTGGAGAGACAGGACAGCTGAAGGGAAACAGGGCTTTTCACTGTAAGTGGGGGTGGGCTGGAGCCCACTCCACCTGAATCACCAAGGAGAAGGATCTCAGTTGCATTCTGGATTATTGCATTTTAAAAAGAACAGTATTAATAGCCACTGTTCAAAGAGGTCCTAATAAGAACCAAGCTCTGTATTAGGCACTTTATATATATTATCTCACTTAAACCATACAACCACAAGGAGTAGGTTTTATTAGCCCCTAATTTATTTGTTTAATTTTATTGAAATATAGTTGATTTTAAAAGTTGTGCTAATTTCTGCTATGTAACAAACTGATTCAGTTATATACATATATATATATATTCTTTTTCATGTTCTTTGCCATTATGGTTTATCACAGGACATGGAGTGTAGTTCCCTGAGCTATACATAGGACCTTGTTGTTTGTCCAGTCTCTATACAATAGTTTGCATCTGTTAATCCCAAACTTCCACTTCATACCTCCCTACCTCCTTCTCCCTTAACAACCAACAGCCTGTTCTCTGTGTCTGCGTTTCCATTTCATACATATATTCATTTATGTCATATTTTAGATTCCACATTTAAGTGAAATCGTATGGAATAACAGACTGGTTCCAAATAGGAAAAGGAGTACGTCAAGGCTGTATATTGTCACCCTGCTTATTTAACTTATATGCAGAGTACATCATGAGAAATGCTGGGCTGGAAGAAACACAAGCTGGAATCAAGATTTCCGGGAGAAATATCAATAACCTCAGATATTCAGATGACACCACCCTTATGGCAGAAAGTGAAGAGAAACTAAAAAGCCTCTTGATGAAGGTGAAAGTGGAGAGTGAAAAAGTTGGCTTAAACCTCAACATTCAGAAAACAAAGATCATGGCATCTGGTCCCATCACTTCATGGGAAATAGATGGGGAAACAGTGGAAACAGTGTCAGACTTTATTTTTTTGGGTTCCAAAATCACTGCAGATGGTGACTGCAGCCATGAAATTAAAAGACGCTTACTCCTTGGAAGAAAAGTTATGACCAACCTAGATAGCATATTCAAAAGCAGAGACATTACTTTGCCAACAAAGGTCCGTCTAGTCAAGGCTATGGTTTTTCCAGTGGTCATGTATGGATGTGAGAGTTGGACTGTGAACAAAGCTGAGCACTGAAGAATTGATGCTTTTGAACTGTGGTGCTGGAGAAGACTCTTGAGAGTCCCTTGGACTGCAAGGAGATCCAACCAGTCCATTCTGAAGGAGATCAGCCCTGGGATTTCTTTGGAGGGAATGATGCTGAAGCTGAAACTCCAGTACTTTGGCCACATCATGCAAAGAGTTGACTTATCGGAAAAGACTCTGATGCTGGGAGGGATTGGGGGCAGGAGGAGAAGGGGACGACAGAGGATGAGATGGCTGGATGGCATCACTGACTCGATGGACGTGAGTCTGAGTGAACTCCGGGAGTTGGTGATGGGCAGGGAGGCCTGGTGTGCTGCAATTCATGGGGGTCACAAAGAGTTGGACACGACTGAGAGACTGAACTGAACTGAACTGAACTGATATGGTATTTGTCTTTATCCGACTTATTTGGCTTAGTATGATGATCTCTAGGTCCATTCATGTTGATGCAAATGGCATTATTTCATTCTTTTTTATGGCACATTAGTATTCCATTGTATATATGTACCACATCTTTACCTGTTCATCTGTCAATGGACATTTAGGTTGCTTCCATGTCCTGATTACTGTAAATAGTGCTGCAATGAACATAGGGGTACATGTATCTTTTTAAATTACGGTTTTCTCCAGATAGAGTCCCAGGAGTAGGATTGCAGGATCATATGGTAACTCTATTTTTAGTTTTTTGAAAGCCCTCCATAGCTGTTGCATTAATTTACATTTCCACCAACTCTGTAAGAAGGTTCCCTTTTTTCCACAGCCTCTCCAGCATCTGTTATTTGTAGACTTTTTAATGATTACTAGCCCCCACTTTAGAGATTGTGGTTTTCATTCTGTCTGCCCTCTGATGGATGAGGATAAGAGGCTTGTGCAAGCTTCCTGATGTGGGGACTGGCTATGGGGGAACCTGGGTCTTGCTCTGGTGGGCAGGGCCATGCTGGGTAAATCTTTAATCCAATTTTCTGCTGATGGGTTAGGCTGTGCTCCCTCCCTGTATTTTGGCCCGAGGGGCCCAGTCCTAGGAGCTCCAGTCTCTATAGTGGGCTATAGGTTCTATAGGATGACTTCCCTGGTGGCTCAGAAGGTAGTAAAAGTGTTTGCCTACAATGTGGGAAACCAGGTTGGATCCCTGGGTTGGGAAGACCCCCTGGAGAAGGAAATGGCAACCCACTCCAGTACTCTTGCCTGGAAAATTCCATGGATGGAGGAGCCTGGTAGGCTAGGTAGGCTACAGTCCATGGGGTCACAAAGAGTTGGGCATGACTGAGTGACTTCGCTTTCACTTTCTATGGGATAACGGCAACCTCCTCCAAAAGGACTTATACCATCATGCTGCACCTCCCTAGACTGCTGCTGCTTGTGACCCTGACCCCGTCGCAGGCCACTGTTGACCCAGGCTTCCGCCAGAGACTCCCAAACACTCACAGGAGAGTCAGGCTAAGTCTTTTGGGGGGTCAGTGCTCCTTGCTCTTGGGTGCTGGTGCACACAAGGTTTTGTTTGTGCCCTCTAAGAGTCTGTGTTTTCCCAGTCCTAGGGAAGTTCTGTAATAAAATCCTGCTGACCTTCAAAGTCAGATTCCCTGGGGATTCCCAGTCCTTCTACCAGATCGTCAGGTTAGGACGTCTGTTGTGGGGCCTCAAACTTTCGCAACAGCTCGAAAACTTCTTTGATATAATTGTGGATTGCCCACCCGGCAGCTCTGTAGTGGGGCTAATGTCAACCTAGAGGACACATGCCACGACTTCCAGGTCTGTGGCAGCCAGAGCCCCTGTCCCCAGAGGGGGCCACTGCTGACCCGTGCCTCCGTAGGAGACCGTCCAACACGTGAGTTTGAGCAAACTCTGAGAGATAGTGAAGGACAGGGAAGCCTGGCCTGCTGCAGTCCAAGGAGTTGCAAAGAGTCAGACATGACTGAGCAATTTAGCAACAACAACAATTTAGAGATAAGAAAAGTAAAGCTCAGTGAGGTCCAGTAAACTGCCTCTTCACAAAACCAAAAAAATACAGAGACAGGGTTACAATCACATCTCCGACTCCAGAGACCACTTCTAATCAAATGTTGAAGGGTACAGTGCAGTATCACCAGCCTGCCTTGGCCAATTCCCCATTCATTCAGTACATTTTTTATTGAGCACCTATGATGTTCCAGGCACTGGGAATGCAGCAGTGAACCACATCTCTGCCCCCATGGAGTACAGGTTAAGACCTCAGAACTAAGGTGTACAGAGAAACATCCTACCAGGAAGAACACACACACCCACATTCACGGTTTCCCCACCACCGCGGCCAAGGGATGGGCCTCTGCTTCCTCTTTCATTTCAATTTACTGGAATAAAAACCTATGCATGTAAAAATGGAGGGAGCTTACAAACTGATTTCCTCCCCCAGTATCGTCCCTCCAAGAAGGGTGACTCAGGGCCCCTAATCCCAGCTCTGTCTGTTTCACCCAAGCTTTGAGGCACGATGGCCAGCTGGCCTGGGTCTCATTCACAGAAGACAAAGTTGACTGCACGTTCTTCCCTTCCTCACTGCAGCCGGCTCTGTGCTAAGGATGGACCCAAGTTCATTCTCACCGTCAGTCTCTGTCAGCCCACCCTCGCCTCTCACCGTCTTCCCTAGAAGAAAGGCAGATGTTTTCACGCCCTCCAACTAAACACGTTTTCCAACCTTTGTGACAAGAGAATTTTTGTTTGTTGCAGGAACGGGTCCTGACTTGCAGAGTCCTCTCCCTGCAAGGCTGGGATAAAACAAACTTGGAACTATAACGAAAGAATTGTTGAAATCACTGAACCAGAGCTGACTCCGGGGCTGGGGGCCTGGGGAATTCCTCCGTCTCCCCAGGGGTCTGTTTTATCGTCTTCCTATCTTTCAATCTGACTTTTTTTTTTTTTTTTTTTACTATGTATGAGTCAGCTTCCAGATTGCTCAGAAAACAGTCCTTTCCTTACTCAAAGGAGGTCAGTTCTGCTTGGTTCTCAAAGATGGAGCAAGAGGATAGTTCTCTTTGACTTACCCTCTGAAGAAGATTTTTATTTTAAAATAACCCCCTCGGAAACGGTATCCTTATCAGCAGTGCTGTACGGCCTCTACAGCAGAACAAATTAGCACTGGACTCTGTATGGCTTGGTCCCCATCTCTCATCATGGTAACTCTCAGGGAGTCGCATGCCTCCAGTAAGATTCCAGATACCTCTGACGGGAGCTGGAGCCCCTGGTACAGTGGTACCCAGGGTTGTGCCAGGCACTCAGGCTGCTCAGTGCTTCTGGATTATCCAAAATAGCATATTCAGACTCAAAACAGGAAGAAAAAGAAAGATTTTTCCTCTGCACCTGAACATAATTTTGTGTAAACAATCAGCTCACTCATCTCTGCTGCTGCTGCTAAGTCGCTTCAATCATGTCTGACTCTGTGTGACCCCAGAGACAGCAGCCCATGAGGCTTCCCTGTCCCTGGGATTCTCCAGGCAAGAACACTGGAGTGGGTTGCCATTTCCTTCTCCAATACGTGAAAGTGATAAGTGAAAGTGAAGTCGCTCAGTCTTGTCCGACTCCTAGCGACCCCATGGACTGCAGCCTACCAGGCTCCTCCGTCCATGGGATTTGCCAGGCAAGAGGACTGGAGTGGGTTGTCATTGCCTTCTCCGCACTCATCTCTAGAAGAGGATAAAGAAAAGATGTGGGCAGTGAGTACATCTTATGTGGAGGGAATAAGGAGTTTAACAAGATGAACATCTTGGGATGTGATAAAACCCAGAGACTCCTTCCTGGGCTGTCATTATTATTTTTTTTAACCCAGCAATATGTGACTTATCAGAGAGATTTATATTCAGTTGAAAATAGTTATTTTGAGCTGAGTAAATGAAAATGCTTAAATTACGGTGGCACAGAATGAACTTTTAGCATATTAATGGATGTCTCATTAAGTTTCTCAGGGACAGTGATTTTCTGAAGACAGGATTAAAAGGAAATCTTTTGTGATGTCACACAAAAAACAGACTCTACATAGGGCCCAGCAACCATAGGAGTTCAAATTTTACTTATGAAAATAAATTTATTTTTAAAATTGATTTATTAAAGAAACATATTGCACTGAAAACATGTCAGGCACTATTCTAAGTGTTTTACAACTATTTACTCATGTTCCTTTCTCTTTCTGCTTTGAGGTCAAGTGTGTTGTTTAGTAGAGGCAATAGCTTAAATGAAGAAACTCTGAGCATCCTGGCACATCTGCGTCAACCCTGGTCGCACTGACCCCTCTGCTTGTGTTGATGTCTGTTCCTAAGCGTTAACTTCAGACTCAGGCTGTGTTCAGGTCAGAGTTCCTCTGTCAGGCATGGCTTTTACCATCTCATCATCTGTCCTTCATAACAAGCTCCCCAGCCCCTCCCATCTCTGACTTGTGCCCTCTGTTGCTTTCAGGCTGAACCACATAAAACTGCTAATCTTTGTTGCTGACGTTTCAACTGGTTTCGTTTCATTTTTAAAAAATGATAATTTCATGAAATTCAACCTTATGCTGTCTACATTTTTAAAAATCGAGGTACAGTTGATCTGGGGGCTTCCCAGTGGCTCAGCAGTGAAGAATCTTCCTGCAATGCAGGAGCCACGGGAAACGTAGGTTTGATCCCTGGCTCTGAAAGATGCCCTGGAGGAGGGCATGGCAATCCACTCCAGTATTCTTGCCTGGAGAATCCCACGGACAGAGGAGCCCGGCGGGGTACAGTCCATGGGGGCACAAAGAGTCAGACATGACAGAAGCAACTTAGCACCAAGCACCATAGTTGATTTACAATATTAGTTTCAGGTACACAACATAGTGATTCAAGACTTTTACAGCTTATCCCCTAGCTCAGTTGGTGAAGAATCCACCTGTACGGCAGGAGACCCTGGTTTGATTCCTGGGTCAGGAAGATCCACTGGAGAAAGGATAGGCTACCCACTCCGGTATTCTTGAGCTTCCCTTTGTGGCTCAGCTGGTAAAGAATCTGCGGGCAATGCGGGAGACCTAGATTCGATCCCTGGGTTGGGAAGATCCCCTGGAGAAGGGAAAGGCTACCCACTCCAGTATTCTGGCCTGGAGAATTCCATGGACTGTATAGTCCACGGGGTCACTGAGAGTCGGACATGACTGAGTGACTTTCACTTTTTTCATAGTTATTACAAAATATTAGATATATTCCCCATGCTATACAGTGTATCCTCATAACTTATTTATCCTCTACATAGTAGTTTGTTAATTCTACCCCTATCATGTCCCTCCCGTCTTCCTCCTTCCTACTGCTAAACACGAGTTGTTCTCTGTATCTGTGATTCTGCTGTTTTTTTGTTATATTCACTAGTTTGTTGTATTTTTTTAGATTCCTCATATAAGTGATATACTCTATTTGCCTTTCTCTGATGTATTTCACTAAGCATAACGCTCTCCAAGTGCATCCATCAATGTTGCCTACATTTTAAAGAGCAACGGGCTGCTTAGAGTGGTCGAGTAACTTGAAGTATCTAAAGTCTTTAGGTACCTGAGTACCTAAAGTCCCAGAGGTAGTCAACAGCAGTACCTGGATTTAAAATCCTTCTGAACTTACTAGTATGCTACTTTTAGCTACGTATTAAAACCTTGCACTCAAAAACAGCTGCTGGGGTTTGAACATCAGATCATTATCCACTTAAAAGCCTGTGACTTTGAGATGAAGACTTTCTCTCTGGGCTTCAGTCTTCTCATCTGTAAAACGGAGATAATAATAATACAGTACTGTTCAATTTGTAGGGTGGCCTTGAGGACTGGATGAGGAAACCTAAGTACAGATTTAGTGTTGGGCACTTACAAAGGTTGGTCTAGTCAAGACTATCGGAGAAGGCAATGGCACCCCACTCCAGTCCTCTTGCCTGGCAAATCCCATGGACTGAGGAGCCTGGTAGGCTACAGTCCATAGGGTTGCTAGGAGATGGACATGACTGAGCGACTTCACTTTCACTTTTCACTTTCATGCATTGGAGAAGGAAATGGCAACCCACTCCAGTGTTCTTGCCTGGAGAATCCCAGGGACAGGGGATCCTGGTGGGCCACCGTCTCTGGGGTTGCACAGAGTCAGACAGGACTGAAGTGACTTAGCAGTAGCAGCAGCAGCAGTCAAGACTATGGTTTTTCCAGTAGTCATGTATGGATGTGAGAGTTGGACCATAAAGAAAGCTGAGCACTGAAGAATTGATGCTTTTGAACTGTGGTGTTGGAGAAGACTCTTGAGAGTCCCTTGGACTGCAAGGAGATCCAACCAGTTCATCCTAAAGGAGATCAGTCCTGAATATTCATTGGAAGGACTGATGGTTGAAGCTGAAGTCCAATACTTTGGCCACCTGATGTGAAGAACTGACTCACTGGAAAAGACCCAGATGCTGGGAAAGATTGAAGGCAGGAGGAGAAGGGGATGACAGAGGATGAGATGGGTGGATGGCATCACTGACTCGATGGAAGTGAGTTTGAGCAAGCTCCGGGAATTGGTGATGAACAGGGAAGTCTAGCGTCCTGCAGTCCATGGGGTCACAGAGTTGGACACGACTGAACTGAACTGACTTATTAAGCACTCTATCACTCTGTAAAGTGAGCTATTATCTTCAGATTGCCTTTGATACTTTATCCCTGCTTGAGTAATAATACACACACACACACAATCTTTGTCTGCTAATATGTTGCCCCCGAACTGAGAAACTCAATAATAAACTCAAATCATGATGCCAAGGAGGTAGGAGATGAAGGATTAACACGCTGAGAGCTAGTCTCACAATTTCCTCCCGTTACTGGGGCTGAACCTGTAGTTTCGAGTTACAGTATTAGATTCTCTCCTCTTCTTCTTAATTTTTTTTTAAGGGGGAAGAGGAGGTTGTCACGCCTAGGGACTACAGGTGTGATTTATCATTCTCGATCTGAGCCCAGGAGTTTCCAGACCAGGTGAGGGATTACAGCCGGAAAAGTTAGAGGCCCAGGGTAATTCTTGTAAACCGTCCCTAAATCCATCCTGGGGGGGGAGCGGGGAGCGGGGTGGGGGGGGGGGGGAGGAGCGGGAAATTCCCCTACTTCAAAGTCTAGGAAGCCTGGTCAGGCTGACCCCGGGGCGGGGGTGGGGGGCAGGTGAGGAAATCCCCATCTTCCCCGTCTCAGAAAGCGCTCAGGTAGAAGTCGCACGTCTAAAGCGCACGGGGCCGTTTTCCCCAGGGTTGGTCACAGGGCGAGGGGGGCGTTGGGGAAGTCTGGGCCGGCGGCCCCTTTAAGGCCGCGACCCACGTGCCCCGTGACGTCAGAGCAGGAAGTGTTTGAGGAAGTGGCGCCTGTCTGGCGGCTCTGAGGGCCCCGCGAGTTCATGTCTTCGGGGCGGCACCCGCGCCCCGCCGCCAGGTAAGTGCCTCGGGCGGGCGCCCCCGGTGTCACCCGCCCCCCCGTCTCCGAGGCTCCCAGAGACGCGCGTGACCGGCCCCGAGTCCGGGGCTTCCCGGGCGCGGAGGGCTGGGAGGCCCCGGCGGGGTGGTGCCGGGCGGGGGCCCGGGACGCGGCGGTGATTCGTCGGGGCCACGGGGGGCTGAGCCGGGAGGCGCCCGAGCGGGGGCGCAGCCCGGGGATCCCCTGGCAGGTCCTGGGCGCGGGGGCGTTCTGTCCTGGGCGGGACCCCCACGCCACCCCCTGCTGCTTCCATACAGCTTCGGGGTGGGGTGGGTGGGGGGCTGCGAAAGACAGGACTTTGCTCCCCAAACGAAAACCAGACCCAGCCACCTGCTTTTATGTACGGAGATGAAAAATCAGTTCCGATTTTTCTTTCCCATCGAAGCGCTGTGGCATCTCTTAACCTTGTCCATCTTCCCACTTTTCCTTAACCATCACCTTTTGTCCCCCCCCCTCCCCCCCGTCCCCCACATTGTTTGCAGCGTTAGCAGAACTTCAGTATGAGCTGGTCACCTTCCCTGCCAACCCAGACATGTGGGGCCTGGGAAATGAAAGAGCGTCTTGGGACAGGGGGATTTGGGAACGTCATCCGATGGCACAATCAGGTAGGCTCTGTGCTGCTGGGAGGACCCGGGGGCGGGGGAGGGGCCGGCAGGATTAGAGGGTGCAGACTAAGTCTCACCCCCCACCCACCCTGTGAATGGGGCTCACCTTGGCCCTGGGTGGGCTTCTTGGGAGAGAAAGGGCCTGGGAAGGCAGCCTCAGGTCCCCTAAGCTGACTCTAGGTTAGTGGTCTCCAAGCTTTACTGACTATGTCACCTAAATAAATAGTAAAAAAAAAAAAAAAAAAAAATTTAAGCTTTCAACTTCAAATATAAATTTTAAAAATTACATATCTTTGCTAACCTAATATTATCACCTACTAATATATTGTGTAGTTGACTCATTGGAAAAGACTGGGATGCTGGGAGGGATTGGGGGCAGGAGGAGAAGGGGATGACAAAGGATGAGATGGCTGGATGGCATCACTGACTTGATGGACATGAGTTTGGGTGAACGCCGGGAGCTGGTAATGGACAGGGAGGCCTGGCGTGCTGCAGTTCAGGGGGTCTTGAAGAGTCGGACGTGACTGAACTGAACTGAACTGAATGTATTAGATGTTACGAAACATGCAAACATGTTTTCACACTTAAGAAAAATCTGAAGTGTGAAAATAATAAAACATTTTTAAATGTTTTAAAAGTTAATTTAAAAAGCATTTTAAATACTTACCAGTTCTGGTGTCTTCCCAGTGTTGTTTGCAATATCTCACAGCGAGAATTATACAGAGGCACACGAAAATGAGAATTATCGTTGAGGATGGTGGATGAACATGCGCGTTTCAAGTAATTTTTATAATTTTGAATTCTTTGGGCTGATTTTACATCTCATAGATCCTCATTGTTCTCTTAATGTCTTTGACACATGAATTTTTCACCCCACAAGCATTACGGCTTCCATATTCCTGTTTGTCCGTGCACTGAAATTCTCCACAAGAATCTCTTTAAGCCACTCATCCATTTTATGAGAGTCCTTTTATTAAAATCCTGGAATGCAAAGTCAAGTGGGCCTTAGGAAGCATCACTACGAACAAAGCTAGTGGAGGTGATGGAATTCCAGTTGAGCTAAAAGAAGATGCTGTGAAAGTGCTGCACTCAATATGCCAGCAAATTTGGAAAACTCAGCAGCGGCCACAGGGCTGGGAAAAGTCACTTTTCATTCCAATCCCAAAGAAAGGCAATGCCAAAAAATATTCAAACTACTGCAGAACTACACTCATCTCACACGCTAGCAAAATAATGCTCAAAATCCTCCAAGTCAGGCTTCAACAGTACGTGAACCATGAACTTGCAGATGTTCAAGCTGGATTTAGAAAAGGCAGAGGAACCTGAGATCAAATTGCCAACATCCATTGGATCATGGAAAAAGCAAGAGAATTCCAGAAAAACATCTACTTCTGCTTTATTGACTATGCCAAAGCCTTTGACTGTGTGGATCACAATAAACTGTGGAAAATTCTGAAAGAGATGGGAATACCAGACCACCTGACCTGCCTCCTGAGAAATCTGTGTGCAGATCAGGAAGCAACAGTTAGAACTGGACATGGAACAGCAGACTAGTTCCGAATCCGGAAGGGAGTACGTCAAGGCTGTATATTGTCACCCTGCTTATTTAACTTATATGCAGAGTACATCATGAGAAACGCTGGGCTGGATGAATCACAAGCTGGAATCAAGATTGCTGGGAGAAATAGCAATAACCTCAGATATGCAAATGACACCACCTTTATGGCAGAAGAACTAAAAAGAAGAACTAAAAAGCCTGTTGATGAAAGTGAGAGAAGAGAGTGAAAAAGTTGCCCTAAAGCCCAGCATTCAGAAAATGAAGATCATGGCATCCTGTCCATCACTTCATGGCAAATAGATGAGGAAACAGCAGAAACAGTGTCAGACTTTATTTTGGGGGGCTTCAAAATCACTGCAGATGGTGACTGCAGCCATGATATTAAAAGATGCTTGCTCCTTGGAAGAAAAGTTATGACCAACCTAGACAGCATATTCAAAAGCAGAGACATTACTTTGCCAACAAAGGTCCGTCTAGTCAAAGCTATGGTTTTTCCAGTAGCCATGTATGGGTATGAGAGTTGGACCATAAAGAAAGCTGAGCGCCAAAGAACTGATGTTTTTGGACTGGGTGTTGGAGAAGACTCTTCAGAGTCCCTTGGACTTCAAGGAGATCCAACCAGTCCATCCTAAAGGAGATCAGTCCTGAATGTTCATTGGAAGGACCGATCCTGAAGCTGAAATTCCAATACTTTGGCCACCTGATGCGAAGAACTGACTCATTGGAAAAGACCCTTATGCTGGGAAAGATTGAAGGCAGGAGGACAAGGGGATACCAGAGGATGAGATGGTTGGATGGCATCACCGACTCAATGGACATGACTTTGAGTAAACTCTGGGAGTTGGTGATGGACAGGGAACCCCGGCATGCTGCAGTCCATGGGGTTGCAAAGAGTTGGGCACGACTGAGTGGCTGAACTGAACGTATTAAAATTGGATGATACTGTCCGTAATTCTACGTAAGTGGGGCGCTCGGAGCCTCCGACCTGTCCCCACCAGCTCCTGTCCGCCCCTGATGGTGGAAACCCCATTGTCCTCGGGATCCCCCGAGTGTTAGAAGTGGCGCGCGACCTGACAGATCCTCTGAGCATGGTGCTGCATGGTTAATAGCAGGAAAGCTTCATTTCCTGTGTGTTTTTTTTGGATTCCTGTTTTGAGTAACCCCTGCCTATACCCAGTTTGGAGATCTCTGCTCGGGGGAACCCTCACTTACCCTATAGCTAATACTAGCTTCTTGACCCAAAATTCAGACACACTGAAGCCCTTGAGGGAAGGTACCCACTTTTTAATGAAGGGTCTCCAGCATCTTTCTGGACTTGAAGAGATGGTGGATTCCCAGGAGCCTGGCTGCAGCCAGCAGGGAGAGTCATCCCGGCCTCCGGCCAGTCACAGCAGAGATTATCTCAGACCCCCAGCCTCCCCTATCAGCTGGAAGACGTGGAGCTCTGAATGGGTGGAGCGGCTCCCAGTGAGTGGAGCGACCCCTGGAGGAGCGTGGGGGCCAGAGGACAGTCCTGCAGGCGGTAGTTACTCAAAGTCACCCGGGAAACTCTTGATTCCAGCAAACCCCGTGGCTGGGGTGCAAGCGGGGTGCAACAGAGCCCTGGCATCAGGACGGAAGAGCTAGCTCCTTCCCCAGTTCAGTTCAGTCACTCAGTCGTGTCCGACTCTTTGTGACCCCATGGACTGCAGCACACCGGGCCTCCCTGTCTATCACCAACTCCCGGAGCTCAGCTCCTTGCTCAGCCCCACACAGACCTGGGCCGGGGCCTTCAGAGTCTTGGCTCCAGCCCGCATCCTGCTGCAGCCACATCTCAGCTTCCTTGAGAGAGAGTTCTGTCAGGATGGGCCACTGTCTGCTGTCTCCACCCCCGGGGGCCCCTATGTGCTCTCTGGGCTTGGGATACAGTTGTCAGATGGAGGCTGTTTTTGGCTTTCTAGCTGTGAGCCCGAGAGAGAGAGAATGTGTGTGTTTGTGTCTTCTATTTCAAGTTTCTTCTCCTGTTCAAAAACCTTATTTAACAAAAAAGCCGAAAGCCAAGCTCTCCTTCTGCCATCTGGGGCCCCTGCCCTCCCTGCCTCTGCCCTCTGGGCTCCAGCAGGTCAGTCAGCGAGGCCCACCCGGTGGAGTCTGGGGTCAGTTCTCCCTGAGCTCCTCAGCCTCCCTCGCAGCCCGTGTGTCTGCAGAGGAGGGCTCTCGTCAGCCCGGACCCTGTCTGCCTTTGGGCCTCTTCCAGTTCCCTCACGGAAACTCTATGTTGTGTGTGTATTGGGTGCCCAAGAGTCAGCCACTGTTTGATGAAGGCCTTTTTGGAAAAAGGAAAGCACCGCTAATCAAGTATTATAAATGTAAGCTCCCAACTATGGTCATCACAGCCTAGGAGAGGGACCCCAGGGCGCTGAGACCTTACACTGGGGGTCTGGAAGGCTGCCCCGGGGGGCATCGCCAGGCAGGAGGAACAAGGAACCTGAGGGTTGGTGGGCGCTGGCCAGGTGGGGAGAGTGGGAAGAGGGTCCAGGCTGAGGGGCAGCCTGTTCAGAGCCCCTGCCAAGGGTGGGCCTTGGCCAGCGGGTGTGAGCGAGTGGGCTGACAGGGGAGCTGGGTGCAAGGGAAGCTAATGTGCAGAAGGTGGGCGCTGCTGCCGGGAGCCCTGCTTTGGGTGGGGGGGACCCATGGGAAGGGGCCCAGGCAGTGCTGGGCGGGGCAGTCAGCTCTCCCCAAAGACGTCCTGATTTCTACAGGGTAACAACTCCCACCTGGCTTATTTCAAACCACTGGCAGCTTGACCACCTTTCTCACCAAATTCCTGGATATTAGCCATCAGCTCTTGGGATGTGGTACTGGGACCCCGCTGGCCCTGCCTCATCCACTGGAGAGACCAGTTATGAGGTTTCTGGAGTACTCCACGCGTGAGACTGGACGGGGCTGATGGTTGTGGAGGCAGGCAGATTTAAGAGCTGTTTTCACGGTGACAAGCGGCAGGAGGTAGGGGTGGGGTGGACGTGAGGGGCTGGGGGGAGGCATCCAGCGTTCGCTGGTGTGTGGTGAGCACTTGGCCGTGACCTGGCTTAGTCCAGGAAGTGGTCCAGGTCCCCCCAGGCTACTCCCCCCTTTCAGGGAAATCCCTGGGCTGCTCTGGGTACGCAGGGGAGGGTCTTTCATCAGCGTCCACGATCAGAACATGAGCGGTGTGTTCTCTGGGAGACCCCCTTGCGTTCCGAGCCTCTGGAGGAAGGCACCCAGGAGAGAGGGGTGGCTATGTAACTCCAGTCGGGCAGAGTCACGGATTCTACTGGACGTGACAGCCATGCATGTTTTCCTAACACTCCACGTGCCTTGTCCATAAGAGAGAATACTTCTGCTTCCTCAGAGGAGGAGTCACATGAGAGAGCCCAAGCATCGGCACCCTCATTCGGATGAAAGACACCTAATGATCAGACCCACGTTTGTGGAAAAAGCACTGCACGCCCGCATGGGTGAGACATTTCACCTGCTTTGTCTCCAGTCTGCACGGCAGCCCCCAGCAGGAGTACTGTTGTTCTTACTCCCATTTCGTATCCAAGGAAACTGAATTGTAGGGAGGTTAACCCCTTCCCAGAGAGGCTGAGCTAGTAGGTAAAGGAGCCGGAATCTTCTGGACCTGTTCCTCTTTGAATCCCAGCCTCACGCCTCGTTCACTGGCTTGTGGCTTCTCCAAGGTGGGGATCCAAGGTCAGGGACACTCCCGGGAAAGCTCAGTTTTGTCCACCATCAGTCTAAACTGTTTTGAAGCACTATAGTGAAAACCCGCACTTTGGAAGACAAAATATGTAGGTCTTCCTTGCTAAGCAGAGACGCCAAAAATGAGTATCTCCGAGGGAGGAAGGGCAGTGGAACAAATGACCCCACCTGCCTCCCTGAGTGTTTTTTGCTTTTCTTACCAAGCGTGGGCTTCGACAGTCCCTGCTGTGTGGATACTCTCTTAAATCTTCAGCTCAAGTACTGTCTAGAAGGGCTGGCATTTTCAACAGGATGTTTTGTTAGACACAAAGGGAGAAGGAGAAGATGAGGTGACCTCAGTGACCTCAGCTGCAACCCCTTCCAGGACTGAGAGCTTGCATCACACAGACCCGGGCTTGGGTCCCAGCTATGGTGTGGGCAGCTTTGGGGCTTTGCGCCACAGCCTCCCACGTGGATTTGGAAGAAGCTAACCTCACCAGATGGTCAACACCGAAATCAGATTGATTATATTCTTTGCAGCCAAAGATGGAGAAGCTCTATACTGTCAACAAAAACAAGACCAGGAGCTGACTGTGGCTCAGATCATGAACTCCTTATTACCAAATTCAGACTTAAATTGAAGAAAGTAGGGAAAACCACTAGACCATTCGGGTATGACCTAAATCAAATCCCTTATGATTATACAGTGGAAGTGAGGAATAGATTTAAGGGCCTAGATCTGATAGGTAGAGTGCCTGATGAACTATGGAATGAGGTTCGTGACATTGTACAGGAGACAGGGATCAAGACCATCCCCATGGAAAAGAAATGCAAAAAAGCAAAATGGCTGTCTGGGGAGGCCTTATAAATAGCTGTGAAAAGAAGAGAAGCGAAAAGCAAAGGAGAAAAGGAAAGATATAAGCATCTGAATGCAGAGTTCCAAAGAATAGCAAGAAGAGATAAGAAAGCCTTCCTCGGCGATCAATGCAAAGAAATAGAGGAAAACAACAGAATGGGAAAGACTAGAGATCTCTTCAAGAAAATTAGAGATACCAAGGGAACATTTCATGCAAAGATGGGCTCGATAAAGGGCAGAAATGGTATGGACCTAACAGAAGCAGAAGATACCAAGAAGAGGTGGCAAGAATACACAGAAGAACTGTACAAAAAAGATCTTCACGTCCTAGATAATCACGATGGTGTGATCACTGACCTAGAGCCAGACATCCTGGAATGTGAAGTCAAGTGGGCCTTAGAAAGCATCACTACAAACAAAGCTAGTGGAGGTGATGGAATTCCAGTTGAGCTCTTTCAAATACTGAAAGATGATGCTGTGAAAGTGCTGCACTCAATATGCCAGCAAATTTGGAAAACTCAGCAGTGGCCACAGGACTGGAAAAGGTCAGTTTTCATTCCGATCCCAAAGAAAGGCAATGCCAAAGAATGCTCAAACTACCGCACAATTGTACTCATCTCATATGCTAGTAAAGTAATGCTCAAAATTCTCCAAGCCAGGCTTCAGCAATATGTGAACCGTGAACTTCCTGATGTTCAAGCTGGTTTTAGAAAAGGCAGAGGAACCTGAGATCAAATTGCCAACGTCCGCTGGATCATGGAAAAAGCAAGAGAGTTCCAGAAAAACATCTATTTCTGCTTTATTGACTATGCCAAAGCCTTTGGCTGTGTGGATCACAATAAACTGTGGAAAATTCTGAAAGAGATGGGAATACCAGACCACCTGACCTGCCTCTTAAGAAAACTGTATGCAGGTCAGGAAGCAACAGTTAGAACTGGACATGGAACAACAGACTGGTTCCAAATAGGAAAAGGAGTACGTCAAGGCTGTATATTGTCACCCTGTTTATTTAACTTACATGCAGAGTACATCCTGAGAAACGCTGGACTGGAAGAAACACAAGCTGGAATCAAGATTACTGGGAGAAATATCAATAACCTCAGATATGCAGATGACACACCCTTATGGCAGAAAGTGAAGAACTAAAAAGCCTCTTGATGAAAGTGAAAGTGGAGAGTGAAAACGTTGGCTTAAAGCTCAACATTCAGAAAATGAAGATCATAGCTCCGGTCCGATCACTTCATGGGAAATAGATGGGGAAACAATGGAAACAGTGTCAGACTTTATTTTTTTGGGCTCCAAAATCACTGCAGATGGTGACTGCAGCCATGAAATTAAAAGATGCTTACTCCTTGGAAGGAAAGTTATGTCCAACCTAGATAGCATATTCAGAAGCAGAGACATTACTTTGCCGACAAAGGTCCGTCTAGTCAAGGCTATGGTTTTTCCTGTGGTCATGTATGGGTGTGAGAGTTGGACTGTGAAGAAGGCTGTGTGCCGAAGAATTGATGCTTTTGAACTGTGGTGCTGGAGAAGACTCTTGAGAGTCCCTTGGACTGCAAGGAGATCCAACCAGTCCATTCTGAAGGAGATCAGCCCTGGGATTTCTTTGGAAGGAATGATGCTGAAGCTGAAACTCCAGTACTTTGGCCACCTCATTCGAAGAGTTGACTCACTGGAAAAGACTCTGATGCTGGGAGGGATTGGGGGCAGGAGGAGAAGGGGACGACAGAGGATGAGATGGCTGGATGGCGTCACTGACTCAATGGACATGAGTCTGAGTGAACTCCAGGAATTGGTGATGGACAGGGAGGCCTGGCATGCTGCGATTCATGGGGTTGCAAAGAGTCGGACCCGACTGAGCGACTGAACTGAACTGAAGATGCTGATCCCTTCTGCTGTCAGTCTGTCTGGGCTGAAAGCCTCCAGAGCGCCTTGCAGATATAAGCACTGGCATCCTGGGTCTTGGACGAGTGAGACGCCCCAGGGCGCCTTGCTAATGTCACATCCTCCGCGCTGTGATGGAGAAGGCTGGAAAGTGCTGCCTGATCCCTGTGGACACACTGGTCACCGCTCGAGAAGTAGGGCCAGCTCTCCCTGTCCCCTCACTGGACGACACTACACTCACTGTAACCTGTCTGTGTGTCTTCAAGTCTTACAGGCTTTGAGCCCTGGACTGAGCCATCAGGGGACCATCTTTTTGATGATCCTGACTTACTATACTCACGCTCTAGTCAAGGAAGTGAAATGACTACTCAGGAATATATCAAATAGGTGTAAATACGAGCACCAGATCGTGCAGAAATCATCATGGCTCCTGTTCAGCGAGGGTGTCATCGCCAGGTGTGATGGGTGCCTTATCCATACCGCTTCCTGCATGCTCAGGTGTGATAGGAGGATCATCAGGCAGGATTTGATGGGAGGTGGGGTATTCCTGCCTGGAGAATCCCGTGGGCAGAGGAGCCTGGCAGGCCACAGTTCATGGGGTCACGCAGAGCTGGACGCACCTGAAGGTCCTTGGCACAGAGCGCGGGTTGCACGGAGTGTTAGGGGGCAGGGGTGGCAGGTGGCTTGGGGAGAGGAAGTAGGAACATGCTCCAAGCCCCCGAGGGCCCCACACTCCGTCTCATTTGACCGACAGCACCAGAAAGGGTATGGTCACCCCCACCTTGTGGATAAAGACCCAGAGGCTTAGGTGATGAGCTCGAGGTCACACATTCACCAGGTGAGGCGTGAGGGATCACCGGTGATCTGACCTGCTTCCTCCCGAGCTCCTGTGGGTGGGTCTGGAGGCGAAGGGAGTGGGCGGGGTCAGCCAGCTGACCTCAGCCTTCTGACTCTGGGCCCTCCTTCCAGAAACACTCATCTGGGAGGGAGGATCCGAGAAGGAACACGGAAGGTGTTTCCAGCCCCCCTCTTAGACCACAGAGGCCTGTTGAGTGGTTGCTTTGGTAACAGGAGGTGACTTCATGACCTGAGGGTGTGGACAGACCCCTTGGCTTCCTGTTCGTGGCCCTCCAGCCATTAGAAAAAGGCTACCAGGGAGGCCAGCGGCTCCTTCAGAGGCTGGCCTTCAGCTCGCTTCTCCTGTAGTGCCATCCAGGGGTCCCAGGAGTCTGGGGGAGCCTGACCCCGCAAGCTGCCCCCACTTTGGAGTACACTCACCTTTGTTCACAAAAGGCGAAAAGATCGCAGAGACTTGAAGGACCTTCGTAATCAGCTGCCTTCAATGGAGACACCATCCTAGGCCCCTTTCTCCATTTTCTCCAGATACACCGCTTTTAAATTTTGTCCCAACTTCCTAGGAGTTGGGTACTGAGATGGTTTGGGCCAAGTCTGGGATTCCAGAGAACTGAGCCGAGACTGGGAGGTTCCAGGCCAAATAGAGTCAGTCGTCCATGCCCTGGTGTGTCATTGCAGCTTGGGGACAGACACCCCCAGAGTTTAAAAACCATCTTCACAGTCTGTTCATGATTAATTGAATTTTGCTTTCCAGAGAAAGTATGTGTTTAGCTACAGAAGGTCCTTCTACCTGGGTTTCTGTTTCAAGTGAAAGATTAATCGTGGAAAGACGGGAATGTTTTAGAGTGCTTCCTAGAGGGTCGCAGGGTAAGAGGTGTCTGTGTGGGACCCTCAGGCTTGGGAAGGCAGGGTTTCCCCTGGCACCGCAGGACCAGGCTGAGCTGCCCACTCAGTGTTGGGGCCTGTGCCCACTTAACCCCATGGTGTGTTCTGTGTTCGCGTCACAAAATTCACTCTATAGGTTGAGTTTGACTGTTCATCAGTCTTTAACATCAGTCTTCAGTATCAGGGTCTATTAGTGGATTCTGGGATGGGCCAGGTGACGGCTGTGTGTGAGTTCCGGTGTTTGTGTTGGGCAGGACATTACAGCTATCTGCAATCACCCAGTGTATATGCAGATGGATTCTATAAAACATTTCCTAAGGCACGTAACATCTACCCTTTGGGTTTGACTTATCTGTCATTTTTTTTTTTAAGATTCATTTATTTTCTTACTTATTTCGGCTGTGCTGTGTCTTTGCTGCTGCTCGGCCTTTTCTCGTTGCAGCAAGTACGGGCTGCTCTTCATTGCGGTGCCTGGGCTTCTCGTTGCAGTAGCTTTTCTTGTTGCAGAGCACAGGCTCTGGGCACGTGGGCTTCAGTAATTGCGCCTCGTGGGCTCTAGAGCACGGGCTCAGTAGTTGCGGTGCACTGGCTTAGTTGCTCCACAGCATGTGGGATCTTGTGGGACCAGGGATCGAACCTGGTGTCCCCTACATTGCAAGGCAGATCCTTAACCACTGGTCCACCAGAGAAGCCCTGTCCGTCATCTTCATGAAGGAAGCGTACTGTTGATGCTCAGGAGAATAGTGACCCCCTCCCCAAATGTCTGCGTCCTAACCCCCTGAGCCTGTGAAGGTTAGGTTGCGCTGCAGAGGGAATCAACGTTGCTCATCAACTGACCTTAGTTGGGAAGCTCATCCTGGACCACCTGGGTGGGCCCAGTGTAACCACAGGGGTCACGGAAAGTGACGAGGGAGACTGGAGAGTCGGTGTCAGCAGTGCACCCGCAGAGGCTGCGCTGGTCACTGCTGGCCTGGAGCTGGAGGAAGGGGCCGTGGGCCACAGGTTGCAGGCAGACCCTAGTTTCTAGGGCGGACATGAAGGGCATTCTTCTCTAGGGCCTCTGAAGAGGACATGGCCTGCCAACAGCTTGATTTCAGTCCCGTGAGACCCTCGCCAGACTTCTGAACTGCCAGAACCATCGGGAAGTAAATTGGTGTTGTTTTAAGCCAGCGAGCTGGTGGCAGTTTCTTGTAGCAATGATAGAAAACGAATGCACTGTCGTGTATATTAAATTAGGTGCAGATTTTTAAACTCGAGGAGACGTTCTGCAGTAACAAACCACGAGTTGCAGTATCTTCTACTGAATGGTTGCTTAAAACAACCGTCCGTCTCAACATCACGTGCTCAGCGGACACTCCTGGCGGCCTGACCTCCCTCTGCAGTGTGGCCATCCATCTCTCATTGCTGGAGCTTGGGTTTCTGCGCGATCCCGCCCACCTACAAACAAGCTTCTAGACACGTATTGGAATGGCTGTTGGTGGAGTTACCAGAGAACTGAGCAAAAAAACGAGTCTGAACCCTAACGGGAAGTGAAACTTGAAAGCAGATTCGAATCACTTTGAGAGCAGGGGATTTGGGAAGTTCACCACGCAGAGGGTGGAAAGTCTCGTGCAATGTAACGCAGTCTGGTTGTTCATCAATGAAACAAATCGTGGCTTCTGGACACACACCCTAACTCTTGAGCAGTGCTAGCTGGATGTCCATCCAAGGTCGCTTGTCCAGCTGTCCTGGTGGGTTCAAGAGCAGCAGAACTGCCAGTTTTTGAAAGAGGTCAGCTCTTCTTCAAGGGCACCTCCGAATCCTGGCCAGAGGTCGGGGTTCTAACCGCGCAGTAAGTGGACAGAGTGGCGGAGCCTGGCCGTCAGCAGCTGCTGCCGTGGGCGGTGCCGGGCAGCGTGGCTCGGAGCAGCCTGGGCCGCCAGAGGTGAGCCTTTGAAATACTGCTGGGCGGGGGCCTGATAACGGCACATCTTGTACGATCCTCTTTATGTGAAGTATCCAGACGGCTAAATCTGTAGAGGCAGCGTGTAGATGAGTGCTTGTCTAGGCCTGGGGGTGGAGATTTCTTTGGGAGGTGATGAGTATGTTCTCGTTGAAAATAATTAACTAATTAGTCCCTTGGACTGCGAGGAGATCCAACCAGTCCATCCTAAAGTAAATCAGTCCTGAATGTTCACTGAAAGGACTGATGCTAAAGCTGAAGCTCCAATACTTTGGCCACCTGATGCGAAGAACTGACTCATTGGAAAAGACCCTGATGCTGGGAAAGATTGAAGGCTGGAGGAGAAGGGGACGACAGAAGATGAGATGGTTGGATGGCATCACCAACTCAATGGACATGAGTTTGAGTAAATTCCAGGAGTTGGTGATGGACAGGGAGGCCTGGCGTGCTGCAGTCCTTGGGGTCGCAGAGTCAGACACGACTGAGTGACTGAACTGAAATGAAGATGCTCTGGGTCTTAGCTGCGGGACTGAGATCTTCAGTCTTGGTGTGGTGTGCGGGACCTTTAATTGCAGCATGTAAAGCTGTTAGTTGCGGCATGTGGGGTCTAGACCCCCCGACCAGGGTTCGAACCTTGGCACCCCCACACCACGAGCACCGAGTCCCTGCCCCTGGAGCACCAGGGAGGCCCTGGTGAGCGCGCCCTAAAACGGACTGTGGCTTTGCCACGTTACTCTGAATGTACCCCGGACCATCAGTGTGTGTGCCTTCCATGGCTGAGTTGAATGGCGTGTGAGTGATATCTCAGAGCTATTGAAAGAAAAAAAAAAAGCATATAAGGTGACTGTGTGACCGAGGCTTAATGACAGCCGTGTGGGGACTTGATAGAAGCCACTTGGGAGAGTGCCCTGGGTGGGGCTGCTGGAAGTATCTGCTTCTGGCCTTGGAGCTGTCACAGTCAAAGGATGCCTCCACCTCATTCCTGAAGCTTTCATTCATGAATGTCGATTTTAGGGACGGGTCTGCTGACCAGCGAGTAATGCGTCCCAGGGGACACTGTCTGTTTCTTGTCTGTGTGCGTGTGTGCTAAGTCGCTTCAGTTGTGTCCAACTCTCTGCGACCCTGTGCGCAGCAGCCCGCCAGCCTCCTCTGTCCGAGTTATTTCCCAGGCAAGAACGCCGGAGTGGGTTGCCATCTCCTCCTCCAGGGGATCTTCCCCACCCAGGGATCGAACCCAAGTCTCTTCCGTCTCCTGCATTGGCAGGTGGGTTCTTTATCACTAGCGCCACCTGGGGAGCCCTGATTCCCATTGTCCTTTTCCTCCCGGGTGGGCCCTTGATCTGCAGGGATCGTGGCTGGATTGGTGGACCTGTGACTCGATGCGTGTCTGCTGCCCTGAGGAAGCATGTGTCCCTGGGGGCCTTGCCACGATCTCGACATGCATCCGTTGAGTCCCAGTTTGGACCGAATGAATTTCTGCACTTATAAGACTTAGGATTCCTCGTAACACACATTTTCATAAACAGAAAAAATGGTCCAGTGGGGCCTCTAGGACACCCATCTTTCGTTTGGGCCCCAGTGGAATTTTGGTACCATTCTGAAGCCTTTTCTTGCTGGATTTCTCCTCTGCCTGCCCTGCAGGTCAGGGCTAGTCCCAGGGCATGTGGGCTCTTAAGGGGGCTCTCACTGCAGGGGCCTGGGGGCCTGGGAAGGGGCGGCTGAGCGCTGACCTCGGTGCTGCCTGGACACCCGGGGGGAGGGAAGAGTTAATCCTCGGGACCCAGGCTGTCTGTCGTTCACAAGAATTGTAGCAATTCCCTCATTCCCATTCATGAAGCTTCCATGGAGGGCACTATGTCAGATATCGCATTAGAGGTTAAACTCCTAAGGATGGACAGGCCTATAGTGTAACAGAGAAAAGAGAAAGTAACCCTGTGACCCTGCAGAAAATAAGTCTTTGGTGAGTAAGTGCTGGGAAGGAGTGCCCTGTTGAGACAGGAGGGCAGGAGCCCCTGCTGTGGGGGACACCCAGGCCTTGTCCCGGAGCAGAGACCAGAGGGCACAGGCTGGGCCAGTGGTCTGACCCTGACTGGGCATTGGAGGCCCGAGGTGGAGTCGCAGGAGGAGGATGGAAAGGTGGGTTAGAGCCCAGCTTCAGAGAGTTTTAAATGCCAGCGGCGCCTGCGTGGGTCTGCCATCAGGAGTGTTGCCCAATGCCTGCTAAGGGCTGGACGCTGCCAGGGGCTCAGCCTTGAGGCACCCCTGAAAGGCAGGTGGATGTCAGTGTTCCCACTTTACAGATAGAGAAACCAAGCCAGAGCCCGTGGTCCACCCAGCATCACAGAGCTGGGAAATGGCTGTGTTGGGATTTGAATCAGCCTGTGTTCCATCTCCTATACTGTGCTTGCCTTCTCTCTGGAGAGAGAGACCCCCCCAGCGAGAGAAACATGAAACCTGGAGCCAGGGCGTTAACTGTTAGGCTGAAGCACAGGGAAGTGCCTTTTGCTTGGGTCCAAGATCAAGTCCGGTGGTACCAGGGTTCAAGGAATGAGGGTTCTCTTGGGCAGAAGTGTTCCAAAGAGGTCTCAAGGGGGAGGTGGGGACAGAGCAAGGCCTGGGTGCAGATGTGGGGTGGATAGAGATGACCAGTGGGCAGGGCCGGGAGGTGGGCTGGAGGGGACTTGGGGCCATCCGTTAAGGGGCACGCTGCCGGCCTTGGGGGCCTGGAGCTGAGCGCGGGCTGTGTTCTGGGCCCGGAGGCAACAGCTGTGGGTTTGACCCTTGGCTGTCTCTAATCGTCCTGTGCGTCCTCTGCAGGAGACGGGCGAGCAGATCGCCATCAAGCAGTGCCGGCAAGAGCTCAGTCCCCGGAACCGCGAGCGCTGGTGCCTGGAGATCCAGATCATGAGGAGGTGAGGGCCTGGGCGCCAGCAACCCTGGGGTGGGGGACCTCAGGGCTCAGGGGACACTACAGTGACTCTGGAGGAGGGCCTCAGGATCTGGAGCCGCAGCCCAGCTCTCTGGAAAGAGGCGTGAGGCCCAGCGCTGATACCCTGATAGAGGTGTCAGGGCCCCAGCCAGACTGTCCAGGCCGGTGGCCACCGGGGCAGCGGCAGTGACAGCCCACGCCCTGGCCCCGCCAAGGGTTCTGAGTGGGCTTCCTTTGTTATATGATATAAAGCAGCCATTACGCTGAGTTTTCTGTCAGGAAAGATCCTTTTTCCCCAGTGTTTCCACTTCTGAGCTGGTAGGTGAGTGTCCGTGCTGTGAACCTTTTGGCAGAGTCTGTTCCTCCAGGGGGCCGGGGTGGGGGAGCTGGGGGGCTGCCCTCCCAGCTGGGAAGGCGCGGAGGAGTTACAGCCCAGCAGGGGCTCCCTCCCGACCCCGGGGAAGGGGGTGTCTTCTTGTGAGATGTGAGCACGTGCACATACACCGCACACTCTACAAGCAGACACACCTTCACACACATGACACACACACATGCCACATGCACAGACATGCCACAAACACACCACCCACACTCCACAGACACAAACCACATACAGACACCCCACACGCACCCCACATGCACACGCACACACACCACACGAGCAGACACAGACACACCACACACACATGCCATACAGACACACACACATGCCACAAACACACACCACCCAGACACACCACATACACATACCACACACACCATGAACACACCAACACTCTACACACACACCATGAACACACCAACACTCCACACACAGATACACACCACACATATGACACACACTGTATACACCGCACACATACACCACACACAAACACGCTGCCCACACTCCACACTCAGACACACACCCCACACCCCACACACATAACACACATGCCACATGCACAGACACACCACCCACACTCCACATACAGACACACAAACCACACACAGACACCCCACACACACCCCACACGCACACACACCACACGAGCAGACACAGACACACCACACACACGCTATACACACACACACGCCACAAACACACCACTCACACTCCACATACAGACACACAAACCACACACAGATACCCCACACACACCCCACATGCACACGCACACACACACCACAAACACACCACACGAGCAAACACAGACACACCACACACACATGCCATACAGACATACACACACGCCACAAACCACCCACACTCCACATATAGACAACACCCCCCACACACCACATACACACACCACACACACATGCCATCCACACACACACCATGAACACACCAACACTCCACACACAGACACACCCCCCACACACACACCCCGTCCCCACGCAGTGGCGTGCTGTCCGCAGTCCCTCCGCTTTCTCTGCTTTAGAACAGTTGGGAAGCGCGGGGGGCGTGCCGTGGGCCTCTGAGGAGAACCAAGCTCCCCGGGCCCTCGCATGACCAGGGCTCATGGCGCAGACCGAGCGCTGCCCTGCCCTCGCCCCTGCACCCTCCAGGCCCCGGCACCTCGAGGCTCTGGGGAGCAGGGGTGAGCCTGGTGTCTGCCCCCTCACCCGTTCCGCTTCCCCTCTAGGCTGAACCACCCCAATGTGGTGGCCGCCCGGGACGTCCCTGAAGGCATGCAGAGCCTGGCTCCCAACGACCTGCCCCTGCTGGCCATGGAGTACTGCCAGGGCGGGGACCTGCGCAAGGTGAGGCTGCAGGGCCTGGGGCGGGGCCCGGGGCGGGGGGTGCCTGCGCGGGGGCAAGGGGAGGCTGCGGGTGGCCCTGAGTCGGGGCCCGGGGTGGGGGTGCCTGCGTGCGGGCAAGGTGAGGCTGTGGGGCCTGGGGTGGGGCCCAGGGCCGGGGCGGGGGGTGCCTGCGCGGGGGCAAGGGGAGGCTGCGGGTGGCCCTGAGCGGGGGCACCCTAGAGGGGCAAGGTGAGGCTGCAGGGCCTGGGGCAGGGGGCACTCGGGGGGGACACGGAGGTCGGGGGGGGGCTTGCTGTGCACTCTCTGGCTGTCCCTCGAGTGATGAGGGAACACCACCCGGTCATGTCCAGGGCAGGGCTGGACCAGCCCCAGACAGACCTTCCTCCCCCAGCACGGCTGTGTCGGCCCTTTGGTGCCCCGTGGCCACCGTCCCTGTGAGCACAGCTTCTCCCAGCCATGGCTGCCCAGGGTCACAGAGCGGGGCAGGAAGGGACTGACTCGGCTCCGGCCAGCCGGGCCGGGGACCCAGAGCCGCCACTGACACAGCTTCTGGGCTGTGCTCCCTGCCTGCCTTCCCGCCATGTCCTCACGTCTCTGTATCAGAACACGGGCTGCGGGGTGGGTCCTGGGGCCCTGTGTGTCCCATCTCGGAAATGGTACCATGACCTGCTCTTACTCATAGCCTGGTGAGCAGCCCTGCGATGCAGGGGAAACAGATGGGATCCCGAGTGAAGGGGGGCACCTCCTGGCCCAGAGGGGCTGGGTGGGGGGCTGGGCCGCCACAGCTGCAGCGGCAGAGCCTGGGGCTCACCTGCGGGTTCCAGCCGTGGGCCCCGCTTCGTCTGTGAGGACAGAAGTGTGAAGACAGAGCACGAAGACCGTGCAGGCTCTGGGCAGAAGGTGGCTTTATATTGCAGAGAGCTTGCCTCTCCGTCCATATCCCCCGACTCCTCCCCCCAGAAGAAGGTGCAGGGTGGCAGGCAGGACAGCCAGCAGGTGCCTCGTGCCCCCTCGGCCATTCCCAGAGCCAGCGCCGCCTGCTTTCCCGCTGCTCTCCTGGCCCCTGCCACTGTCCCTCTCCAGAGGGACTTTCCATGAGGCCCATGTGCCCGAGTGGCCGTCTCCTGCCCGAGGGGTGGCCCGTCTGGGGTTGTCAGGGCAGGATATGAGCACAGTTGCTGGCACGGCCCACGAGCAGGGACTGATAACAGAGGCGAAACAGGGACTCCACAGAACTTCCATTTTCCTCTTTTATTTTCCTAACCTTTGACAGCCACTGGATTACTAACTGCAGCTATTTAGGGAGATAAAGCCATGTTCCTGTAGCCAAGAGGATACTCCTTGGCGGGCAGCGTGGGCGGTAGGTGGGAGGCAACCAGCTTACGTCAGCGGAGGACCTCCAACGTCATCTCATGGGCAGCGGGGAGCCAGGCCGCTGGGGAAGAGAGTGATACAGACTGGGGCGTGATTGACCCGGCCAGGGGTGCCGGGTGGTGCGGCAGAGGTAGGGTGGCGCCCCACAGGGCCTGCATCCACGTGGTCACCAGGGGAGATCAGGGAGGGGGGGCACTGCTGCCCCGGCGCCCAGGGTCCGTCATCTCAGTTCCAAGTGGAGTGGCCTGTCTTTCCCTGCTCCTGAATGTTCAAAATTCACACTCCTGGGCGGGGAGACATGCTTGGCCAATGCGTGCTGCTGCTGCTAAGTCATTTCAGTCGTGTCCGACTCTGCGACCCCATAGACGGCAGCCCACCAGGCTCCCCAGTCCCTGGGATTCTCCAGGCAAGACACTGGAGTGGGTTGCCATTTCCTTCTCCAATGCATGAAAGTGAAAAGTGAAAGTGAAGTCGCTCAGTCGTTTCTGACTCTTAGCAACCCCATGGACTGCAGCCTACCAGGCTCCTCTGTCCATGGGATTTTCCAGGCAAGAGTACTGGAGTGGAGTGCCATTGCCTTCTCAGTGGCCAATGCGTGAGTGAATCTAAAAGCCAGAGCTGATCAGAGGAGTGAGGCGTGTGTGCCCGATATAGGAACAACTCATGGACACACGTGGGGGTGGGGGTTACTTCGCATCGGTGCCCCTCTTGTCGGGAAATTGCTTTCTGAAGTCGAGGCTGGCTTCTCGCAGCAGACTGAGACCCTCGATAGGCCACCAGGGCCAGGAGGGCCTGAGCCTCAGGTGGACTCGCGTCCTGGGGCAGCTCCTTCCTGCGGCGGCCTTAGGGGTGGACAGACTCCTGGACCCCTTCGGTCCGGCATCTCACCCGTGAGCTGGGAAGGCCGCCGATGCTGGCCTCAGAGGAGGGCAGGGTGGGATGCAGTGAGATGGGGCAGGAAGGCTCCAGGGAGCACATCCACGTAGGTCTCCATCCGCAAAGAGCTCAAGGGCCGTGTGGGCTCTGGGTGCAAGCTAGCTTTGTACCTCCATCCACACCCCCTCACTCTTCCCTAGGGAAGAAGGTGCACAGATTTGGGGCAGCTTTGGGGCTTGGGGGGCAGGACAGCCAGGTGGCACTGTGTCCACGCTCAGCCGTCCCTGGACCCAGCGTCGCGTGCTTCCTGTTGCTCTCCTGGCTCCGTCGTGGTGCCGGCCCGTGGTGAGTGCTTGCCACGTGGCCCCTGCTGTCATCCCCACCCAGGGCAAGGGGAAGGGGTCGGAAGGAGGGATTCAGTGGGTCCCCAGGGCTCTTGGGAGCAGTGGATCAGCAGTGGCTGAGCTCCGGCTGCGCCCATTTCCCCAGGACCGTGGCTCAGGTGAGGCTCCGAGAACGGCTTCAGGGTCGCACACGTGAGCACCTCCAGGAGCTCGCAGGTCTCTTTCCTCCATCCCTGCCCGGGCCCCACCCCGGCCAGTCCTGCCGCCCAGCGGCCTGCCCGCCCAGGACCCGGGGAGCACTCAGACGGCCTCGGCTGGCGGAGGACCCTGGTGGACAGTGCATTGGTGGCTGGTGACCGCTCTCCTGACGCCTCTCCCCCCTTCTCAACAGTACCTGAACCAGTTTGAGAACTGCTGCGGCCTGCGGGAAGGAGCCATCCTCACCTTGCTGAGCGACATTGGTAAACCCCAGCCCCGGATGTCTGGCCGTGCCCGCCAGGGAGGGGCCTTGCGGGGGCGGAGGGGAGGTGACAGGTCCGCCGGTCTCTGCGGAGGTGGGTTGGCAGGGACAGACGGTGGCGGGGGCTGGTGATGGGTCGGTCGACAGGGCCTAGTCAGGCGGGCGCTGAACTCAGATAGATTTCCCTTCCTTCCGGACTAAGTCGTGTGCACAGAAGAGCGAGTTTCCTTTCCCATTAAAGAGCTCCACTCCCAGCTTTCCCGTAACAGCCAGTGATGGAGTTGGTTGTCCTTTGAATGCATCTCATCCCTTGGCAGTGAATTTTTCCACTTCCTCGTTGGTAGTTTTCTTGCTGGCCGAAGCCATAGGAAAAAACGGTGCTCCTTTAAACCCCGTTTAACCCTTGGCGTCCTCTGAGGGTGTTGACGGCCCTCTGAGAAGGCCTGGCTGGCCTGAGCAGCAGGAGCCCGACCTCGGCGTGCAGGGCTCAGATACCACCTCCCCGGCCCTGGCACCTGCTCTTTTGGGGGCAAATCTGCAAGGTTGATGGTGCAAGGTGACAGTCCGAGATCGAGAGTTGAGAGGTACCCAGGGTTCGTCACTCAACGTTTGCCCCCAGTTTGGGGAATGACACTGTTTTCACCCCTCGCCCACCGCGCCCTCTCGGAAGCTGTGTGTTTTTTCTTTTGGTATGTTCAGACTTTCTGTTTAGGAAAATACCAAGCATATAGGAAAGTTGGAAGGGCAGTGCAGTGAAGCCCACAGGCTCGTCACCCAGGTTCACCAGTTATTGCCACCTCGCCCCGTCTGTAAAGCCGCGTTGCTGATGCTTGGCCTGGGGGGTAGGGGGCTTGCAGTGCCCAGGCTTTGGCCTTGCCCCTGCCACCTCTTCACTCTGGGCGAGAAGGAAGTGAGGGGGAATGGAGGGATGACGTGCTTACGGTTAGGATCCGAGCAGTGGGACGTGGAAAATTCGGTCTGTCCTGTGGATGGGGTTCACAGTGAGGACAGGATGACGTGGCACCAGTCAGGGGTTTCTTTTCCAGCTCTGTTGAGGCGTAGTTGACGTTGGACACGTGTGAGTTTCAGATGTGCAGCGTCAGGACGCTGCAGCCGTTTCACGTGACCTGAGTGTGCGTCCATCACCAGCCAGGCTGCTTCAGAGAGGGAGGCGCCCTCTCTGATTCCCTAGAGAGTCCAGTCCTTCAGCCAGTATCCCACCTGCTCCCCGGACCCCTGCCCACGCTGGCCCGTCCGTGCTGTGCATGGATGTTCACCTGTCTTCTGCGCCGGTGGCCACATCAGTTCATTCTCTTGAGTCGAAGGCAGGTTAGAAGGTTGGAGCATGATCTTTTGCTCTTCGTGGACAGCTTTTGTTTCTGGTTAGAGCTTCAAGTCTTTTCTGTATGTTATTTCTTCAAATGTGTTTTCACTTAGTAGGTTGTTTGTGCATTCAGGAAATTGTTGTTACGATAGTCTCTGAGTGATTGTCTCAGGCACACAAAACTGTCTACTCCCTCATGTACATTTAGCATCCTCCAGTGACCCTTACGATATTTACGGAGCCTCTGCGGGTCTCGTTTTTGGTGTGGCTACATGTGTCCAGGTACCACTGCCTCCTGTGGTAGCTTTCTCTTATGTATTCGAAGTGTGTGTGTGTGTAAGTTACACGTAAGTCAGAATAGTGAGGACAGGTAAGCCCTGGGGAAGCTTAAGTGGCTCCATTCTCCTGTCTGTGGATGAGTATCAAAGGTCGTTAGGTCGCTGGTTCCCTGTCTTCCTCTCTGTGGCCCCAAGTTGGAAATAATGAGGCTTTCTCTGAAGTGCTGGTCTGCTAGAATTAAACTCACAAAGGCCAAGACTTTGTCAACGCTGTGTCTCCCACATCTGGAACAGTAGTACCTTGCGTAGCAGCTGCTTTATACATACTTGTCAGTGAATGAAATAAATCCCAAAGGAAATTAGAAGGACCTACTTTTTATTTAAAAGAACAGCTGTTCACATAAGATTAAATGAGCCATCGGGGGTCAGATAGCAGCTCTTGCCGCCTGTTAGCAGCGTGGCCTTCGGCACATTGCTTATTTCCTTTAATGGATCTGTGTTGAGCTGTGCCGGGTCTCCATTGCCGCACTCGGGCTTCCTCTAGCTCTGGCGAGTCAGGACTGTTCCCCGTTGGGTCCGTGGGCTTTCCACTGCAGCATCTTCACTTGTTGCGGAGCACAGGCTCTCGTGTGGACAGGCTTCAGCGGCTGCGGCACTCAGGCTCAGTAACTGTGGCTCACAGGCTTCATTGCCCTGAGGCTCGTGGGATCAAACCCAGGTCCCCTGGATTGGCCGGCAGACTCTTAAGCACTAGGCCATCAGGGAGTCCCCTGTTACTTCTTAAGGGTAGCAGCTTTATTTGCTGAGAGACGGACACATAGCATGCCTTGTGAGAACCGTCGGGAGGTAGGGCAGTTGCCATGTGCTGGTCCCTCCTGTCCTTCCCCCGGCCCCCCAGCCTCCCCTTTTGGAAAACCTCCGCTGTCCTCAGTTGGGCTGTGACCCAGGGCTGAGGTCCGGTGAGCCAGGCGGGTGGCCGTCTTCCGGGATGTCCCTCCCCGGAAGTGGCCGACCTTGCTCAGACCACCGCCCTTGCCGCCTCCTGGATGCCGTCCGGCCACCTGGCTGGGGGGTTGCTGATAAGCTCAGATTGTCCTTTCAGTCCCTTTTCTGATTTGTGTATGAGATTCATAAAGTTTATTTCTCTTGCACAATGTCGTCACGGAGCCCAAGTTCAAAGGGTTTCTGGGAGTTCCTCCCACATAACTCTTTTGTATTCTGGAACGTTTCCTGAGCCTGTTTTGTTCCAGTTAGTCCCAAGGGCCGACCCACGTCCCTCTGTGGAGCTGCCCTGCTGGCCCCTGCCAGGCTGACCGCAGATATGGCCAGAGCCCACCCCTGCCCCGGGGTGGGTACGTGGCCCTCTCTGGAGGACTCCTTGTTCTTCTTGTTCAGTCTCTCAGTCGTGTTCAACTCTTTGTGACCCCATGGACTGCAGTACGCCAGTCTCTTCTGTCCTTCAGTATCTCCCAGATTTTGCTCAGATTCATGTCCACTGAGTGGGTAATACTATCTAACCACCTCATCCTCTGCCAGCCCCTTCTCATTTGACCTTCAGTCTTTCCCAGCATCAGGGTCTTTTCAAATGAGTCAGTTCTTTGTATCAGGTGGCCAAAGGATTGGAATTTCAGCTTCAACATCAGTCCTTCCAGTGAACACTCAGGATTGATCTTTAGAATGGACTGGTTGGATCTCCTTGCAGTCCAAGGGACTCTCAAGAGTCTTCTCCAACACCACAGTTCAAAAGCATCAATTCTTTGGTGCTCAGCCTCCTGTACAGTCCAGCTCTCACATCCGTACATGACTACTGGAAACACCATAGCTCTGACTGGCCGGTGACCCCTACTTAGCTTTAACCTCTCCGGTGCCACTTGTCTCCCAGAGATGCCCACACAGAGCAGCATCAGGATGATAGACACAGGCATTTCCCAGGGAGCTTCATGTTGCCCGAGAAGATCTTGCAGAGTGCACATGAGCAAGTGAGCAGACGCCCAGGAAGCCTGTGGGTGAGCCCATTTCCTGCGCCAGGACAGGCAGGCCTGTTAGAACATTGCGCTTATGCTGCTGAGAGGTCTGGAGACAGGTGCTGAGGCAGCTGGAAGTGATCTGTCTTCCACATAAAGCGACCTTAAAATAGCTCAAGGAAGTTGTAACTCAGTGGACTCATTATCCTCTGGAAAACATTGCCATATGTTTCCTTCTGCCGGCTGACAGCAAACTCCTGCTTGCTCTGGAGGCCGGGGTCTCTGCTGCCTCGGGTGTGGACTGCCCACGCCCAGGCCAGCCGGATGGGACAGTAAGCGATCCCTGGGGCCCTCCTGGACCTTGGCTCTGCACCGATCTTGGTTCTCCAGGCGGCCGGGGAGTGGTGGTGACCCACTGCCCTGTCCTTGAGCCTCCAGGGCCCCTGCTCGCTGTCCCGTCTGTGCTTTGCTCTCTGAGTCACTGTCTGTCCCCGTCGAAGCGTCTCCAAGCAGGTGTCCAGTCTGTCCACCTCACGGGACAGGGAGGGTTCCAGAGGGAGCGCAGGGCTTTCGGGACTCAGAGCCCTGGCTTTCTGCTCTGTTTCCTTTCATTGTGGCTTTTCTTGCTTGTTCTGTTGAATACCTACGTTCTGACTGCACTGCTGATTGTCATGAAAGGTGACTACCGCATCTCAGAAATTCAGATTATTTCTATATAGAGTACCTGGAAAATCGTAAGTAACCAGGTTTAACAAACATAATCAGAATGAAAGAGCTGCTCTCAGACCTGGCCTTCCCCACTCCCCCAGCTCTGCCTCCTCGTTCAGGGGCCTTTCCTCTCTAGAAAACCAAGGTGACTTTCTGGGCCTGCGTGTCCTCAGCTTGAAATGAGCACGTGGACTGGGTGAGCCCCAGGGTCCCTTCTAACTCTGAGTATTGCATCGTCACTGTTTGGGTTTTGGTTTTCAGAAAGGCCGCCCAGAATGTCTCTGACGTTCGCTGTGCTGCCCCAGCCTGACGGCTCCCCGGGGTCCCCTGGCCTCTCCCTTCCTGCATCCTCTTCTTGGAGCTTCGTCTCGATGCTGTCTGTCTGTCTGTCTGTTCTTTCCCCCACCTGTGTGTCCCTCTCTGCACCTGGTGACCGCCCGCTGCTTCCAGTATCCGTGTGCCGGGTCTTTCTCACGACATCTCAATCCAACTGCATCTTCTCCCAAGTCTGTTTTCAACCCTGACCTCCATCCTCAGCTCCGAATCCACGTCTCCTTGGTGCTTCTCCCTAAGTCACTTCCAAGGTGAAGTCCTCGACGTCTTCCTTAAACCTGATCCCTTCCTGACGTCCTCTGTCTCATCCCTGGCCCCGTCTTCTGCCAGTCACCCGGACATGGGTGCCGACTTTGAATCTCGTCTCTTCTTAGGATCTGCCCCTCTTCCCACCCCGCGCCCCCACCCCCTGTTTGAAGTCTCCAGTCTTTTCCTTCGTGTGTACACCCTGCTTTCCCTTCCTGTGCCCACTGCCTCCACTCATTCAGAGTCGTTCTAGCACCTCACTGTCCTGGGCGCCCATTCCCACTGACTGATCACTCCCTTGTGCTTCTGAGAGGACACGTCCGTCCCCGTCCCCCGCTAGGTCGAGGCCAAAGCTCGTAGCCTCCCGTCTCTCCTGATTCGCTGCAGCCCATTTCAAAACCCGCCCTTCAATCCCCTCGTGAGCCTCTGCCCATGCACAGCTTTCAGAATGCTGTGCCGGCCCCTCCCCTGGCCTGCCCCTCCGTGGGGACCGCCCTGGCCCAGCGAGCATAGCGGGCCTCCCTCTCGGATTCTGCTGCCCTCGTGGCCTCCTCCACCCAGTACTCTTGTTGCATGACCTCTGCCTGTCCTCGACAGTAAGGACTGACCCTGGGTTTGAGGCCTGTAGACCAGATTCAGTTCAGTTCCGTTCCATTCAGTCTCTCAGTCATGTCTGACTCTCTGTGACCCCACGGGCTGCAGCACGCCAGGCCTCCCTGTCCATCACCAACTCCCCAAGCTTACTTAAACTCATGTCCATCGAGTCGGTGATGCCATCCGACCATCTCATCCTCTGTTGTCCCCTTCTCCTCCCGCCTTCAATGTTTCCCAGCGTCAGGGTCTTTTCCAAGGAGTCAGTTCTTCGTGTCAGGTGGCCAAAGTATTGGAGTTTCAGCTTCAGCATCAGTCCTTCCAATGAATATTCAGGACTGATTTCCTTAGGATTCCTTTAGGATATGAGCCATGCCGTGTAGACCAGATTATTTGCGCAGTAAGTGACGGAAATGGTTCGATCCAGCGGCACATTTTCGACAGCTGCAGCCACACAGAAGACACTTGTTCAGGACGGCAGGATGAAGAGAGGGTGACTCTGCGCTTCCCTCTCAGCACTGGCAACACCGCCCTGCCACCTCGCTCGTGAGTCACAGGCTCTCCTTTAGCCAGGAACCCATTAGAGGGACTGGATCTTTCTCCACACCTCCGCACTTGGCCTACCAGCCCGTCTTGCTTGGAAAGCCCAGTGACATCAGAGCGACTGGCACTTAGTAGGCTCACAGCCAACTTTTACTGAGTGAACAGATGTCCTCTTGCCCTTCTCCGTCATGGTGACTTAAACCACCGACTGGTGACTGTCTCTTCTGTCTCTTCTAACCTGTGTGTCAGCTTGCTGGTCTGTGATCTTTAAGTCTTATGAACTGTTTAATTTATTTATTTGTTTGTTTTTGGCTGCGCAGGGTCTGTTGCTGTGTGCGGGCTTTTCTCCAGTTGCAGCGAGTCGCGCTCCTCTGCAGTGGGGTGCGTGGGCTTGTCACTGCGGGGGCTTCTCTTGTTGCAGAGTGTGGCCTCTAGTAGCTGTGGCTCACGGGCTCGGTTGCTCCACAGCACGTGGAATCTTCCTGGACCAGGGATCGACCCTGTGTCCCCTGTACTGGCAAGCGGATTCTTTAACCGCTGGACCACCTGGAGCGTCCCTGGTCCATCAATCTTTGCATTTCCTCCCCGTGGCGTGTATCCCGAGCAAGTGTACCCTCAGGAGAGCTCAGTGGTCCCTTTCAGCTCAGGGTGTGGTCAGTAGGCTTCGTGGACAGTCCTCACACAGCCGCTTCTCTGCATGGGAGTCTAGCTGGTCCTGTCTGTTCCCTCATCTCTGGAGCGTGGTTTGGGATCCTGGCTCATCAGTGAGAACTCCGGAGCGGCACAGTCTGCAGTTGTATGTCCGTGTCTCCCTCACAAGCCGGCGGGAAGCTGGAGTCCAAGACCTGGGTGCCGCTCCTGCCAAGGCCCCAGGAGGCCGCGGTGCTTGATGCAGACCCCCCGGGGCAGCGTCTGTCTGAGGAGGCGCCGCTGCATGGGGTAAAGTCCACACAGAGCGCCACTCGGCACCTCTTTCCTGTCACGGGACCGTGGGAGTGTGCAGCCTGCAGGCTTTCATGCTTGTGGGCCACTTCTCCAGTTTTATGCGCTTGCAGTATCCCTGTTGTTAGGGGCTTTGACTTTTAAGAAAGTTTCAGACACACAGGTATTTCTTTTTTCCATCTCAAATTCTCATGTTCCATCTAATTTAAGTCAAATTAAGTTCTCTCGCCTTGAGAAAATTCTGATTCATGACACGGGCCTCCCCCCCGCCCCCGCCGTGGTCCCGTTCTGTTAAATAAGGCATAGTCAGACCGAACTGAGCCTCTCAGGGACTGATCCTGGAAGGGGCGCTGCCACCGAGCCCTTGCCCGTCAGCGTTTTGACCATTTCACTCAGTGTAAGAAACCGTGTGTTACAACATACACAGGATTGTCAATATGCGTATATAGTGTGCGTGTGTGTACAGTAATAGCGTGTATACGTATGCAGTGTGTGTATATCACACACACACTATATATAGGACTGTCTAATTCCAGGTTTGACTAGGTTGACAAAAAGTATTGAAAACGAGGGACTTCCTGAAATGAGAGCTCAGATGTGTTACGAGCAGTGGCTTCAGCATAAGCAGAGCCCGCTGTTAACAGGGTCACCGGCTGGGTCACCGGCTTGGCCTCCGTCTTCCTAAAGACCCGGGCACGGCTCTCGAGCGTCGTGGCACTGAGCTGTGCCCTCCATCTAATGTGAGCGCTCTGCATCCCAGGGGCTTCTCAGGGCACCTCCCCGCTCGTCCTCCCCCACGTCACTCTCAGTGGGACATTCACGTCTACGTCACAGGCCTTGCCTTAGCCTGGGCGTTCCTACTTGTTCAAACTACAGTGAGTCTCAACGTTCACGTACCCTGGCCTTGGACAAACGGAGCCCCGCCTTTGTGTTAGAACCCCTGACGCTCATGTCACACAGCTGCACGGGCCCTGGGGACTCGGGGGCTGAGCAGACACACCCCATCCTCCCCGCAGGTGCTCCCCGCTGGCGTGAGTTCACGTGAGGGGAGGCCGTGTCCCCGTGTGCAGGGTCGTGCCCAGACGGTTATCAGAGCCTGTTTTCACACTGCGCTTTGACCCTAGTAAAAGTCAACAAAACCAAAATGAAACTGCTGGTGAGAATCACCAGGCTTTTTTTTTTTGCCACGCCCCATGGTATGTGCGATCTCAGTTCCCCGACCAGGGATGGACCCGCACCCCCTGCAGTGGACAGGCATCTGAACCGTGGCCATGATGGCCAGGGAAGTCCCCCAGCAGACAAGGTGGGTGGCATATGGGGTGTACCTTCTGAGAGCAGTGGGCATGTTGCTTCATCTGGACGTTTGTTGGGCCTAAGCCAATCTGCTGTGCCCAGTTGTGAAAGCCAAGAAGAGGGAACAAGTGTGAAATGTTGAAACTCTACGGTCAAAGGCTGGATTTAAGGGCAGACTCAGTGAGAGTGCGATTTCACCTAATGTGTGGCTGGAATGCCCCTGAGAAGGTGGAAGGTGGGTGTTTAACTGTCAGGGGTTTCCCTGTGTGTCAGGGGTTTCCCTGTGTTTTCAGAAAACACTCAGCACGAGGTCTTCACACAGCATGTCTGGCCCCTTGGGCTCTGCGAAGGGTGTCTCCTCCCCCTTGGGGTGCACCCCTTCCCTGCTATGCCCTGGCCCAGACCCTTTAGTAAACTTTTCTTAGTGTGGTTATCGCTTTTGCTTTTGACCTTTTTTTGCCTCTAATAAAAAAAAAAGAGGTTCACACCATTACAACATGGACATCCCTCTGAGTCAGGTAATATAAGCGTAGATAATTTTTAATAATTGCCAGTTATACTGTGGATTTCCCGTGATTCCTTTAGCCCTTCCGTGATGGGTGACTTTTCATTCGTCTCTAGTGATCTCACTTGACACCGCGCAGTCCGCACCCGGGTTTGTAGGTGATGCTGCTGTTGGCTTCGTAAGCTGGATTGCCAGAGGCAGAAGCAAAGGGTCAGACGATACGTACGTCTTAAAATGGAATAGCTTTTGCCATGTTTCTTTCCCCCAATTGCACAGCAGTTATTACTCCTTCCAGCGATGTAGGGAGTGCCTTTCACATCTCATCTGAAATTCCTTCTGCTTGAAGAAGTGAAAAAGCATGTTGTTCCCTTCACGCGTGCTTTGTGGACGGCCAGTGAGCCTGAGCGACTTCGTACGCAACCGCGTAATTGCTTGCGGTCCGTGTTTCATTTCTACTATAAGCTCCCCTTTCATGTGTTCTTTGCCAGTTTTTCTACTGGTTTGCTTTCTTTCTTTGTTATTAGAATGGTCTTTTCTTTAGTAAATCACTAATTGCTTAGTTCTATTGATAGTAGATAATATTATTTTTAAATGTGCCTAAGCTCGGAAAATAAAAACATGGTCATTTTCTCTTGAACCCCATCCTCAGTCTTTATCCTTAATCCTTCTGGCCTGAATCTAAAATCCTGGGAAGCACCTGTCTAACCCACTTCTTTGGGTTTTTTTATGTTCCTTTAAAGTAAAAAAAAAAAAAAAAGCTTTTTTTTTTAATTTAGAAAAGTAACATAACATTATGATTCTGAAAATAGTAGTGTCGCTTCCCTAACACCTGCGTTGCTTTCTTACTGGCTTGTAGGAGTTTTTGTCTGTAGATGCATGTTTTTGGCATATGTGTTACAGATATTTTTTTCCCCCTTTTTTGGTCTTTTGCTCTTTGTATAGTATCTTTTGCCATAAATTTTTCCTTCTTTCTTTTTAAGTGAAGTGTAGTTGATTTACAATATTTCAAGTGTACAGCAAAGTGATTTGGTTATAGAATGTGTGTGTGTATGTAGTTTTCATTCTTTTCCATTATAGTTTATTATAAGCTGTTGAGTATAGTTCTGTGCGCTATACAGTAGGGCCTTGTTGATTATTTTATGTTCTGTAGTGGGTGTTTATTCATCTCAGACTCCTAGTTTATCCCTCCCGCTTCTTCCCCTTTGGTGACGGTTAAGTTTGTTTTCCGCCTCTGTGAGTCTGTTTCTGTTGGTATGTAAGTTCATTTGTATCGTTTTCTTTTAGATTCCACAGGTAAGTGATACCATGTGATACTCATCTTTGTCTGTCTGGTTTGTTTCACTTACTGTGATAATCTCAGGGTCCATCCATGTGGCTGCAAGGCATTGTTGCGTTCTTTTTCACGGCTGAGTGATACTCCATCGTGCGTGTACCATATCTTCTTCATCATTCATCTGTTGATGGATGTTTAGGTCGCTTCCGTGTTTGGCTGTTGTAAATAGCACTTCAGTGAATGCAGTGGTGCGTGTATCTTTTTGAATTAGAGTTTTATTAGAGATAGTAATATACGATTCATCTGGTAACTTTATTTTTAGCTGTTTAAGGACCCTCAGTACTCTTTTCTCTAGTTGCCACAAACTTTTAAAACCTCTTTGTGTTATTTGTTTAGCTTTTTTTTAATGCCATATAGTTTTCCTCCCATGACGCTTTTTTTTTCTTTTTTTTTTTGCTAAATTTATCCTGTGGTACTTTAGAATTTTTGCTGTTAGTGTGAATGGGATTTTTTTTTTCCTTTCAACTGGATCTATGACCGGGCAAAAACTGTTGATTTGTATCTACTTGTTTTGCTTGCAGACAACTTACTACATTTCCCCCAGTTTTTAGTCTATTGAGTCTTCTACGCTTAGAGTCAGATCATTTCCAGATAAAGATCATTTTATCTCTTTCTAATACTTCTTGTTTCTTTCATCTGTGGTACATCCAGGTTGTTAGGACTTCTGTTAAAACCTCTCTTAGGGGTAAAAGCCACATCCTGATGGTCTGAGCCTTGGCCGTCCTGGCTCACGTGGTCACGTTTGTTCTTCACAGCAGACGCTGCGGTAGCGAGTGAGCCGGGTGGTGCGGGCTGCTTCCTTGTCAGCTAGAGTCTGAGCGCTTTAAAGTTGGGAACCACGTCCTCCCTTATTTCACGGCCCTCAGAGCCCAGCAGAGGACGGGGCACATGGCAGACGCACGCTGGACCGGCAGGTGTATTGAAGGCGCCCCCCATTCTCCCCTTCTAGGCACCCTACCCCGCTTCCTCCCTGGAGGCAGCTCTGCCCTGCATCCTCTGCATCTGATGACCAAGTGCTGTCTGCCCAGAGGGCCCGTCTCCCTTGCCCACCCTGCAGAATTTACTTTTCGAGCCTCTAGACCAGAGAAGGTCCCCGTCTCAAAGTTAATCAGCACCTCCTGGAGGGCTTGATAGAGAGCAGACTGCTGGGTCCCCCCCCCAGTTTCTGATTCACTCCACCTGGGGCGGGACCCGAGGGTTTGGCGTTTCTGTGTACCAAGTCTGATGCTGCCGGACTGGGCTGTGCTGTTTGAGAACCGCTGCTCGAAACGGGAGGTGGTGACCTCGTGGATGGAAGGCTCGGAGTTCTTTACCCGAACCAGGCAGATTCTGGTGCTGGCCCAAGTTCTGCTCACGTAGCCAGGTCTCCCTCCCTTCACTGGCTGGGCGTCTGTGGGCCTGTCCCCCACCGCCCCCGCTGTGAGCCCCTGCACGGAGTCGGGGTGTGTGTCCGGGACACGCAATAACCATCTTTCACTGGGAAGGCAATGCCGAGTAAAAGGCATCGTCCAGGCTTAACGGGAACTCACTCCCCTTTCCACCCTCTCAGCCTCTGCACTTCGATACCTTCATGAGAACAGAATCATCCATCGGGATCTGAAGCCAGAAAACATTGTCCTGCAGCAAGGGGAACAGAGAGTGAGTGACCCTGCGGGCCAGCCTCGGGGAGGGGCGGGGGAGCGTGGGCTGAGCAGCTGGGGGCAGGCAGTGGGGGCGAGGAATGCGCTTTGCGTGCCTGCTTATGTTTGGGTTTCCTTGCTCATGCGTTTGCTTTGATTCTCTGGGAGTGCTCTTTGAATCGAAACAAAATCCAGCACCAAGTTCTGGCTCGCAGGTTGACGCCAGTTTGAACAGACCACATTGTTAACCATCCCAAGATGCAGGAATCCGATAAGAAAAATAGTGTTTGTCTTCCACCTGCCACCCCCTCCAGCCTTGGGGCCTTGCACTTCTTGGAAACATGTTTTTTGTTTTCTGTTTGTTTGGGAGCCTCAGCTTTTGAAGCTCACAGAGAATCCAGCTGTAGGTGGGTTCTGGACGTGGCCGAAAGGATGTATTTGGAGCTGGCCTGGTCCAGCCTGCAGTTTCCCCAGAGCTCTCAGGGGCCCCCCTGCTCAGGTGTGGGATCACCTCCCTGCAGGGCTGGGCCATGTTTGTTCAGCTGGGTGGCGAGCAGGGCTCAGATGAGTGGAATGCAGCCGCTCAGCCGTGGGCCGTCTGATCTCTCCCCCGCGGCTTCCGTCAGCGTAACCCACGCCCGTCCTGGCCCTCACCTCTGTCCCTGTTCACACCCATTCCCGGCAGTCTATCAGAGGTTGGAGAATTTAAGGTGTTTACTGAGAAGGAAGCCCACCTGGTCCTTCGCGTCACGGCAAGTCCAGGGTTCGCAGTCCCGAATTCGGGGTGCGTGGTCACCGAATTCTGACCTTCCTCCAGCAGGTGTTCACCAGGCAAGGGGGGACACGCGCCTGGCGTTTCTACGTTGTTTCTTTTGCCTGAACCTACCGCGTCTAGGGCATTCTCCTGCCTATTTGGCGGTCCTTAGGCGCTTGGGGTCTTAGGACTGGGAATCCAGAGATACACCCTCTGCACCAGCAGAGGTGCTCAGGATTCTTGAAGGACAGCGGACTCGCGGAGCCCTCAGATGTCTCCCCCTCCTTGATTTTTCTTCCAGTTAATACACAAAATTATTGACCTGGGATACGCCAAGGAGCTGGACCAGGGCAGCCTCTGCACGTCCTTCGTGGGGACCCTGCAGTACCTGGTAAGAGGCGGGTTCCCAGGTCTGCGCATCAGCCTCTCTCTGGAGGCCATGGCCGCAGGGCTCTGCTTCCTCCCTCACCTTCTGCCGTCTGAGCTTGCCGGCTCTCTGGATGACTCCTGGAGGCACAGGAAACACTGGTGTGTGAGGTCAGACTCCTCGTCCTCCCAGAGGCCCAGGCGGGCGCAGTCATCCTCTCACGTCTAAAGGGCTCTGCTCCTGGGCCTGCGCGCGTCCCGTGACCCCCCATGCTGCGGTGTTCTAGCCCAGAGAGTTTAAACCAGGCTCCCGCTGCTCCAAAGGGCTCTCCGTTCCCACGCCACATCACGGGGGCCAAGGGCAGAGGGCTGGCTTCCAGCTCCAACCCTTTCTTCTTCTTATTTGGTCTGAATGTTGTGGCTCTATTTGAGTCCCCCATTCATCCAAGAAATACTGACCACCTGTAGTTTTTCCTTTTTATGTTTTATTTTTTTTTTGTGGGGGGAAGCCACATTGCACATGCATATATTTAAGGCTTTTTTAAAAAAATTATTCATTTTAATTGGAGGATAATTGCTTTACAATAGTGTGATGGTTTTTGTCGCACATCAGTATGAATCAGCCACAGGCATACATGTGTGCGCCCACATCCTGAGTCCCCCGCCACCTGCTGGCCTCCCCACCTCATCCTTCCAGGTCGTCACAGGGCGCTGGCTCTGGGTGCCCTGCTTCATACATCAAACTTGCACTTAAATGTATTTCTTTCTTATACCAAGAAAGCCACTTTTCTTGGAACCCAGTGCTTCCCAAACCTGTTTTTCCTGGAAGCTCTTCCTCACGTCCTGCAGACAAGCTGCAAGCGTCGTTTTAGAGTTTAGGAAGAAGGTGGACGAGGCCCCGGTACACAGATGATGAAGCAGTTGGACTTGTGATAAGGACTGCGAAGGGAGAGCGCGGGATGTTGTGACACATTAGGGGGACCCTGTGCTGGGCCTGCACGTCCAGGGACTGGGGGTGCGAAGAGGGAGCTCCAGGCAGTGGGGCAGCAGGAGGCGCCCAGAAGGCACGGCCGGAACCAGAGGAGGAGGAGGCCATCTCGGGTTGAGGCTGGAGAGGGAGGCGGGGGACAGGTCATTCAGAGCCTCGCTGGCTGCGTTAGAGACTCCAGACTTGATCCTGAAACCTCTGGAGGGACGGTGAAGGGTCTTGGGCATGAGAGGAGTCAGGTTTACCTTCAGAAGAGACCACACTTGGCACAATGTGGAGGGTGAGCTGCAGGTAGCGGGCGAGTGGTATGGAGGCCGTTGGGGCGGGCTAGTCTGAGCCGGTGGGCAGCGTCAGGATGTGGAGGACGGCTCAAGAAGTGCCTGAGAGAGGGGCCTCCCTGGGGAGGTTAGGACTCCGCGCTTTCACCGCCAAGAGCAAGAGTTTGATCCCTGGTCAGGGAACTAAGATCCCACAAGCCACGCAGTGCGGCAAAAACAAAACAAAACACCAGCAAACAAACAAATAACAAAAAAAACAAGAAAGGCCGGAACAGGTTCAGCAGGACTTAGTGGTAGATTGCATGTAAGTGATGACCAGGAAATGTGGACTGAATAACGGAGTCTGCGGTTTATAAAAGAAAAATGAAAGAAAGTTGAAAGCCCCTGGGCTCCGTGAGCTTAAATAGCCTACTTGGGTCTTACATAAAAAAGAGAAGGTCCTTGTGAGTGCATCCACACTCCCATTAACCCCCGCTGGGCAGTGGACGCTGTCCTTTCATCCCCTGCTCTGGTGGGTAGAGGTTTCAGGGTGGGGACCTGGGGCTGTGACTCAGTACCTGTGCCCATGGAGCGGGGTCCTGAGGGTCCTGCCCTGTGTCCTCTGGACCCCTTGTCGGCTCAGTGCCAGTGAATGTGGGGCCTGAGCTCTGACCATTCGCAGGGCCAAAACTTCTGTCCAGAACCAGACACAGAGGCCGACCTGACCGTCCCACGCGTTTCGTCTTGGCTTGTGGTCCTTCGTGTCCTGCCTGCCCCCAGCCTGGGCTCAGTCCTGCCTGCACGCCTCAGGGTCCTTTCCGGAACGTCTGCCCTCAGGCACCCTGAGCCGGCCCCGCCCCGCCTGTGCTGGGAAGCTTCCTGTCACCCTAGCCTGACTGCTTGGGCAGCTGGCCTTCCCTGCTCGACTGTGACATTCTGTCCCATCGTGAACCGCGTTAGGGGGTTGGCCGGCATTCGTTGCATACGCTGTGCCTGGGTTTGTGTGGCCTGGATCACTTCCCTTTGTGGCCCTGCACGGCACCCGGGAGAAGGGTGCACAGCACACCAAAACCCCCCTGCCCCTGCCGCAGGCCCTTCTTTCAGCCCTGGGATGGGATGAGATCAGAGAGTCTAGATTCTACCCTCCGATTCGTGGCCACCTCTTCCCTCAGAGCGGGGTCCAAGGAGCGTGGGGCAGGCCAGGGTGCTGGGCACCCCCCCATGGTGGCCCCTCAGCGTGGGGTCCGGGGAGCGTGGGGCAGGCCAGGGTGCCGGGCACCCCCCCATGGTGGCCCCTCAGCGCGGGGTCCGGGGAGCGTGGGGCAGGCCAGGGTGCCGGGCGCCTCCGGGAAGCGTGGGGCAGGGCAGGGTGCTGGGTGCTCCCCCGTGGTGGCCCCTCAGCGCGGGCTCAGCTCAGGTGTGTGCCCCCCGTCCCCGCAGGCCCCCGAGCTGCTGGAGCAGCAGAAGTACACGGTGACCGTGGACTACTGGAGCTTCGGCACCTTGGCCTTCGAGTGCATCACCGGCTTCCGGCCTTTCCTGCCCAACTGGCAGCCCGTGCAGTGGTGAGTGAGCCCCGGGCCCGCCCCCCGGGAGGGTGTCCCCTGCCTTTGCCAGATGCCGCCTCCCCTTCCCGGTCTCGTGGGGCGCCCCAGTCCGGGCCTGAGACCCCTGTGACCTGTGACCCCAAGGAAGTCCTGTTGCGACCCGGCGTGAGCACAGCCTGAGCTCCAAGAGCCCTGGATTCTGAACCTTAACAGCCCAAATCCCATCCTGTAAATGACTGCTCTGTGCAGGGCAGGAAGCCAGTGTGTTTACAGAGTGTGTGTGTGTGTGTGTGTGTGTGTGTGGTAAACAAGCAAAGGGCATGTTCACAGGACAAATAACGGGACGTATGTACATGGAAGTTTATTGTGGACAAATATTACTGCACCTCAGTACAAATTTTTTTTTTACATACGGCAGTATACACGTTTCAGGGCTGTTCTCTGATATCATCCCACCCTTGCCTTCTCCCACGTAGTCCAATGGTCTGTTCTTCACATCTGTGTTTCTTTTGGTGCTTTGCATATAGAATCATTGTTACCATCATTGTAAATTCCATTTATATGCATTAATATACTGTATTGGTAAAAGAATGAAACTAGAACACTTTCTAACACTGTACACAAAAATAAAGTGGATTAGAGATCTAAACGAAAGACCAGAAACTATGAAATTTGGATTTAAAAGCATCAGACAGTGGACCTGGTACACTGCTGAAAAGGTATTTTCTAATAAGGAATATGATCAAGGTTTTAAAAACTACTCTGTATTTTTAAACTTTTCTTCTAATTGTAATACTAATATGTGGTTCATTATATACATAAAAGTTAATCATTACTGAAATGCATCATTTAAAAGTTCATGTTCCCTTGAACCCATTAGGGTTCATTCACAGTGATTCCTTGAGGGACCACACACTGAAACGATAGGACCATTGTCCAGAATTTTTTATCTCCAGTTTTAGTGTTTGGAGCAGTGCTAAGTTCTCGGGGTTCATCCTTCAGAAAGCAGAAGAGGGAAAAGTCATCCCACGCCACCTGCTTGGTATCCGCCCCCCCACGCACGCCTGGCACTGTTGGCTTTGGGCCCACCTCAGGGCTGTTTTGTACATCCACAAGTGAGCGGCATGGATCTGCCCGCTGGCTCATTTGTGGATTTCACCCCTTCTCGCCTCTTGATGACATCGCAGGCACGCTGCCCTGTGAGTACTTGTCCAGGGTTTTTACACTGAGAATTTCCTCCCGCCGCCACTAACATTCCTCCGTCTCCAGACTCTTCTCCTGTGTGCCTGTGTTTGTTCAAAAAACAAAGTAGGTTACCATACGTGCTCTCACAGAACCTGCCTTTCACACTTAACTCAAATAGCTCAGGGAAATCCTGGTCTATCCACAGGTATTTCCCTGGGTTAAGTTCCTAGAAATGGGATCAACATACCAGATTGTGCACGTGTTCAAGGTTTTTGGTTTGTACTAACAACGTGCTCCACAGAAAGTTTGTGTGAATAACATTTCCACCAGGAACATGCAAAGGTCCTCTCCCCCTGCGCCCTTTGTGGGGCAGCACTGGCTGATGTCACGTTTCTCAGTATCTTCCTGGGAGTACCAAAAACACAGACTTTCTCAAAGGACACAGGTACTTACATCATGAGAATGTTTATTTGTAAGACCAAGACGTAGCCTTTGAAATCGGTTCAAGAAGAGTAGCTTTCTGTGACGCAGTCCAGTTCCGTCACCGTTTACACACCAAACACAGGAAAGGATGACCCAGGCTCGGTCTCCATGCCCGAGGGGCCTGCTGACGTGGCGGAGGGCGCCCTCCCGTGGGGACTGACGTTAGCACAAGCAGCGCCCTGAGCTGGGCTCCGTGGCACTGACTTAGCTCCTTGCGTTAACAGTCACACCGCATCATGCGACCGTCACGACAGTCACTTTAAACTGTCTATACATGCATTCTGTTTTTAACTCACCAAGGGACGACTGCAGTTCTGTTCAAATGTTGAGCGTTTCCATTATTTATAGCAAGGTGAATCAGAAGCCGTCAGAACTAGAGGAAATGCCATTTGAAACCATCCCTGATGGCCCGGCTGTCTGCAGAGCCAGCCTCCCTCACGTTGCTGGGAGGCCAGGTGACCACTTCCAAGCACGCATCTCTGAAACCCGAGTTTGTGAGACGTGCCTGTCTGGTCTGCCTGTAATGCCTTAGGCAACTTTTAACAATTTCAGTCTCATCTCAAACGGCAGGTAGATAGTAATTTCAGAACAAATGCAATTTGAGCTTTATTATTCTATCATAAAGCTGCTTTGAAGGACCAGTCTTGAAAATACATTTTAGGACCAGCCTAAGCAGTGAGCGTTTCACTCGGCGTCCTTTCATTTATCTGTGTGATTTCCCGTGGACAGACTTGAGTTTCTATCAGAACACCATCCCACCGTGTGTCATGACAGCCTGATTCCAGCAGGCAGGTTCAAGCCACACCCTGGCTCTTCCAGGCTCTGTGTTCTCCACGTGGCTCAGTTTACCCCCCCTGCCAATGAGATTTCAGGCTAAAGCATTTTCCAACTGAATCTTCCGTGTCTTTCTGGAAAGGAAGGACGCGGACATTCAGACGGAGTAGGAGGAGCACCTGTCCTTGGCTCCAAGTCCCTGGTTCTTTCTCTAGTGTGTGACCTTGGGCAGGTCGTTTCCTGACCTGGTGAGGGTGGGGGGTGGGGGACTGAAAACTGCCTACCCCACAGAGGTCTCGGGTGGAGAAGGCTGCATTCACTGTCAGCTCTTGATTCTCTGTGAAGCGTCGCAGAGAACATGTGAAGCCAGTTTAAAATCTTTTTTCTTAAACACTACTTCAGATACATCTAAAGGGTCTCCTAGTTGGAAGACGTTAGTGCTTCACTTGCCTTTAGAAGTCAGGCATAGCCATTGCATTTAGAGGGAAGTGCGTGGTGTGTGCAGATGGCACGTGAAGGAACCGTGGTGCAGATGTCCTGTCTTCATTCTCTGTGTTAGATGGAAAGTAAAAGAACAAGCCAGATGGGCCGGGGTGCGGTCAGGAGACAGCGGTACAAGCCCGCAGGTTCCTGACTCTCACCGGGCAGTACCGCTGCCCTTAACCTCCCAAAGAAGCATCCCAGTGGGTTGCTGGGCCTCACAAGTGGTTCAATAGCCCCCCAGGGGGATCCTCTCTGGTTGTCAAATGGAAGGTCACCCATGTAAGGGGCTGTTGGGCACCCGCTTACATCAGGGTCACTGCACGCAGCGTGACGGTACACGCAGCGTGAAGGCTACACGCAGCGTGACAGTCCCCCCACGTCCACAGGCACTCCAAAGTCCGGCAGAAGAGCGAGATGGACATCGTGGTAAGCGAGGACCTGAACGGGGCCGTGAAGTTCTCCAGCTCACTGCCGCACCCCAACAACCTCAACAGGTACGCCCCCGGCCTCTCTTCCTCCTCCTCTGCGGCCTGTCCTTCCTTTCTAAAGACGGGGGTTGGGGCCGACGTCCCCGGCAGCTCTGACCCCAGGTCCTGCCATCGTCCATCTCGGTCTTAGCACGCCGTCCCCACCCCACCCGTCTGGAGTCACCTCCTGGGTTCCCAGCACCGCTTGTCGCCCTCCTCAGCCGTGGTGGCTCTGCCTTGCAGGCGTTTGGTCTGGCAGAGGGCTTACTTCCTGGTCAGCTGTAAGCTCTGAAGGGTAGGGAATTGCCCCTTATGCTCTTTGCCCATCCTTCTGCAGCCTGGCACTGTGTTACTGCCAATAAATAAACCTTTGCATTTGAACAGCATAGCAGTCTGGTCTCAGAACCAGAATATGAGCCATCAGGTCATCTTATCAGAACCGGGAGATGGTTCAGGAGACAGCAGCCAGCAGCCCCATGTCGAGGCACGCGGCTCAGTTTCCATGAGTCTGTGGAGGATGGGGAGGGGGGTCCCCTGTGGAGGAGCTGAGCTGGAACTTCCTGGAAGGATCTGGACCAATAGGCAGGGCAGGTTGATGAAGAGGAAGGCTCTTCAAGGGGAAAAGCCTCGGGGGCGGCCAGGGAGAGGCAGCGGGTGGTGATGTTGGCCTCTGGAGGGCTTCTGTTGGGGGGCAGGGAGGGGTGCTGGGGGTGCCCAGCAGTGCGGCGTGAACTCCTCAGACGCTTTCCAGGGAGCGACTGACAACATGGATCGAACCGGCGGTGTGGGGCCAGATCGTTGGGCAGTGCTCCTGATGGGGGACGGGGCTGCTCAGCACCTGGAAAGCTGCCTGGAGGGTCTCGCATGGCCCTCTGCCCAGAGGCCCCCGACGGGAGGGTGTTTGTGCAGATCCGATGGCGGGGGTGGGGGGGAGAGGTCGAGCCCCCGAGCGATTCATTTTGTTAAGGGAAGGCTCACCCTTCCTCAGGGTGGTTCAGCCTCAGGGACCACTTTGGCCCCGTCTCGCGATGGTCACATGGGGCGTGAGAAGCGTGTGTGCTTTTCGGTCCCCATGTGCGCCGGTAAGCTGGTGGTGGGCCTCATGCACGTGCACGCACACACGTGGGATGCGAAGCTGGTGCTGGGCCTCGCACACGTGCGCAGGTGCACACACACACCCCCGCCCCCTCAGCGTCCTGGCCCAGCGGCTGGAGAAGTGGCTGCAGCTGATGCTGATGTGGCACCCGCGCCAGAGGGGCACCGACCCTGTCTACGGGCCCAACGGCTGCTTCAAGGCCCTGGACGACATCTTGAACTTGAAGGTGAGCCTGCGCCCAGTCTGCCCCAGGCCATGGGCCCCCTGACCCCTGTGAGGGTGTGATGGGACCCTTGCTGACTGATGGGTCGTGAGGCCGTTGCCGGGGACCCACAGGAAGGGAAAGATTCTGGCGTGCGGACCCCAAGCGGGGCCTCTGAGAAGCCGGGCCAGCAGGAAGGCGTCCCCGTTGAGCCGTGTCTCCTGTGACCCTCCCGTGACCCCCCGGGTTTTTGCAGCTGCTTCATGTCCTGAACATGGTCACGGGCACCCTGCACACCTACCCCGTGACCGAGGACGAGAGCCTGCAGAGCCTGAAGGCCCGCATCCGCCAGGACACAGGCATCCTCGAGGAGGACCAGGAGCTGCTGCAGGAGGCAGGGCTGGCCCTGATCCCCGACAAGCCTGCCGCCCAGTGCCTCTCGGACGGCAAGGTGAGCCCGGCCTCCTGCAGGCGGCAGGTGGCCCGTCTGCCACACCACTGGGCAGGCGCCTGCCCGTTCCGAGGTGGGAACGCGAGATCCCGCGGGCTTGGTAGGAGACACGGATCGCCCCACGCTTTAGCTGTACCTTCCAGACCACTGGGAGTGCCTTTTGCCCTTACTGCCAAAGCGACGCTTCATTCTTCCACGTCAGCCGAAACTGTTTTTGACCCCCCTGTCATGTGCGGTGCTGTGCTGACCACCGCACAAAATGAGCTGCAGATTTAACACAGGGGAAGAGGCACTGGACAGTAAAGGAGATGGCAGGCATCTGAGTTACGCGGTAAAGACAGAGGATAGAGCAGGAGGTACTGCTGTAGATGAGGTGTGCATCAGGTAATAAGCGTAAAGGGAGCAGCCGAGGGCAGTAGAGGCCAGAGGCACTGGGAGAGGCCTGGTGGGCTCCTGGCGCGTCCTGGCCGAGCATGCTCTGTAGTCTCCCGTTTCTTGGGGGACGGTGTGGTGGGGGCCGCGAGACCTTATTTTGCCTCTGGTCCCTTTGCAGCTGAACGAGGGCCGCACGCTGGACATGGACCTCGTTTTCCTCTTTGACAACAGCAGGGTCACCTATGAAAGCCAGGTCTCCCCACAGCCCCAGCCTGAAAGCGTCAGCTGCATCTGTAAGCACGGCCTATTCTTTTAAAAAGATGATCACTTATAGCTCTTGGGACAAAGCTGGGGGAGAGCCCTGGCCCAAGCGAGGGGTCCCCACCAAGCAGGCGAGTCCACCCGGTCCTCAGACAGCTGTCTTCAGTCGCACATGTGAGGAGCAGCCCTGCCGGAGGCAGGACAGGACATCTTCAGTTAATTTCATCCTCATCTAAACAAAGGACAGAGAAGATGGCCCACAGGCTGTTGACCTTGAATCGCAAAACCATCTTATTTGTGAAGTTGTCTTTGTACGTTAGTAATTGATATATGCACAAGATAGCAAAAGGTTACAATAGAATAACACGGTGAAGAGTAAGCCCCTCCATGTCCCCAGTTTCCCAGGGAAAACTGCCACCAGACTCCTGAGTCTTCCTTCCAACGTGTTCTGTGTATCTGTAAATTTGGACGTGTGTGTACCCCGGGGCGCAAATGTGAGCAACAGGAAGCAGGCTCAACACCCAAGGCAGTTGTGTAATAGCCGAGCCGTTACAGAGCCAGCGGGCTCCAGGGGTGGGATGCTGTCGTCCACCGCAGGCACTGCGCCCTGACGGTCGCCTGTGTTTCTGTTCAGTGCAAGAGCCCAAGAGGAACCTCCCGTTCTTCCAGCTGCGGAAGGTGTGGGGCCAAGTCTGGCACAGCATCCAGGCCCTGAAGGAAGACTGCAGCCGCCTGCAGCAGGGCCAGCGCGCGGCCATGTAGGTGCCCAGCTGCAGGACACCGCGTACCGAGTGCCCAGTGCCTGGCCATGGGGCGGGGGCCGAGGCGGGGGCCCAGGGTCAGCCACCGTCGGGAGGGGCAGGAGGGAAGACGCTGCTCTGGAAGGGCGGGAAGCCGTCGGTGGGCGGGACGGAGGGAGGGCCTGTTATACCCAACAGGCACATGTGGTCAGTGCACAGGCCAGGGGTGTGGACAGGGCGGGGGCAGCCGGCTGGAGGGCTGGCCTGGCTCCATTGCGGGTAGGCCACCCTGCCGGGCCAGGCTGACTCCTTCCCCAGGTTGTGGCTGCTCTGGGTTCCTTTGCGTGGCACTTCACCTAATTCTAGTTTCGAAGCAGAGCCTCACCCATCGCCACGGGCCAGGAAATTGTCGTGATGGATATAAGTGGCTGCTCTTGTTATGATTATACTAATTACAGCAGGGGCCTGCCAAGGTGTTGGAGGCCACTTTTATTATTGTCCAGGAAGTGGTACCTGGATCCCAAACATGCCCGCGGTGTGTCTCTCGGGGGCCCCTGCAGGATGAATCTGCTGCGGAACAACAGCTGTCTGTCCAAGATGAAGAACTCCATGGCCTCCATGTCTCAGCAGCTCAAGGCCAAGCTGGACTTCTTTAAGACCAGTATCCAGATTGACCTGGAGAAGTACAGGGAGCAGACGGAGTTTGGGATCAGTGAGTGTGTCCTTAGCAATCAGTCTGGAGAGACCATTAAACTCTTCTTTCTCAAGTATTTTTTTTGGTCCTCTTATAACGGAATTCCTTTTTACTTTCTTGGTTTTGGGGTGTTTTCATTTTATTTTTAACTTTTGTTTTCACCTCCGTGTTTTTCCTCCAGCGTCGGACAAGCTGCTGCTAGCCTGGAGGGAGATGGAGCAGGCCGTGGAGCTCTGCGGACGGGTAGGAGGCTCCCTGGGGTCCCCAGCCTGGCCAAGGGCACCCTCTTCCCTGCCATCTTTCCCCTTTCTCACTGAGTGCTCGGTCCAGCTTCTGTGTCAAAAATCACATTTTCCTCTCCAGGCTCTCTGCCCTCAGCTAGCACTTGCTGGAAGGTAGGGGGTGCCAGGCAGAGGTCCCCAGTGTGTCTGGTCCAGGAGCCACACAGATCTGAGTCAGGCTTACGACGTGACACGTCCCGGGGAGTGCAGACCTCTTCCCGCGAGAAGGGCCTTTGCATAAAGGAGCAGCACTCCGCCATGTCAGAAGTTGCCCTGACTTCCTCCTCGGGACACTGAGCCTGTAGGAAGGAACGGGCCTGAAGGGGCAAGTCTGAGGGCTGTGAATCAGATGCCGCTGAAGTGTTGCTGAAGTGTTGATCGTGAGGCCAGGCAGGGAGGCGGGGTGCCCCGGTGGACCTTGCTCAGGGGGAAGCCTGGGCCCCAAGGCCTTTTCCTGGACTTTTCCACCATCTATCTGCCCAGTGAACTCGGGCAGGGAGCCTCCCCTCCGTGTCGAAGTGTCTGTTTCTATAAATCGGTGCCGATACCCCTCGTTCGAGGTGGGTGACCCCTTGTTCAGGCGCAGGGACGTGAGCCACCACGCCACCCCACCGCTCCCCCCGATCTCTGTCCTCGTGGGCGTAACCCTTGAGATCAAGGACGAATTAGGAGAGGGGAGTGTGCCCCAGCTCGTCTCCACACCGGGGCCAGGCCGGGTCCTCTTGGGCCCCGTCGCATCTCGCCCCAGTTTCCAGTGGGGGAGACTGCAGCTTGGGGCCAGGGTGACCTGCCCCAGGGCCACAGAGCTGGCGGGTGGCAGGCCCAGATCCCAGCCGCAGACTCCCAAGGCCGTGTCCCTTCTAGCCGGGCAGCTGAAGGTCCATGGTGAGGCTCGGGTGTCCCTGGCCGAGTCCGTCGGGGCTCAGTCTCAGCGCAGCACTGTCTCCAGGAGAACGAGGTGAAGCACTTGGTGGAGCGGATGATGGCCCTGCAGACGGACATCGTGGACCTGCAGCGCAGCCCCATGGGCCGGAAGCAGGGCGGGACGCTGGATGATCTGTGAGTGTGTGTGTGTGTCTGTGCGCGGGCGGGCGGGTGGGCTGTTCAAGCGAAGTTCCCCTGGAGCACGCCCTCCCGTGCAGCCCGGTCCCGGGGAGGGCCTCTCGGCACGTCTAGAAGCTGGGCCCGGGCAAACCTCCGTCCCTCTGAGCCTCATCTGATACAGAAGAGCTGTCTGACCTCACAGTTGTGGGGACCAGTTCAGATAACGCCCCGAGCCATGGTTCGTGAACTCCAAAGCATCAGGTTAGATGCCTGGCTGCCCAGCATATCCCAACCTGGGTGTGGCCTGAGAAGCAGGAAGTAGGAAGGGAAGGAGTCGGGTAAGTCTTAGAAGGTGGGACCTTGACTCTTCATTTGAGTCATGATCAGGACTTGGCCTCAGCTACAGGGACCCTCCCTGGGCAGAGCAGCCCCTCCTGCATTCCGGGAGCAGACAGGGGCGCCAGGAGAGCCTCCCTGGGGCTCAGCCAGGCCTCTGATGCTTCTGCCAGGACTCTTAGGACCGGAGGCTCCAGTCTTTGAAATGTGATTATTTGTAGCCTATATTTCGTCAAGTTATTCAGTGTTTTATTTTACTCTGGTTTTCAAACAAAAGTCAACCCCTGGAAACGTCAGCCTGTCTCACTGTGTTCGGGTCCTGGGGAGGGCATGTCTGCTCCTGGCTTGAGTTTCAGAGGCCATGTTCTCTGAACTCAGGACCCGCACCTCTGAATTGCAGGGGCCAGGTTGGTGGGGAACGCTGAGGGACAGAGGAGGCTTCTGTCCTGAGGACTCTCAGGAAGTCTTGACTGTGAGCTTTGAGTTGGCATTTCGACAGTGAGCCGGGTCTTCCTCTGTCATGGGTTTTGCCAGTGACATCCCCAGGGAGCGTGCTTGCCTCCGGCCGGGACATACTGCCCGCCCAGTTTCCAGAAGGCGGTGCTGCTGCTGGCAGGGCTCGGGCGCTGACAGAGCCTCTGCCTTGTGTGTTTCAGGGAAGAGCAGGCGCGGGAGCTTTACCGCAGGCTGAGGGAGAAGCCCAGAGGTGAGTGGGCCCCCTCCCGGGTCCCCCGCTGCCCGGGCACCAGGCTGGTCCCCCCACAGACCATGCGTCTCCGTCCCGCTTTGCAGACCAGCGGACTGATGGTGACAGTCAGGAAATGGTGCGGCTGCTCCTCCAGGCAATCCAAGGCTTTGAGAAGAAAGTGCGAGTGATTTATACGCAGCTCAGGTATCAGGCCGCTGTCCCCTCAGAGGGTGGAGCGAGGAGAGGCCCCGTCCCCTCCCCTGGGCCCCGTAGGAGCTCCCACCCGCAGTGGCCAAGCTGAGTCATCCCCGCCGGGGCCGCGTCCTGCTCCCCCCAAACCGGGCGCGCTGGAGCTCATCGCACTTGGTCTTCACAGTAAGACCGTGGTCTGCAAGCAGAAGGCCCTGGAACTGCTGCCCAAGGTGGAGGAGGTGGTCAGCCTGATGAGCGAGGACGAGAAGATGGTGGTGCGGCTGCAGGAGAAGCGGCAGAAGGAGCTCTGGAACCTCCTGAAGATTGCGTGTGTGAGTGAGCCCGGGCGGGCCCGTCCTGGAGACGGCAGGGTCGGTGTCCACGCATCAGCTGGGCCGGGCCCCCTTGGGAGGCTCAAGGGGAGAATCCCTCCTCGCCGCTTCTCAGACGCCACTGGCTCCAGCACTCCTTGGCTTGAGGCAGCATCACTTCAGTCTCTGCCTCTGACTCAGTGTGGCCCTCTTCTCTACGTCTCTCTCTTTTTAAAATTGGTTTCTTGTTGGCGGCACTGGGTCTCTGTTGCTGCAGTCAAGCTTTCTCTAGTTGCCGTGAGTGGGGGATGCTCTCGAGTTGGCGATGTGCAGGCTTCTCACTGAGACGGCTTCTCTGGTTGTAGAGCACAGGCTCCAGGGTGCTTGGGCTTAGCCACTCTGCCACACGTAGAATCTTCCTGGACCAGGGATCGAACCCGTGTCCCTTGCGTAGGGAGGTGGACTATCATCCGCTGTACCACCAAAGAAATCCTTTTCTGTGTCGAGTGTGTAAAAACACTTGTCCCTGGGTGTAGGTCCCACCCAGATAATCCAGAGTGTTCTCATCACAGGATCTTTAGCTACATCTGCAAAGATGCTTTCTCCAAATGAGGTCACACCCCGGGTTCCTGGAGACCTGCGTGCAGCCCCCGAGGGGCGTGCCTGCTGGGCCCTGAGCCAGGCCTGTGCAGTGCAGCACTCGGCCCGCTCTGCGTGTGCCCACCATCCCAGTGTAGCTGTGATCCCACTGAGTGCTGCTCAGAGAGAAACCGCAGCACAGAAGAGAGCCCAGGACAGAAACTGGAGAAGAGCCGAGAAAAACTTGGAATCGAGCTGGCAGGCGGCGGGAAGGCTGAGGAGGCTGATGGCAGAGCCACTCGGCCACGGGCCGGGGAGGCCCGCTGCTCCAGGTGCGCCGGCTGCCGCAGCCCAGGAAACACCTCGGCCTCTTGCTCCCCATGTGGCGCAAGTCACGGGAAGTCACCTAGGACCTCCGTGTGTTTCTCTTCTCCTTGGGAAGAGTAAACGCGCCTTCCTTCTCATTTCCTTGTAAGGGTTTGTTAAGCAATCCAGCTAATGAAAGAGAAGCCTCAGGGCCTTCCCTGGCAGTCCAGCGGTAGAGAATCCACCTTCCAACACGGGACGAGGGTTTGTTCACTGGTCAGGACACTTAAGATCCCACGTGCCACGGGGCAACTCAGCCCTCAGGCCACAACTGGAGAAGCCTATGACTGCAGTCAAGAGCCTGCAGAGCCAAAAAAACACAGAATTAAATGGCCAATGGTTGATTTAAAAAAAAAGAGATAGAATCCTCAAATCTCTCTGTATTTAGAACCCCCAGAATTTAAAATTAAATGGCCAATGGTTGATTTTTTTAAAAAAGAAATAGAGCTCTCAAATCTTTCTGTATTTAGAACCCCCAAAATTTAAAATTAAATGGCCAATGGTTGATTAAAAAAAAAAAAAAGAAATAGAACCCTCAGATCTCTCTGTATTTAGAACCCTCAATCAAAAAGTTACACCTGCAGATGCAGAAGCAGTTTCTAAGCCGAAATGCAAACCATGAGACGGCAATGTTGCCTGATTTCTGCAGGAAGAGCATGTGTCTCGTGGCCAGGTGTCTTCACGAGAAAACACCCTGCCGTGAAAGCAGAATTTCAGTCATCCCTCTGCCCCCAGACCACTGATTCTCTTTCCGGTTTTGCCCTCTAGAGCAAGGTCCGGGGTCCCGTCAGCGGAAGCCCGGACAGTATGAACGCCTCCCGCCTGAGTCACCCCTGCCAGCTGATGTCACAGCCCTGCACGGCTCCCGACAGCTTGCCCGAGGCCGCCGAGAAGAGGTCAGTCCTCATCCACGGCGCCCAGTACCAAAGTCCGGGGCGCATCAGGAGGTTCTGGGCACAGAAGCGTGGGTCTCTTGGTGGCGGCCGGCGTCTCCCATCAGTGGTGCCGTGCACGCCCCTTGGTGTCTGTCCCCCGTGCCGGGCACTGTGGGCGTGGATGTGGTGTGTTGCTCACAGTGCTGCTTGTGACCTGCCCAGCCAGGCGTCCTTACCTGAGGCCGAGTTGCTCTCACTGGATGGGAACCTTCCGTCCAGTGCTGGCCAGTCCTGTGCTGTCCCCTCATCCGTCCCTCGCTATTTGCTCACAGAAGCAGGTCCCTGAGGGTGTTTGCTGGTCACCGCGCCCCAGCCACGCACTGCTGGTCCCTCCTGTGGCCCCTCCTCCCCCCAGCCCCCATTCACCCCTCCCTGCCTGCTGCGTACTTCGCTGCTGCAGAGCTGGGAGTGCAGCCTCAGAGCCCTTCCCGTGAGGCTTTCCCTCTCTGCTTCCAGCCCAGTGCTGCCCCCAGGACCTCTCTGGTCAAATCCGTCTTCATGGGAGACTGTTTTGATTGAGTTATTCTTCCGGATATTCAGGGACCAGCCATGGCAGCCAGCTGCCTCAGGGCCAAGGCTGAGCCTTTTCCAGCCTCCAAGCGTTCTCTCCAGGCTCACCCCTGCTCCCAGGAAGCTCCTGGCTCTGCCCGGGGGTCTTGGAGCCTGGTCCAGACCAGCAGCATCAGTGGGTTCTGGGCTCTCACTGGACATGCGGTTCGGGATCGGCAGCCCTGGGTAACCAGGCCGGGCCGACCCACCTGCATCCTGGAGCCCCGGGTCCTCGGCTCTGCTGAAGCCCTCCCCGGAGTGTCTTCCCTCCACCCCAGCCCTGCCTCCCACCCTCTCTGCGGCCCGGACACATACGCACAGATCGCCGTCTTCTGAGACACCTGTGCGGTTTTTTTGTTTCTGGTTCAGCCTCACACCCATTTCTTCAGAGCCTTGCTGGGCCCCAGGCACTGGAGATAGTGAAAATTGATTCCTAAGGGCAGATCTACAGACTAGAGAGGAGACTTGATTGCTGAGGGAGAGGAATGACTGACACCGGGTACAGGGTTTCCCCTTGGGTGATGAAAACGGTCAAGGACTAGACCTCTGCGGTGGTTGCACAGCGCCGTAAGTGCACCAGAAGGGTGTAGTCGTGCACCTTAAACAGGTGAATTTTATGGTTTGTGAATATATCTCAGTAAAGCTGTTTTCAAGAAGTCCTGTTCCTGTACTTAGGGAGTTTGTAACCTGTACTGTTTTGGGGTTTTTTTTTTTTTTTTTTCTCTATTTCTCTTTTTGGCCTCTTGGCTTGCAGAATGTATTTCCCTAAGCAGATACTGAACCTGGGCCCTCGGCAGTGAAAGTGCAGAGTCCTAACCACTGGACCACCAGAGAATTCCCCGTGTCGGATTCTTAATTCTATCCCCAACTTCCAGTTAGCTCCTTGAGTGTGGTATCCAGGTCCGGGGCCTCTGGGGCCTGGGCAGTGGCCGCCGGTGGATGAGTCTGGGCTCTGCTCCTCTCACCAGCGCCCCCTTTGCGGTGAGAGGAGGAACTGCAGGCCCTTTCTGTTGGGTTTGTCCTGTTCCTCCACGAGATCCTCAAAGCTCTAGGAAAGGTGTCCTGGGGGCCCAGGCTGCCGTCTGTCTGCCCACCTGGAGCCGAGGTTAGAACAGGACAGATGGCTTGCTTTGGTCTCGCCTTTCTCAGCCATGGCCTGTTCTCGGGACGTGTGCATTTCTCATCATAGGAAAGGCCAGAGCGCAGCAGATGAATCAGTCCCTAGAACACGCCGCTCCCAGTCTCAGAGAGCTGAGGACACCTGGGGAAGTCTCGTGGTCTGTACGCCTTTGTCAGTTTCAAAAACCGTGAAACGGGTGATCTGGGAGAGATTTTCAGATGGTGGCAGTTTAGGGAGAGCCTAAGAAATCTCTTCGGCTCTGAGCTTTCTTATTAGGCCAGACCTCTGCTTTCTCATGTTGTGAATGGCGATGCTCACGGCTGGGTTCGAGCTTCCGTAACAGCACTCAAGAAGAACAGATGAAATCGCGAGGCAGTGTCGTGTATTTTAAGACACTCAGAATATTCGTTCAATTTTTAAAGTCTTTCCAGAAGCCCTTTAGCATATTTGTACACAGTAATATATTACTTTTGAAAAAGTATATTCACACTGACCGCATTCTAATAGTCCAGTTGTTTTCTTCAGTGAGGACCTGGTGGCTGAAGCTCACACCCTGTGCACCCAGCTGGAGAACGCCCTGCAGGACACCATGAAGGAGCAGGACCAGAGTTTGAGGGTAATGGCCCACGGGGACCCCCGCTGCTCCACACCTTTTCTTTTCTGCAGCAAACGAGGAGAAGCTGAGAGAGAGGTGACACCCTGCCGCCTTGATCTCAGTGTACACTTGCGATTTTCTGGTACAACCTTCTTATTCATCGTGATAACAGGGCTGACGACTGTTGAACGAGCACAGGTACCTTACGTGCTCTATCTCCTCTCATCCGCACTGCACATGGTCCTTATGAGGCCGGTAGCATCCCTGTGGGAAGGCTTCTCTCCCGCTCTTGCCTTCTGTGCAGTTGCTGGGCATGCACATCAGAGGTGCGGTGCTGGGCTCCAGGGACAAAGCCGTCACCACCCCCTCTCTCAGGGACTCAGAGCTTAGGGACTCAGCAAGCCTAGCTCTAGGGAAGCTGATCTAAAGAAAAATGAGTCCAGGTGCAGAGACATCGAGGCAAAGCTGAACTTGCCGCCGCTGCTGCTGCTGCTGCTGCTGCTAAGTCGATTCAGTCGTGTCCGACTCTGTGCGACCCCATAGACTGTGGCCCACCAGGCTCCCCCGTCCCTGGGATTCTCCAGGCAAGAACACTGGAGTGGGTTGCCATTTCCTTCTCCAGTGCGTGAAAGTGAAAAGTGAAAGTGAAGTCGTTCAGTCGTGTCTGACTCTTAGCAACCCCGTGGACTGCAGCCTACAGGCTCCTCCGTCCATGGGATTTTCCAGGCAAGAGTACTGGAGTGGGTTGCTGAGACGATGCTTATTCGTTCACTGGGGTCTTTTAATGGCCATTTCCTGCCAATACAGTCCCGTGATAGTGTTTCCGGAACTTCTCGGTTTGGGGAAGGATCGGAGAGGTCACTGCCAATGGTAATCACCTCTTATTTCTTCAAGTGTCCTTCTCCGGTTTGGGGCTTTCTGTGTCTCCTTCTTGCTGCTCTTCCTCCTCTGGGCCCTGTATGATTTGATCCTTGCACTGCCTATTTGCTTCTGCCGGAGGGAAAGGAAGTCTGGCCAGGCGGTTCCACCTGGTTAGCCTGGAGGTGGAGAGCTGAGACGAGCCCTGGGCACCTGGGCATGCAGTGAGCATAGGTCAGTGCTGTGAGCTGCAGGAATAACACTTAAATCGCCTGGCCAGAGTCTGAGGGGCTCCACGCCCATCTGAAGATAAGCTCCTGCACGATCTTGAAGACGTAGCTCCGGCTCTGGGGTCCCTTGCAGAAACTTGACTGTCAGTGAAAGGCTCTAGCCTTCCTTCTAAATTGCGCTGGTTGCCTCCCAAAGAAGAAAACCAGGTACCTGGGTGGCCACGGGGTTGTTAATGAGCCCGTTGACTTTCAGTCTCTAGACTGGAGCTGGTTGCAGTCGGAGGAGGAGGAACAGCAGAGCCTGGAGCGGGCCTCGTGACGGTGGGCGGCCCTGGCCCTCATGGGCCGCCTGGCCCGAGGCCCCAGCATCATCGCGCCGGCATCCTCGGCACCCAGACAGGGATCGCGCTCCTCCAGCAGCCGTTACGGTCACTGTGGACCGAAGGCGTGGCCCTCCGTGGGCATAGCCAGCAGCTCGTCCACTTGCTGGATTTCCTCCGCTGCAGAGGCCCAGAGGACGTGGATGCGGGGGGGCGGCATGTAGGAGATGTCACCAGGGCCACCGCTGCCCCCGTGAGGGGAAAGGAGTGCTCCAGGCTCAGTGGCTGCACCCAACTGGCTCCCAGGACGCAGTCTGAGTGGCGCTCTGTGCCAGCTGTCTCCTCCTGATCCCTCCTGCTCTCCAAAGGAGGTCTGTCTGTGTAGCTCGAGTTTCTGGATCCAGCTTCTCTTGAGCAGACCTCGAAACCCCGGACCCCACCCTGCCCCATCCTCCTTTCTCCTCTGATCTCACTGCTGCTAACATTCGTCCTTCCACCTGCAACCTGCAGCCAGGCTGCGGTCCTTCCATCCAGCCTGACTGTCTGGAGCCAGGAGGGAACAGCATCTCCCTTCCTCCGGGTCCCAAAGAGTCCTGGGAGCGAGCTGCCTTGGAGAAGAAGGAAAGACAGAAAGAGTGTCTGTCACCCACGAGCCTGCTGACCCACTGTGCCCACAGCCCTGCCCCGTGTGCGGCCATGGGGGCACGGGAGAGGTCCTGCCCCTCGTATCCTCTCACGGTATTATTTAGTGAATGTATTTAAAAAACAGATTCTCTATTTTGCAACATGACTCAGACCCCACTGTCTATTTTTATAATACCTCTGGTTAGGACTTAACAAACTCAAAAACCCAACTGCAATGGAACGTTTGATGAAATCAAACGGTGCTAGAGCCCGTGCTGCCTCTCTGCCGTCTCACAAAAGCTTCTCTGTGTAACAGAAGGACAGCACGGTGAGCTTGGATGATCCCAGGCAGGCAAGTTTGGTTGGAGAAGAAAGCCAGACGAGAAGTTTCACAGAGTGCCTTCCGTGGAGGCAGTACCGTGGGTTCCATGTACAGGAAGTTTGGGGAACAACGGTTCATGCTTTAAGTGCCTCTTAGAAATTCACATTATGCACTGGTTTACTGAAGGAAGGAAAGTCCCTTGATAATAAACTGGGTTAATTCCGCCTAAATCCGCTGTTTCCCCAACTCACTTGACAATGACACCTTTTATTTTTCTCTCGTGTGCATGTAATATTGATGAACGGCCCAAAGAACTGGAGAGTGATAAAGCATGATTTAGAAAACACTGGTGAGGAACACAGTGGGAATTTAGACCTGAATGGTAGGCTGGGGTGGGGTCAGATTAGGGAGGGAATGAGTGTTGAGCTAAGAGTCAGGGGCCGATTTTAATGGCAGCTGGAAGTCACTGAAGAATTTTGAGTAAAGAAACATCACCAAAGTTCATGCTTCAAAAGAGTAACAGGGACTTCCCTGGTGGTGCAGTGGTTAAGAATCCGCCTTCCAATGCAGGAGACATGAGTTCAATCCCTGGTCGAGGAACTAAGATCCCAAATGCCAGGGGGCAGCTAAGCCCACACACCATAACTAGACTGGCATGCAGCAACTAAGACCCAATGCAGCCAAATAAATAGAAATTTTTAAATTAAAAAATGATAAAAGAGTAATGTAACTAGAAAGTGCTAATGGGTTGAAAAAATGAAAACCCTGGAGGTTGGACTTCCAGAAAGTGGAGCAGATGCACCTCCCCACCTCCTAGTGCAGCTGAGACCCTTGGACGTTATTTATAAACGAAGAAGATTCTGAAAGATTGAAGGATGCAGAGCAGCGGGGACCTTGGCCCTGAGTGGTAACACGCGGTGAGTTCCCAATTCCTCTTGCTCCTGCGTCCCTGGCGGGTGCTGGAGACACCAGCCGATGACGCCAGCAGAGACGCTGCTCTCCAACTCTGTCAGGTTCCTAGGTCTGCTGTAACAAATCACCACAAACTTCATGGCTTAACACACATCTATTCTCACAGGTCTGGAGGCTGGAAGTCTGAAATCAAGTCCTCCAAAGTCTCTAGGGGTGATTCTGTTACTTGCTTCCTCTAGCTTCTGGTGAATCCAGGAGATCCTTGACTTGTGGCCGCTTCTCTGCCTCTGTGGTCGTATTGCCACCACTTTTCTGTCTCTCAAATCAAATGTGCCTTTTAGAAAATCAAATGTGCCTTGTGATCAAATTCAAGGCTGATCTGGATAAGTGTCTCTTTTCAAGACCCTTATCTTACATTTTGCAATATAAGGCAATATTTATAGATTCTGGGGATTGGGATGTGGACATTTCTTCCTGGGGGCCACCATTGAACCCATATAGCCCCTCCACAAAATTCATGGTATAAAGAATGACTTAGAAAAGAGAAGAGCAAAATAAAAGCAAGCAGAATGAACAAAACAATAAAGATCAGAGCAGAAATCAAAGACATTGACAAATAGGAAAACAATACGATCAATAAATGAGCTGATTTTTGATACGTTCAAAGACGGAAGACACAAATCATCAATATTAGGAATGAAACAATGAAATTACTGATGTTGCAAATACCAAAAGAATAGTACAGGAATACTATGAACAACTATGCGTATAAATATAACTTAGAATAAATGAACCAATTACTTGAAAAATGCAATCTACCACAACTCGTCAAATTTGAAATAATATGAATAGCAATATAGCTATGAAATAAATTGAATTTATAATTTAAAAACCCCTGAAAAAGATCTCTGGCCCAAATGGTTACATTGGAAAGTTCTACCAATGAAAGAATTAACACTTATTCTGCACTATCTCTTCCAGAAAATAGAATTCAGAGGAAGTATACCTACCTCCCAATTCACTTTATGAAGGCATTAACATGGTACCAAAGTAGACAAAAACAGTACAGAAAATGAAAACACACAAAGATGCAAAAATCCTTAACAGAATAATAATGAAAAATCAGCAGTGTTATAACCCATGACCAAGTGTGGGTTTTTTTCATGGATATGAAGCTAGTTCAATATTTGGAAATCCATCAGTGTAATCACACAGAGGCTAAAGAAGAAATATCACACGATCATATCAATTGATGCAGAAAATCTCAGGACAGTATTCAATACCCATTCAAGATAAAAGTCTCAGAAAAATAGAACTAGAAGGAAACGTCAACTGAATAAGTAGCATCTACAAAAAACCAACAACTACTGCTTTACTTAATGGTGAAAGACTGTTTTCCCCTTCCAATTCAAATAAAGCAGGGATATCCTCTCTCACTTCTGTTATTTAACATAATACTAGAGGTGTTAGCACAATAAGGCAAGAGAAGGAAATAAAAGACATAGGGATTGGAAATGATGAGATAAAACTGGCCTTATTTGCAGATGGCATATGTTATTTTTCGGTGGCTCAGTTGTATCCAACTCTTTGCAACCCCATGGACTGCAGCATGCCAGGCTTCCCTGCCCTTCAGTGTCTCCTGGATCTTGCTCAAACCCATGTCCATTGAGTTGGTGATACCATCCAACCATCTTATCCTCTGTCGTCCCCTTCTCCTCCTGCCCCCAATCCTTCCCAGCATCAGGGTCTTTTCCAATGAGTCAACTCTTCACATCAGGTGGCCAAAGTATTGGAGTTTAAGCTTTAGCATCAGTCCTTCCAATGAACACCCAGGACTGATCTCCTTTAGGATGGACTGATTGGATCTCCTTGCAGTCCAAGGGACTCTCAAGAGTCTTCTCCAATACCACAGTTCAAAAGCATCAATTCTTCTGTGCTCAGCTTTCTTTATAGTCCAACTCTCACATTCATACATGACCACTGGAAAAACCATAGCTTTGACTAGACGGACCTTTGTCAGCAAAGTAATATCTCTGCTTTTCAGTACTCTGTTTAGGTTTGTCATAGCTTTTCTTCCAAGGAGCAAGCGTCTTTTAATGTCATGGCTGCAGTCACCATCTGCAGTGATTCTGGAGCCCAAGAATGTCTGTTGTTGCCATTGTTTCCCGATCTATTTGCCTGGTAGAAATTCCAAAGAATCTACAAAAGCTCTCCTAAAACTAAAGAGTGACAGGATACAAGATAAACATTCAAAATTCTATACTAGATGAGCACATGAAAACAAAAATTAAGACTACACTAGCATTTATAATTAACCCAAAACCAAATTAATATTTAGATGTATTAGTATCCAACATCTAAATAGCTCATATACCTCAATATATATTTTTTTAAAAATAAGCAACCTGATCAAAAAATGGGTAGAAGACCTGAAGAGAAATTTTTCCAAAAAGGAAATGCAGAGAGCCCACAGGCACATGAAAAGATGCTCAGCTAATCATCAGGGAAATGCAGACCGAAACCACAGTGAGATATCGCCTCACGTCTGTCAGAGTGGCTGTCACCAAAAGGAACACAAATAAATGTTGGCAAGTGTGTGGAGCAGAGGGAACTCCAGTACACTGTTGGTGGGAATGTAAGTTGGTACAGCCACTGTGGAAAACGGTATGGAGGCTTTTCAGAAAAACTGAAAATAGTACTACCATATGACCCAGCAGTTCTACTTCTGGGTATAAATGAAAAAAACACACATTACAAAAAGTACACGTGCATCTCAGTGTTCATAGTAACGTTTGTGGTTGTCAAGATACGGAAGCAACGTAAATGTCCATCAGCAGATAAATGGGTAAAGAAAATGTGGTACATATACAATCAGTTCAGTTTAGTCGCTCAGTCGTGTCCGACTCTTTGCGACCCCATGAATCGCAGCACGCCAGGCCTCCCTGTCCATCACCAACTCCCGGAGTTCAGTCAAACTCACGTCCATCGAGTCAGTGACGCCATCCAGCCATCTCATCCTCTGTCGTCCCCTTCTCCTCCTGCCCCCAATCCCTCCCAGCATCAGAGTCTTTTCCAATGAGTCAACTCTTCACATGAGGTGGCCAAAGTACTGGAGTTTCAGCTTCAGCATCATTCCCTCCAAAGAAATCCCAGGGCTGATCTTCTTCAGAATGGACTGGTTGGATCTCCTTGCAGTCCAAGGCACTCTCAAGAGTCTTCTTCAACACCACAGTTCAAAAGCATCCATTCTTCGGCGCTCAGCTTTCTTCACAGTCCAACTCTCACATCCATACATGACCACAGGAAAAACCATAGCCTTGACTAGACGGACCTTTGTTGGCAAAGTAATGTCTCTGCTTTTCAATATGCTACCTAGGTTGGTCATAACTTTTCTTCCAAGGAGTAAGCGTCTTTTAATTTCATGGCTGCAGTCACCATCTGCAGTGATTTTGGAGCCCCCCAAAAATAAAGTCTGACACTGTTTCCAATGGAATACTGTAAAAAAGAATGGGATTTTGCCACTTGCAGCAACATGGTTGCCCTTGGAAGACATTATGCTAAGTGAAATAAGTCAGAGAAAAATACAGCATGATATGACTTGTATGTGGAATGTAAAAAGTACAACAAACCTGTGACTGTAACAAGAAAGAAATAGGCTCACAGATATAGAGAACAAACTAGTGGCTATAATGGGGAAAGGGAAGCGGGGAGGGACAGCATACGGTGTCATACACACGACCGGTATAAGACAGGCATGTAATGTCCACACAGGGAATGTAGCCCTCATTTTGTAATAACTATAAATGCAGTGTAACCTTTAACATTGTATAAAAATAATAATAATAGATCCCAAGAACCTCCCTCCCCCCCAAAAACAAACTAGGTGTAAACCTAACAAAACGTGTAGGACTTGCATGCCAAAAACTGTAAAAGTGAGAATGAAGGAATCCAAAGGACTAGATAAATGAAATATTACTGAGAAATATCATGTTCATGGATTGGATGACCTAGTGATTTTAAGTATCACTTCTCCCCACATTAATAATCAGGCTGAACAATTTCTATAAAAATCCAAGCAATACTTTTTGTAAGTATAGGCAAGATCATTCTAAAATTTACTTGGAGCTTAGGAGCTAAATTGTGAAAGAGAAGAGTGAACTGGAAGTAATGACACTACCCAGTTTCAAGACATTATAGTCAAGACTGTGTGATGTTAGATAAATAGATGCACCATAGATCAATTGAGTAGAATAGAGGACCGAGAAATAGCCCCACACAAGTACAACCAGCTGATTTTTGACAAAGGTGCAAAAGTAACTCAATGGAGAAAGGACAGTCTTTTGTTTTTTTAGCCATACCACATGCCTTGCAGGATCTTAGTTCCCCGGCCAGGGATTGAGCCCCAGGCCACAACAGTGAGGGTCAAGTCCTAACCCCTGGATCACCAGGGAATCCTGAAGGATAGTCTTTTTAACAAATAGTTGGATTTCCATTAGCAAAAAAAAAAAAAAAAAGATCATAGAGTTAAGTATAAAATGTAAAACTATAAAACTGATAAGAAAAATACATAAAATTTTCAGGGTGTAGAGCTTGGTGAAGTTTTCAGGCATTATTTCAAAACTGTGGTCCATAAAAATTTAAAAATAAAGTAGACTCCATCAAAATTGATAACTTTTTCTCTGTGAAAGATACTTAAGGGAATGAAAACCTATAGACTTGGAGAAAATATTTGCAAACCATGTAGTTCACAAAGGATTCCTCTAGAATATATAAAGAATTCTCAAAGTATCTTTTTAAATTAACAATCTCATTAGAAAATGGACAAAAGCCATGGAGAGACATTTCACAAAAAACAAATATATATACACACACACACACACACACACACACACACACACACGAATGGCAGTCATGTAAATAGATGTTCATTATAACTGGTTACTGCTGCCACTGCTGCTAAGTCACTTCAGTCGTGTCCAACTCTGTGCGACCCCATAGACGGCAGCCCACCAGGCTCCCCCGTCCCTGGGATTCTCCAGGCAAGAACACTGGAGTGGGTTGCCATTTCCTCCTCCAAAGCATGAAAGTGAAAGGTGAAAGTGAAGTCGCTCAGTCGTGTCTGACTCTCATCGACCCCATGGACTGAAGCCTACCAGGCTCCTCCATCCATGGGATTGTCCAGGCAAGAGTACTAGAGTGGGTGCCATTGCCTTCTCTGAACTGGTCACTAGAGAAATGCAAGTTAAAATGATTCATGATCAGATATTATCACTTATCAAAATGGCTAACTTTAAAAATAGTGACAATATGAAGTGAACCCATGGGAAACAGAGTCACTCATCCATTGCATGTAAATCAGTGCTCTGGCATGGTTTGGCAGTTTCTTAGGAAAAACTAAATGGATACTATATGACTCAGCAATCAATCATATTCCTGGCATTTACCCTAGAGAAATGAAATCTTAGGTCCACACAGAAGGGTGTTCATTGCAGGTTTATTTTTAATGGCTAACAACTGGAAACAACACTTCCTACAACAGGTGATTAGTTAAACCTATGATACAGCTTGGAGATCTCAGGAATAAAAAAGCACGAACTATTGGTACGGGCGACAATTTGGATGAATCTCAAGGACGTTATTTCCAGTGAAAAAAACAGCTGGTCTCAAACGGTCACACAACTGTGTAGTTCCATTTATAGTATCTTTCTCAGAATGACTGTTACGAAATGGAGAATACAAGGAAATCAGTGATTTCCTGGAATTAGGAATGTTGGAGGGTGGATATTTAAGTGTAATCCAAAGGAGATGCTTATGTTGTAGTAGAACTCTGTATCTTGATTCTGGTGTGTGCGTGCAGGCATGCCTAGTCACTTCAGTCGTGTCTGATTCTTTGCGACCGCATGGACTGTAGCCTGCCAGACTGCTCTGTCCGTGGGATTCTCCAGGCAAGAAAACTGGAGTGGGGTGCAATTCCCTCCTCCAGGGGGGCTTCCTGACCCAGGGATTGAACCTGGGTCTCCCACATTGCAGGTGGATTCTTTACTGTCTGAGCCACCAGGAAAACCCATGAATACTGGAGTGGGGTGACATGCCTTCTTCCAGGGGATCTTCCGAATCCAGGGATTGAACCCAGGTCTCCCACACTGCAGGCAGATTCTTTACCCTCTGAGCCACCAGGGAAGCCCCAGTGGTTATACAGATCTGTATGTGATACCGTGACGTAGAGCTACACACACACATTCACTCAGTGTCAGTTCCCTGGTTTTGAGAATGGCACCCCACTCCAGTACTCTTGCCTGGAAAATCCCATGGATGGAGGAGCCTGGTAGGCTGCAGTCCACGGGGTTGCAAAGAGTCGGACACGACTGAGCGACTTCACTTTCACTTTTCACTTTCATGCACTGGAGAAGGAAATGGCAACCCACTCCAGTGTTCTTGCCTGGAGAATCCCAGGGACGGGGGAGCCTGGTGGGCTGCTGTCTATGGGGTCCCACAGAGTCAGACACAACTGAAGTGACTTAGCAGCAGCAGGTGGATCTTGCGTGAGATCTTTCTATAGTGTATTTGCAACTTCTTGCAAATCTTGTAATTGTTTGAAACTTTCCATGGGTCTATAGTTATTTTAAAATTAAAAAGTTTAACAGCAAAAGATCCCTGGAGGTGGAAGCCCAGTTTTGTGGATAGATGTTGGTGAGGGGGGAGTTTGGGGAGAAGAGGCAGAGATGGTAATGATGGAAAAGGAAAGATTGTGAGTGATGTGGACATTTAGGACTATGTTCTAAGTACATGCAAGAAGTGCTTAGCAACATGGATGAGCCTAGATATGCTAATACTAAATGAAATAAGTCAGACAGAGAAAGACAGATACTCTGTATTGTTGTTTATATGTGGAATCTAACAACCAAGTGAACAAATGTATGTAACAAAACAGAAACAGACTGAAAGATACAGAGAACGAACTAGTGATTACCAGAAGGGAGGGATATGATAGGGATAGGGGATTAAAAGGTACAAACTATTATGTATAAAATAAGCTACAAGGAGCTATTGTACAGCACAGGGAATATAGCCATTATTCTGTAATCCCCTTAAATAAAACTTAATCTTTAAAAACTGTGATTCACTATGTTGTCCACTTGTAACTAGTATAATATCGTAAGCCAACTATACTTCAAAAAAAAAGTGCTCATTATGACCATAATTCCACATTTTCTTTCAAAGTAACCACCAAATTCTTATGGGTTGTAAGAACAGAGGATGGCCAAAAAAAGGCAAGACCATTTGTCAATGAAATACAAGCCAAAGGACCGTCAGTCACATGTGCCACGCAACGCAATTGAAGGTGAGAGAGACTGCCAGGTCCCTCCGAAGAGCTGAAAAAATTCAAAGCAACAAGAGCTGGTGTGACTCATCCATTGGTCATAGGGGATTAGCATTATGATATTGTGCCATTTGGTTGATGGCATTTTTTTCCTTAGTGGTATTGGGTTGGCCAAAAGGTCCGTTCAGTCTTTTTCTGTAAGATGGCTGTAGTAGAGGAGCCTGGTGGGCTGCAGTCCATGGGGTCGCTAGGAGTTGGACATGACTGAGCGACTTCATTTTCACCTTTCACTTTCATGCATTGGAGAAGGAAATGGCATCCCACTCCAGTGTTCTTGCCTGGAGAATCCCAGGGACGGGGGAGCCTGCTGGGCTGCCATCTCTGGGGTCGCACAGAGTCGGACACGACTGAAGCGACGCAGCAGCACAGCAGCAGCAGCAGCACTTAGTTGTCTTTAACTTCATTCAAAATAATTTTGTTACATCATACTGTGACAGCTGTCACATCATCACGCATTAAAAAAAACTTACCACGATTGCTGAATTTTCATGTGGCCATTTAAATATTGAAGATGGAAGAAAAAAGGAACATTTTCAACATATGATGCTTTATTGTTTAAAGGTAAAAACGCATCTGAAACACAAGCAGTTTGTGCAGTGTATAGAGAATGGGCTCTGACTGATCGAACTTGTTAAAAGTGGTTTGTGAAGTTCTGTGCTGGAGGTTTCTCACGGGATGATGCTCCACAGTTGGGTAGACCAGTTGAAATTTATAGCAATCAAATCGAGATATTAATTGAGAACAATCAATATTATACCACACTCGAGACAGGCAGCATGCTCAAAATAGCCAAATCAAGTCTTGATCATCATTCGTACCAGCTTGGTTCTGTTCATCGCTTTGATGTTTGGGTTCCACGTAAGTGAAGCAAGGAGAACCTGCTTGACCATTTTTCCGCCTGTGATTCTCTACTTAAAAGTAACAGAAATATTCCATTTTTAAAACAAGTTGTGATGGGCGATGAAAAGTGGATACTGCACAGTAATGTGGATAGAAGGGATCCGGGGTCCCTTCCTCTTCATCTACATCTCTCTGCATCGGTGGCCTCATCAGAGAGGGCTCCCCTGGCCAGCCTCTCTGCCTGGTACCCACTCCCTGCCCCACCTCCCAGGGCTGCCCTGGAGGTCTTTGTCTTCTTTGTTTTATGCTACTTACTACCATCAGATATATTTATTTGTCCCTCCACCCCCGCCCCCCCCCGCCCCGCCTAAAAATGTCCACAAAGAACGGGATTAACAGATACACAGTACCCTATATAAAATATATAAACAACAACTCCTGTCATATAGCCTCCCCGATGGCTCAGTGGGTAAAGAATCCACCTGCAATGCCAGAGAGACAGGAGATGTGGGGTTTAGTCCCTGGGTTAGGAAGATCGCTTGGTGTAGGAAATACCCACTTCAGTATTCTCGCCTAGGAAATTCCATGGACAGAGGAGCTTGGAGGGCCACAGTCCATAGGGTCAAAAAGAGTCAAACACAACTGAGCGACTAAGCACACACACACGGAATTATGTTCAATATCTTGTAATAATCTATAATGGAAAGGAATTTTAAAAGAATGTTTATATAAATGTATAGATTTTTTACAGTATATATTTGATTATATTTTAAAGAATGTATATATATTTAAAAAGAATATTTGATTATATGTATTTATATTTTCAAAGAATGTATGTATAGATATATTTTTAATATTTATTTATTGGGCTGCATTGTCTTAGTTGCAGCACTCGGGCTTAGTTGCTCTGTGGCATGTGGGATCTTAATTCCTGGCCCAGGGATCAAACCAGTGTCCCTGTATTACAAGGCAGATTCTTAACCACTGGACTACCAGGGAAGTCCCCAAATGTGTGTGTGTGTGTGTGTGTGTGTGTGTGTGTGTGTATACACATTTTAAAAGAATGTGTGTGTATATATATATATATATATATTTCATTATATGTATATATACACATGTGTATATAACCAAATCACTTTGCTGGTACCTGAAACTAACAAAATATTGTAAATAAACTTCAATTAAAAAAAAAAAAAACAACTCGGTCTGTCCATTGCCATATACCCAGACTCCAGAGCAGTGCCTGGCCCTTAATAGGTATTCATAGCCTCGAGGTGCCAGGGCCCTCCCTTTTGAGACTCCCTCCACGCCCTATCCCACCCTTCTAGGTCATCACAGAGTGCCAGGCTGGGACACATGGCGTTTAAAAGGGCGTTTAAAACCGGACAAGGTGGAAAAGCCAGTTAGAGGATCAAGACCGCAGGCACTTTCCCAAGAAGGTGGTTGATGGGTGGAGGGGAAGCCGGGAACCAGCACAGACATACAAAACCGCTAAGGAGCGGTGAGTAAGGCAGAACAAAGAAGAAGGAAAACCCACAGCACGGACTAATTTAGAAGCCAGTAAAGACAAACTACAGCAAGAAGACAGTGACCTGGTGGGTCAAATGCTACTGGTTGGTCCAAGAAGATAAGGTTGGTCCCAAGTACTGATTATTTTCCTAGGGTTTTCTGAAACTGATTAAAAAAAAATATATATATCATATATATATGATATATACACACACACACACACACACACACACACAAACAGTGATCTCACAAGTTCCCAAACCTGTAACTTTCATCATTTAGAGGTGAATACAAGCTTTTTTTCATGAGAAATAACCATCCTTCATAGTAAAATAATAGGAATAAAATCTGGAATAGAGATTGCATAGGAAAAAGGAGAATAGAGACTACCTAAATGTTCTCAAGGGACTTAAGGTGTTGAGAAGCTTAGAATAAAGTTTAAAGGCCAAGGATAAGCTGCTGCTGCTGTTGCTGCTAAGTCGCTTCAGTCGCTCCAACTCTGTGCGACCCCGTAGACGGCAGCCCACTAGGCTCCCCTGTCCCTGGGATTCTCCAGGCAAGAACACTGGAGTGGGTTGCCATTTCCTTCTCCAATGCATGAAAGTGAAAAGTGAAAGTGAAGTTGCTCAGTTGTCTGACTCTTCTCGACCCCATGGACTGCGGCCTACCAGGCTCCCGTCCATAGGATTTCCCAGGCAAGAGTACTGGAGTGAAGGTTACCATTGCCTCTCCTTCATTGATGTTAATTATTTTCTAGTCTCCTTTTATACATTTCTCAGATTTTGCTACAGTGTTGATGTATCATTTTGTTAAGTTTTTAATTTATACAGAGAGCAATTGCCTGGCATTGACCGCTGAGTATGAACCTCAGGAGTTACTCTTGTAAATAAAATATTGCTGATGTCACATTTTCACTTCTCAAGCAGACTTGGCAGTTGCATTGCTCATTAGCTAGGTTAAGGGATTGTCAGTGGTTTTTTTCACTTTGGCCCTTAGCACAAATGTGTTACTTGGTCAGTCCTGTCTGACTCTTTGTGACCCCATGGATGCAGCCCACCAGGCTCCTCTGTCCATAGGACTCTCCGGGCAAGAATACTGGAGTAGGTTACCATTTCCTTCTCCACCTAGCACAAATGGAGGGGAATAAAACAAAATATCCTTGGACACTGGTTGGCATATCTGCTAAACAGTCTGGTGTGGGAGGCTGTCCTGGGATCCGTGGGTTTTGTTCCCGGCTCCCGCAGGAGGCTTACCGGAAGCCCTCTGTAACGCGGGCTCACACAAGCATCGGACAGTAAGTCTGACGCTGGTGTTGCCCCTACTCACACGTAAAGCACGGGATGCATTCGGTAACTCATCATTATACACAGATGGTGTGTATCCTACCCCATCATCTTACATAATCCCATCATCTGAAGTTTTGACTTAAGAATCAAAACCCGACTTCCCCTCCTAGGGGAAGGATTGCAGAGAAAGGTACCGGGAAGACAGGTCCAACGCCTTACGTCAGGAATCCTGGCCTTCTCAGAGAAACCCCACTGGCTTATAATCCCGAGGCACCCAGAACCCCACCTCCACACTGAAGCTCCGCTCGGGCTTCCTCCTCCTGGTCCGGAGCACTCCAGGTTCCTTTTACTGGCTCGCCGTGCAAGCCCCGCCCCTGGCCCCACTCCTAACCACGCCCCCACCCACAGGGCTCGGAGGAAGCCTCTAGTCCCGCCCTGGCACCGCCCCCAGATCGTGACGTCACTCAGGCGCCGCGCGACGCGCCCCCTGTCAGAGGCGGCCATTGTTCAGCCGGTCGTGGTGGCTTTGCCGCCGCTGGGCTGGTCCTGCCCGCCTCGGCGAGTCCCGGCGTCTCCTCAGAGCTGGGACAGGGGGCTGTCCTGGGCGGTGAGCTCTCCGTGGTCCTCGGGCGCAGGCCGCCATGAGCAAACGGAAGGCGCCGCAGGAGACTCTCAACGGGGGCATCACCGACATGCTCACAGGTTAGTCCGGCGGGCGCCGCCGTCTTTCTCCTTTGCTGCCTTCCCGCCGCCTTCCCTTCCTTCCCTGCCGTCCTGACAGCCCAGGAGGAGTCGGCCCCTCGCAGCGCGGGGTCTTCGGTGCCGGCCTTCGCTCCGCCGCCGGTGTCCAGTTGTCAGCGCTGCTGGGGACCCTCGAGTCGCGCTTGGGCTGCCTTGACCTGGTGTGCCCGCGGGGAATCACTGGTGCTTAAGAGGTTGTTAACGCCTCCTTCCAGGAAACTCGGTTCTTGTTTACTCGTGGCTCTTGTTCACCCGGACCTCTTGTTCCCTTTTCAGAACTCGCAAACTTTGAGAAGAACGTGAACCAGGCTATCCACAAATACAATGCCTACAGGTGGGACGGTGCAAGCGTTGTCTGGTAGCATGCGTTCTGGAATGTGTGGCAGTTGACGGGGCTGAGGGTCCTCGTGGATATTTGAACCATCTGCAGGAGGAGAAAAAAAAAGCAAGAACTGAGGGTATTGACTTTGGTGGCACCTTCCTGCGATATTTCTGGGAGAATTGGCAGAGCTCTTTAGGATCCGTTTTGATTGGTTCCCAGTTCTGATTGAAAATAGGTTAATAGGTACTTTTCCCCATCAACAAATGTAAATTACTGAAAATGCAGTTTGATTTCAAGCCCTAATGAAAGACAGTGAGGCCTGTGTTGTGAAATGGATGTGGACCAAGGGAATGTTTCCATCTGGTTGGTCAGTGGGTGTTCTGTCGCCTTTTGGATCCCATCCTTGTCCATTTCACCAGGGCCCTTATCCCGGCCATTAATGCCCCATCCATCTGCCTCTGCACCCTTAACCGGGAAGCGTGTCCAGTCCCTCAACTCTTAAGAGCAACAAAGCAGTCTTCTTCATTTTCCTCAGCCCTTGAGCCAGCACCTTTCTCCTTTCTCCACTTTACAGTTAACCTTGAAGAATCTGTGTTCCTTGTCTGGTTTTCTGCATCCCCAGCCATTCTTTATCTCATTGCACTGTGATTTCCTTCCTGCCGTTTCTCTGAAAGCCTCTCACCCACATCGCATCTTACTGAACTCTCAGTGACGTTCACCTTGACTTCCACAATGGCACAACTTTCTGTTCTTTCTTACCTTTTAATGCCCTTCGCCCTTTTGTCTCACTTCTGTAGTTGGCAGTCTTAGCGTTCTTGGCTTTGCATACCAGTCTGTAACTCCAGATCTGTGCTCACAGAAGTTTTCTCCAGGTTTTCAAGCCTATGTTACCTTTGTCTCTTTCCTTTCGAAACTAAACTCATCTTCCTTCTTTCCTTCCCACTCAACATAACTAAAAACTGTTTACACTTCCTTTCTTTACCTCTTGTGAATTTCTAGGTAAAGTAATTGTACTGTAGTCCACACATTTGATGATCTGAAAATTAGATATCCAGCCCTGTATTCTGTTTGAGTCTTAGCAGGTTCAGAGAGGAGGTGTTTGGTCTTGAAGGAGCCCAAAGTGAAAGATAAGTGAGATAAGTGAGAGAAAGAACAATCTAGAGAAAGGAAACAAAATGAGCCATGGCGTTGAGACATGAGGGGTATTTCATTTTCTAGGGAGTCAGTAATTCAGTTTCTTTACGGGATGTAGTCTGAGTGGGAAATAAGTCTGGAAAAGCAGGTGATGCCTTACACCCCTGAAGGCTCCTCCCCACCCCTCAGTTCCCATACATGTTTCTTTTGATGTGGCCAAAGTATTCTCTGGAAAAATAGTTACCTGATCTTGTCATTCTCCCACATTAAATAATTAAACATTTTCTCTTTCCTTTGATAAAGCCCCAAAGTGTCATGCATACAAAAGGCCTTTCATGATTTAACCCTTCTTCCCTTTCAGGCTTTGTGTCATAGTGCCAATTATGTGGAACTACTTATCTTTGCTGAAACAATTTCATCCACAGATTGCACTCAACCTACCTTTCCAGACTCATTATCAGTAATATGCTAATAGAGAAATCAGAAGAAATCTAGGTCTAAAGGTTACATGTGCTAGAATAGAATGAAAAACGAAGGTCCAAAGACTATCCAGTACTTACGCTTCACACTTAGAAGTGCTGCTCTGTATGGGCATCAGTGCTTATCTATATTTAGCATTGAAATTATAGGTAGACAGGATACCGTCAGTGAGCTCCCAGGGTGGACCCAGTCTGTCACCACATTACTGAACAGGGTACGTGTAGAGATGGCAAGGATCACAAGTCAGTGCTTTAAGTGGAACTGAAACGAGAGCGATGAAAAAACAACTGGTACCTGGACACGGGAATACAGCTTTAAGCCATGAATTTTAAAATAACCCTCCATAAGCCAGTTTAGTATGTATTACATACGAATATTAGTTTGAATATTACTGGCTGCACACTTTTTATGAAAGATTATTATGAACAGTTTCTAAAAACTAGCTATTTTAAGGGCTTCCCTGGTGGCTCAGCTGGTAAAGACATCACCTGCTATGCTGGAGACCTGGGTTCGATCCCTGGGTTGGGAAAATCCCCTGGAGAAGGGAAAGGCTACCCACTCCAGTTTTCTGGCCTGGAGAATTCCATGGACTGTATAGTCCATGGGGTTGCAAAGAGTGGGACACAATTGAGTGACTTTCATTTCGCTTCACTTCTGGTGGCTCAGACGGTAAAGAATCTGCCTGCAATGTGGGATACCGGGGTTCGATACCTGGGTTGAGAAGATCCCCTGGAACAGGGCATGGCAACCCACTCTAGTATTCTTGCCTGGAGAATCCCCATGGACAGAGGAGCCTGGCGGACTGCAGTCCATGGGGTCACAAAGAGTTGGACACAACTGAGTGACTTAGCACATGGCGTATAAATGTATATATGTATGTATAGAGTCAGACACGACTGAGCAACTAAGCACAGGACAGCACAGCTATTTTTTTAAAAAGGCTCAATGATATTTTCCATTTAATCCCCAAAAGGAAAGCCTACTGGTTTCCTAAATCACCCTAGTTTTACATATACGATTAAATTTGTGTTATTCTCAAATGCGAGGATCTTCAGGATACTTCTAAAAGTTAGAGATGTGGATGATCTGTCAGCTCATTGAGTTTTTTAAGTTTTACACAGATGTGGGAAATTAGTTATCTTGGTGAAAGTTTAAGCTGCTTATTTGCTTGTATGTGTAAGAAAAATTAACTGCCTCACTGGATTTCCAATTGGTTTTCCTTTTTTTTTTCCCCTTGTAGAAAAGCAGCATCTGTGATAGCAAAGTACCCACACAAAATAAAGAGTGGAGCGGAAGCTAAGAAACTGGTAAGTTTAGTGAGCAAGTTGATCGAAGAGTTCACACATGTACCAGTTTGGTGGTTTCCCACAAAATGAAATTTGCCTCTGAAACTGCCCTTGACCCAAACAGGCAAATTACAGTGCTTTCTTGGAATAATATTAATGCCAGCTCAAGCATACTTTTCCAAGCTCCGGGTATGTTTATTGGAGGAGGGTGTGGGTTAAAAAGTTTCTTTAATATATGTAATTACAATTTTCTTTTACTTTGCCATGTATATGTGTGTTCATTTTCACATTGATTTTCAGCTTGAGAGTTAGTCCTTAAGAAGAGTGTGGTGACAGATTGGTACTAGCACATCTGCTCATTCGCTATTCCTTCTGATGCCCACGTATAGGGATTTCTGTGAGTTAGAGTTACTGTTCCCAAGGAGATCTTACTTACTACTAATAAGCTCATGATTAAGCCCCTTTGCATAGTATGGCATTTAGCCCAGTTCTCTGTAATTTCCATGAAACCTTTTAAGCTGGTAGTGTCACAGTTCTAGAGGTTTACCTGCATCTCTTGGTAATTTGCATTAACATCGCTAACAATATCTTAGGGAAGTCTTATAAAAGATTATAAATCTTATAAAAGATTGTAAATTCCTCAGGATTAAGGACCATATCTTATGCATTTGTTGTTAAAAATGCCAAACTGACATGACTTTTTGAGAAGTCAAGGTTCTGATAGTTGCCACCTTCTTTTATTCTTTACCTGCCTGTGTAGGTCTCACGAAAGCCCTCTGGAATTTAGGTATTAGTATCTGACTGTCCTTGATTTTCTCATGAGAGCCTGTAGCGTGTGACCGATAACTGCTCTTTTATTTTCACTTGTCAGAGTTATAACCTTAGCATCAATCTTACCCATCTTATGACTGACAGATCCGCAGTGATTACGTGTCACGTGTCCACCTTTTGTTTATTACTCACAAGTTGTGCTCGGGGTTTTTAAATCCCTGTGCCATTAACAGTTCTCAACTTCAGTAAACCAGACAGACTAGCCTAACACGTTTTAAATACCTTGGACTTTAATTCCGAGTTTCTCTCTTGGACTGACCCAGTTTTACCACTTGTGCTTCCCTTCTATCACCTTGAATTTCTTTCTTTATGGTAATTGCAGATAGCCTGCTCATTTGTTAGAGGCAAACTTTTCACAAGTTCTGATACATCTCATCCCAAATCTGAGCTCATGATATATCTCTAACAAAAATGTAGAAATACCCAAAATTCCTTTTGCATAAGACTGGATTTTCACTGTTAATTTAAAAAGCACAGACCTACTCTCTGGCACATGTGAGTGCTTCTCAGTAATCTAGAAACCTGAAATTTCCAGAATGAGAGTTTTGCCTTTTGTTCCTTAATGTTTGGTTTAGAAAGTAACTTAGGCCAAAATTGCTTCAGATCTATGTGTATCTTTTGCTTTAGGAGATGAGAAACGCTAGCAGTTTCCCCTTTTTGTTCTACTTCTTTTATTTACTCCTACCTATGTTTGCTATTTTCAGAGCTTGACTATGCGTTCAGTGGTCTTTGGACATTTATTTAAACGTTAAATCAATTAAGAATATAGAAGGGTGAACTTCAGGCTAAGAGACAGTAGGAAATAACTGGCACATGTTATAATTGTTGAACACAACTAAAAAGGACCAATAAACATGAAGAAAAGTTCAACTTCACTAGTACATCAAAGTTGCAAATTCAATTATATAGTGCCCACCAAATTATCAAATACAGTGTGGACAAATGTGGGGAGAAAGATACTCATTTATTGCTGATTGAAGTGTTGGTTATTTATAGCTTTTCTGAAGGATGTTGAGGCAGAATGTTGGCAAAATGTGTGTGTGTGTGTGTGTGTGTGTGTGTTTTGTCCCAGCAGTTCCACTTTGAGCAGTTCATCCTGAGGAAACCAGTAGAGAGAGATTTATACAAGGATTCACTAGCTCATAAATTTTGAGCATCTGTATGCCAGGTATTCATCCGGGTGCTAGAGATAAAGCAGTGAAAAGATAGAATTTCTGCTGTCTTAGAGCTTATATTCTAGAGCAGTGCTGTGCAGTATATATTTACTGAACGTGAGTCACATTTAGCTAATGAGCTCTCATTGCTGTTGAGTCGCTAAAGTCATGTCCAACTCTTTGTGACCCCATGGACTGTAGCCCACCAGGCTCCTTTCTCCATGGAATTTTCCAGGCGAGAATACTGGAGTAGGTTGCCATTTCCTTCTCTAGTGGATCTTCCCAACCCAGGAATTGAACTTGCAACTCCTGCATTGGCAGGCAGATTCTTTACCACTGTGCCACCAGGGAAGCCCAGTGAGCTCTTAAAATGTGGCTAATGTGACTGAGGAATTTATGATTTTGATTAATGTAAACTTAAGTAGTCACATGGAGCTGGTCACTGTCACATTGGCCTGTGCAGTTCACTGCATTGGTTCTCAAAGTGTGGTACCCAGACCAGCAGCCTCTGCATTGCCTGGGAACTTGTTAGAAATGCAGTCTGTTGCATTAGAAACTCTAGGGCAGGACATGGCATGCTGTGTTTTAACACGTTCCCCAGGTGGTGCTGGGGTATGCAGAAGCTTGAGAAAGCTTCCTCTGTTCCAAAGGAAGTCCACAACAGCATTGTTATAATATCAGAAATTGGAACCATCCAAATGTTCTCCTATAGGGCATTTTTAAGTAAAGTATCATACGTTCGTACAGTGAAACACTACGAAGTCATTAAAGTGGTTGTAGTTATATTTATTTATTGGTACATGAATTTGTTCATGATGTAGTTTTAAGTCAAAGCACTTTACAAAGCAGTATGATTCTATTTTTGTAAGAAAAAAGTAGGTATATATACACACATATATATATACACTTGTAAATATACATACACAGGTAACTTTGCGTGTCTATATACGTGTATGTGTATATACTGACTGCAAAAAAGTCAGTATATAGCAGATGTTAAGTGGCAAGATTATAGTTTATTTTAATTTTCAGAGTGATGAAATTAACAAATGACGCTAATATTTTTCTTTATTCAGCTCTGTAGTTTCTAATTTTTCTATGACAAAAGTTAATTTTTTAAAAAGAAAGTCATTTAAAATTGTCTTAATACGGCTTTTCATTTGGCAGTCATTTTAAGCATTTTGTCTTTGGGAGAATATGTATATTTTTTTACTGGTGCTCAATTACCTGTGTCCTTTGGAAAATGATCATGTAATGGTCATTGGTTTTTCATTTCTCATTTTTTACTTTATCTTCTAGGGATTTGGTAAGCATTATATTTATGTGACTTTTGTATTTTTTATTTTCTATGTAGCCTGGAGTAGGAACAAAAATTGCTGAAAAAATTGATGAGTTTTTAGCTACTGGAAAATTGCGTAAACTGGAAAAGGTAAAATTTTTACTCATTTGTTTATTTGATAATTATGACAGCTATCATGTAGCACCATTGCAGAGTAGGTGATATCATCCCCCTCCATGAGACTCCGTAGGTTAAGGAAGGAGCAGTTTATGGCTCTCTAAGTGTCCTGTATTTTAACTTTTAAATATTGCTCCTCTAAAATGTTCACTTATTTTATGTGACATTTAAGAGACTGTTACCCTCTGTAAAAGGATTATTTCTTTATTTTCATTACCAGTTAGAAGGGAGATTATAAACTTAAACTAAGCGATTGTTATCTTTTAGAGTTTTTAATCCTTAAATCCTCCCAAGCATTTTTTATGGTTTTATTTTATTCTGATGATAGTAATTGTATCACTTCTGGACTTTTATGAATAAGCCTTTAAAAAATATTGGATGAATGAGAAATGAGCCATCTTCATCTGCTTCCTTACTCACTTGTAACCACTGAGGTTGTACATGAATACTTCTGCACGGGTTATCCAGGCAAATGTAATGGCCCTTAATAAGTCTCTAAGCAGACTAGTGTATTTCTAGTAAGATCGTTTGAGTCTTCAAAGCATTCCTAAATCATTGTTAGACTTTTTTTTTCCCTTAAAGATTCGGCAGGATGATACGAGTTCATCCATCAATTTCCTGACTCGAGTTAGTGGCATTGGGTAAGAATTCTTTTTTAAGCAGATACAGTCATAGGGTTGGTTTAATTTTTTGTGTGTCAGCTGAACTAAAGAAGTTGCTGTTTCCCTTTAAAACCTGTGCCTCGCCACCTCTGTGCCTCTGCCCACGTACTTCGCTCTTCCATACTTTACATGTTTGAAACTGGTTCTTCAGTTGCTGCCTTGACTCTAGGAGTGCCATTCAAGACCTGTCAGCTCCCTGATGAATCCAGTTTGAGTCCCCAGCCAGAAATACTCTTTCCTTCCTCTGAGCTCCGTTAGCACTTGTTCTGTGGGCATATTATCACTCCCTCCAAGTTATGTCTCTTCTGCCTCTCTGGTTATATTTATCTTAAACATTTAAAATGCCTTTTTTTTTTTTTCCTGTAGCACAGTGCATATGAGTTTCGAACAAGCAGTCAAGTATTTCTTAATGGAGGCACCTTTATCTTAAATTTGATACTCAATAGAGTAAAGATTGACACCAAAATGTTAACACTTTACTTAATTATTGTCTTGATGGATTGAGGCATAGGTATATGATGATTGTTTCTTAATGGCAGCATTTTCCATAAAAGTTCATTTAAAATATATTAAATTCCTAAACCTAGTATATAGAAAAGGAGCATAACTCTTTGGGGCCCCAAAACAATTAACAGTATAAAATGTTAGCATTTGTTTTACAGAGTGTCTGTTACATTGTTCTTTTTCCAGGCAAGAAAGCTGAGTACAGAAACTGAGGTAGCTGTGGCAGGGTCAGAATCAGGGCCCAGGTCTCCGAGCTTTCAATTCAGATTTATTATTTCTGTGCCGTGTTGCCTTCCTGATACGAATATCAGGTTCTGTACCACACAGTTTCTGTACCAAGGCTCTTTGTCATTAAAATCTCAGTTTATTTATCATCTGAGAGGCCTTCCCTCATCACCCAATCTAAAGAAGACCAGCCATTCTGTCATAGTACCCTGTTCGAATTCATCTACCTGGTATTTTCTTTGTTTATATATCTCTTTATTGTCTCTCTCTACCTACTGGAGCGTCAATAGGGAAGAGCAGGGCCCTTACTTGTCTTATTCCTGCAGTAGTTTCAGCACCTAGAGGAGTATCTGACCCATAATAAGCCCTTATTAAATCTCATTTGCAAGAATGAATAGTTTTCAAGGGCCTGTATGTCTGGTTTATGAGTAAAGTAGATAGGTGTCATGACACCTAGCTGCTTGGATGTCTTTTTCATGTCTAAGTTCATGACTATCTTCCTAGATTAAGGCTTCAAGGATTTGAACATTACCAAAGTAACCACTTTGGGCTTTTGGGCTTCCCTGGTAGCTCAGCTGGTAAAGAATCTGCCTGCAGTGCAGGAGACTCCAATTCAATTCCTGGTTTGGGAAGATCCCCTGGAGAAGGATAGGCTACCCACTCCAGTATTCTTGGGCTTCCCTGGTGGCTCAGCTGGTAAAAAATCTGCCTGCAATGTGGGAGACCTGGGTTTGATCCCTGGGTTGGGAAGATCCCCTGGAGAAGGGAATGGCTACCCACTCCAGTATTCTGACCTGGAGGATTCCACAGACTGTATAGTCCATGGGGTCGCCAAGAGTCGGACACGACTGAGCGACTTTCACAAAGTAACCACACAATAGTTAGCAGGTCTTTTTTAGCTCACCAGTAACTTTTATGTTTGACAAGAGACGATATCACTGGTTATTTGTTATAAGGATCCTGAGTTTCACTTGATATTGAGATGATGTTTTTCTTTCTTTGTAGTCCATCTGCTGCAAGGAAGTTTGTAGATGAAGGAATTAAGACATTAGAAGGTGAGTCTGTACAGTTGGTCTCTACTTTCAGGTCAGATATGGTCCTGAAGGACCAGTGATGCTCTAACAAACTGAAACTTGGAAAAAAAAAACCTTTCTCAATTAGTAGATACAAATGATGTGCATGCTCAATCCTCAGTCCTGTCTGACTCTGCAACCTCATGAACTGCAGCCTGCCAGGTTCCTCTGTCCATGGAATTTTCCAGGCAAGAATACTGGAGTAGGTTGTCATTTCCTACTGCAGGGAGATATGAATGATAAGATTTTCTTTTTAACTATACAGTAGAGAATAGATGTAAAATGTAGTTTGTATTCCCATTTTAACTGTGTTTTGTTCTATAATTCAGAAGAAAATCAAGAAGAGCAAGGGGTGGCGTCTTGATTTAAAGATACTAACTTCACTTGCAGATTTTTAGATGATTTAAATTGCTTTTTTTTAAAATAAAATTTTAGACCATGGAAATCCTGTACATTCAGCCTAAAAACCAAGTCATGTATATTGAGAAAAATTCTGTTAAGAGGCTTGTAATTCTTATTGAAGGAATTTTTGCTTTCAAAGAAGTGATAAAAATAGAAGTCAAGTAATTGTAAAACATTTTCCTTAAACCTAATATAGCAATCTTTTAAGCATAATCTATCTCTTCATGCTTTCAAGGGTATGTACTATATTGATTCATTACAGTCCATCTCTGGCATTTGGGGATAAATATTTGTGGGCTCAACTTTTATAAGCAACCCTAATGATTAGGTGGACAGAGATTTTGGAGACTGACCTGGGATTGCATCCAGTTTCCACCAGTTTCTTAGAATAGATGACTGTGATGCTCCAGGTTCTCAGCTACAAGATAGTTTTGTAGTATCTCATGTGATTTAATGCAGTAATGTCTATAAAAACTTAGTAAAGTGCTTGATCCCTAAAAATAATAACTGACTCTCAAAAGGTATGACTAATAAGTCATACTATTAAGTTGAGAATTTGTGTGAATCTCACAGCTAAGAGTGAACTTGTTCTATACCTGCATCTCATGGAGGGTTAGTGCTTTTCTGCGTGTGGCATATATCATTTATCTGAGTAAAATATTGGTTAAGGAGGCCAAGAGTTTGTTCCTCAGAGGTATTCAGTTGCATCACTTGGGAGTGTCAAGGATCTATAGTGATGGTTTTAGATTACTTCACTGTTCACAGATACATAATGTAATAGCTGTGGGATCTCTCTATATAACAAACTCTATTTCTGTTGCATTTTCAATCATATACTTGGATTTTGTGTGCACAAAGCTATGATAAATATTCCATGCTCAATGTGTCATAAAGGTGCTTATCTTCCTCCATTTTATATCTCCAGAGAGAATTTGTGAACATCAGGTGACCATTTTGTTGTTGTTGTTCAGTTGGTAAAGCTGTGTTGGACTCTGTGACCTCATGTGTTGTAGCCCCCTGGGCTCCTCTGTCCTTGGGATTTTCCAGGCGAGAATACTGAAGTGGGTAACCGTTTTCTTCTCCAGGGGATCTTCCTGACTCAAGGGTTGAACCTGTGTTTCCTGCATTGGCGATCAGATTCTTTACCACTGAGCCCCTAGGAAAGCCCAGGGGCAACCATAGGCATTGCTTCTGAATCATACTTATCCTCTCATTTCTTTAATAAGGCTCCTGCCTGTGCTCATACCCATGAAGGGACCATCCAGATGGATCTGAGTCACTTTCAGTTTAAGACATGACAGTTTTTCTGATTAAAAAATGACAGTGATACCACTCCTTTCAACAGAATTTTTAGCACAGTGGCTGCACAAATCAGTACACAAAGAGTATTAATTCACTGAAAGAGTGAATGAACAAATGAACAGTATGAATGAACTTCTGTGGCTGCTGTTAATTATAAATTAAGCAATATAAGTCCTTAGAAGGGTGGTGGCCACCACTGGTGGCTCAGTGGTAAAGATCCCACCTGCCAGTGCAGGAGACATGGGTTCAACTCCTGGTCCAGGAAGATTTCCTGGAGGAAGAAATGGCAACCCACTCCAGTATTCTTGCCAGGAATACCCCATGAACAAAGGAGCCTTTCAAGCTATACTCCATGGGGTTGAAAAGAGTTGGACCCAACTTAGCGACTGGACAACAATAGAAGGTCCTTACAAGGCTGCTTTTTGCTGTACTCAGTGAAAGTTTGTGTAATCTTGATATGTTTTATGTACTGTTTTATATAACTATAACTGAAATTCTGACTCAGTAAATAAAAATGATTATGAAATCAACTGTCAGGTTTTACTACATTGACTTGAAGTCACCTTTATCGAGTCTTTAGTATCTTAAAGTTGTTTTCATTGTCTTTTCAAAGTCATTCCAGTGTTTCTCTAGGTAGCCCTTTGAAGAAAGGATCACTGAATTTAGCATTTTTCCCCAAAAAATTGGAAAATGTTTTTTTTCCCAGAAATTAGCACCTTAACTTTATTTATCTTCTATACAGATCTCAGAAAAAATGAAGATAAATTGAACCATCATCAACGAATTGGGCTAAAGTAAGATAGCAAATTTTCTTTCGACACTTGCAGTGTAAAAGTAAAAAAATTTATAGCCATTCTTCTGTACTCCTTAAGTCTTCAGACTTAGCTAAACACAAATCATTTTACTGTTCAGAAACATTAAGGTTGTTGCATACTCCTGTAGAAGGTATCCTTGTATTCACACGTGGGGGGTGTGTGTGTGTGTGTGTGTGTGTGTGTGTGTGTGTGGTTCCCTCATTCCCTTGACTTTGGCTGAGAACTTCCTCTTAAAATACACAGAGTGGAGGGTGTCAGTCAGTCAGGGTGTTTATTTCTTGCATACATTGTTGAAAGTACTGCACTCTGCGTGAAGTTAGGGTACAGACAGGTTCAGTGTAGCTCTCAAGAATTTTAGTCTGCCTGAGAAGATGGGCCATGACTGTGAAACACTTTAAGTTTTTTAAAAAGGAATAGGAAAAAAAAACCCAAACACCTAAATAACAGAATAGGAATAACTAGTAGACATGTCATCTGTCAGCATGGGTAATTTCTTTGTCAGGTGTGAAATACAGAACCCCCTCCTTTCTAACTATTTATAGCATGTAGTACATTAGCCATATCTACCCTAAGCTTGTATCTGCTCTGATCTTGTCTTGTTGGCCATTCAGTCCTAATAACTTTCTGAACTTGCCTGATGATGGCTTAGCACAATATTTGAAAATTTATCCTGACCTTCCAAAACTTCAAATCAGTGAGACATCAGGATGATGTGGTTCCCATTCTCCTTGCACGTACATAGTAAATGGACACCTTCTGAAGAACTTGCTTGTTGTGAGAATTGGTTTTGAACAGTTTATTTATCATTCTTGGATGTTACTTAATACTAAGATAATGCTCAGTGGTAAAGAATCTGCCTGCCAGTGCAGAAGATGTGGATTTGATCCCTGGTCTGGAAAGGTCTCCTGGAGAAGGAGTTGGTAACCCACTCAGTTGGATTGCCAACTCAGTCAGTTATTTTTGCCTGGAAAATCCCATGGACAGACGAGCCTGGGGTCCATGGGGTTCCAAAGAGTCGGACACAGCTTAGTGACTGAACAACAACAATGTTTTAATAATGTTATTGAAATATCATTTCATATACCATATACTTTACCCACATAAAGGTATACAAGTCAGTGAGTTTTTTAAGTATATTCCCAGAGTTGTACAACCATCACTATAGTCAATCCCCAGAAGAGCCCAAACCATTAGTGGTCACTCTCCATTTCTCTCTAGCTGCCCTTCCTTCCCCCAGCCCCTGGCAACCACTGTTCTATTTTCTGTGTCTATAGATTTGGCTATTCTGGATATTTCATGTAAATGAAATAATATAATATTTGGCCTTTTGTGACTAACTTTCACTTAGCATAATGTCTCAGTTCATCCATATTGTAGGATCATATTTTAAAATATTTATACAAGTATTTTTCAGGATTTAAAAGCAGTAAATTGCAATCCCTGAATTTGCCGGTAGGGAGCAGTCTAACTTGAATCCATACTAACTTAAATATATGTATTTACTCTTGAAATGTGAAGTTTATTTAAAATGAATTTGAATGGAATATCTGCAATATCAGTTAGTGTGACACTTAAGGATTTTGATCCAAGTTAAGGAGTAAACCTTTCCTCACACTGCCTCTCCCCACCCCCCACAATTTTACTGTTAATGAATTTTCATCTTGATTTTTTAAATATTTGCTTGTATAAAGATGCTCGATAAAGTAAACAGTTTAATGTTAAGATTTAAATTTTACAAAAAAATCTTTTGTCTACTTATTCTGTCTTTAAAGATATTTTGAGGACTTTGAGAAAAGAATTCCTCGTGAAGAAATGTTACAAATGCAAGTAAGAGTGCCCTGAATTATATTCTTTAATTAGAATTTAGAATTTCACTTGGTGAAAAGCCATTTTTAGAATACTAACTTAATTTTTCTTCTATTAGGATATTGTACTAAGTGAAGTTAAAAAAGTGGATTCTGAATACATTGCTACAGTCTGTGGCAGTTTCAGAAGAGGTAACATACTTCCTAATCTTAGGTTATTCATGCCTTGATGTTAAAATTGGCTAATGTATACAAAAAACATGGATTAAAAAGATGTAACTTGTTTTACTTCATAGATTTGCTAAGACCTCATAGTATTAGCTAAGTTTATTTGTGTATAAATGGGAATATATGAGTAAATGAGAGGAAGTTCATGCTGATTTTATGATAGGGTGGGTTTTTTCCTGCTGTTTTGGTTTCTGGGCCGCGTTGGGTCTTCATGGCTGCACGTGGCCTTCGATAGTTGCAGCGAGTGGCAGCCCCTCCCGGTGGCAAGCAGGCTTCTCGTCGCGGTGGTTTCTCTTGTCCCAGCGCACGGGTTCTAGGTGTGCAGACTCAGTGGTTGTAGCACACGGCTAAGTTGTTCCATGACCTGTGGGATCTTCCCAGACAGGGATCAAACCCATGTCCCTTGCATTGGCAGGCGAACTCTTAACCACTGGACCACTGGGGAAGTCCAGCATGGGCTTTTTTGATGACCAATTTTAATAAAATTTATAACATAATTTTATTATAATATTATAAAGAACCTGCCTGCCAGTGCAAGAGACATAAGAAACATGGTTTTGATCCCTGGGTCAGGAAGATCCCCTGGAGGAGGGCATGGCAATCCACTCCAGTATTCGTGCCTGGAGAATCCCATGGACAGAGAAGGGCAGGCTACATACAGTCCATAGGGTCACAAGGAGTCAGACACAACTGAAGTGACTTTGCACTCACATAACATAATTTTAGGTGTATTAAGTACTAGTAGTTGTTGTCTGGCCAGATGCTAGTGAAGCTTTGGGTAGGTTTTTGCTTCTTGTTTTACTTCAGTTTTCAAAGTTTTCTATAATGAATCAAAGTTTAATGTCTCAGGAACACCAGTTTAAAACCAGTTCTCAAAACAACCAGGTTCTTTAGATCTTGATTTACTATGTGAATATGAGCAAAGTAAGAACCACTCAATCCAAAATTTTGGAAGAGTAACCTGAAATTTAAAATTGTTATTTTTGATCAGTTGTGTCTAACTCATTGTGACCCCATGGACTGCAGCACATCAGGCTTCCCTGTCCTTCACCATCTCCTGGAGCTTGTTCAAACTCACATCCGTTGAATTCGGTGATACCATCCAACTATCTCATTCTCTGTCATCCCCTTCTCCTCCTGCCTTCAATCTTTCCCAGCATCAGGATCTTTTCTAATGAGTCCGCTCTTTGCATCAGGTGGCCAAAGTACTGGAGCTTCAGCATCAGTCTTTCCAATGAATATTCAGGACTAATTTCCTTTAGGATTGACTGGTTTGATCTCCTTGCAGTCCAAGGGACCCTCAAGAGTCTTTCGGACACCATGTTTCAAAAGCATCAATTCTTTGGTGCTCAGCCTTCTTTATGATCCAACCTAGTTTACCCCTATTATCTTACAAAGTTGAAATTGAAAAACTTTATATAAACTTTGGAATAGATGTCTGACTAAATCCATGGCCACCTCTAGAGTTTTGGTTAGGAAGTGGTAATAGACTGTCAGGAATTCTCTGGGCAGCTGCTCAGATAGTCTAGTATTCTTATCTATGATGCCGTAATAGTAATGGTTACCAGTATTCTTTAAATGAATGCATTCGTAAGAATTGAAGTGAATTTTCTGATTAATACAGAGTTATATTATTTGTTTGAGAGTCTTAGACATTTATTTGTATTTTTAAAGCTATATTTATTGTTATCATTATTGAGTAATTTCTTAGCTGCATTTTTAATAACATAACTAATTGTATACAATGCATATCTAATGTCATTTACTGTTGTTATCTGAGATTCTGGTGTTTACATCAATAAACCTGAATACTTGGACAGAAAGTTGAAGTTTTTTAACTAATTCTGAATGTGAAACACAGTGAAATAGAAAGTTAGGCAGTAAGAATGTCTATGTGTCGTCACCTCAGTTCAATATCTGCCTCACTGATACGTTTACGAGGGGAGCTCCATGCATGTTTTTTGCTGTTACAGGTGCAGAGTCCAGTGGTGACATGGATGTCCTTCTCACCCATCCAAGCTTTACCTCTGAGTCAGCCAAACAGGTACCTCTGAACTTATAGGCAAAGGTGATCAGTCTTACACAGCAATGAATATCATTTTCTAAGAGACAGTTGGGTATTTTCAGAACGAGTTTTTGTTTTAATCTTTCTGAAAGTCAGTTGAATCATTTTGTACTGATTGAATTCTGTGAAAGGCAAAAAGTAAATTGTTGAAAGGAATGCATGTTGTTTTTCCACAGAGAACTGACAGAACAGCCTGAGATTTGAAAGAGATGAGATTTAGTAAGATACTGCCAGAATCATTTATTGCCTAGCATAGATACTTTAGAAATATCCAGTATAATGTTCAGGCTTTAACATAGAAATATTTTGCTATTAAAAATATTGTATTAAGAAACTTTACCTCTATTAGAAGACCCATGAAGGCAAATGTTTTTTATTTTGAAATATATACCTTTTAAATGGAGAAGGCAATGGCACCCCACTCCAGTACCCTTGCCTGGAAAATCCCATGGGCGGAGGAGCCTGGTGGGCTGCAGTCCTTGGGGTCGCTAAGAGTCGGACACGACTGAGCGACTTCACTTTCTCTTTTCACTTTCATGCATTGGAGAAGGAAATGGCAAACCACTCCAGTGTTCTTGCCTGGAGAATCCCAGGGACGGGGAGGCCTGATGGGCTGCCGTCTATGGGGTCACACAGAGTCGGACACGACTGCAGTGGCTTAGCATAGCATAGCATAGCATACCTTTTAAAGATAAGCAGGTAATTTTTTTTATGAAACAGGTAAAGACAAATGATGTCTGTTTGGAGGTGTCATGGTATTCATGAAAAGCAGTGGTTTCATTTGATAAGGTGAATTTTCTGTTAGAAGAAAAATTAGAGCATAGGAAAACTAGGCATTTATGCAGAGAGCATCAGAAAACTCATGTTAAAAATGCTTTCTTGCTCTAACAGAGTAATTGCTTTTTTTTTTTTCTTACCCCTGATTATGATTCTACAGCCCAAACTGTTACATCGTGTTGTGGAGCAGTTACAAAAGGTCCGTTTCATTACAGACACTCTGTCAAAGGGTGAAACAAAGTTCATGGTGAGTACTTGCTTGACTTAACACATTTGAAAAACAAGTGTGGTGACCTCGAGGTAGCTTAGTGTCCATCAGTAAATAGGACATTCTGGACCTTGGAGGGGATATATTCTCTAATCTGAGAATATTTTAGTAAAGAGTTTGTTCAGAATTCCCCACTTGTAAATAATCTGTGCCATTGGAATAGGTGGTGGTGGTTTTTGTTCAGTCACTAAGTTGTGACTCTCTGAAGCCCTGTGGTCTGCAGCACACCAGGCTTCCCTGTCCTTCGGTATCTCCCGTATTTTGCTCAAAATCATGTCCATTGAGTCACTGATACCATCCAACCATCTCATCCTCTGTCACCCTCTTCTCCTCCTGCCTTCAATCTTTCCCAGCATCAGGGTGTTTTCTAGTGAGTCGGCTCTTCGCATCAGGTGGCCAAAGCATTGGAACTTCAGCTTCAACATAAGTCCTTTCAAAGAGTATTCAGGGTTGATTTCCTTTAGGATTGACTGGTTGAATCTCCTTGCTGTCCAGGGGATTTTCAAGAGTCTTCTCCAGCACCACAGTTAGAAAGCATCAGTTCTTCAGTGCTCAGCCTTCTTTATGGTCCAATTCTCAAATCCGTACATGGCTACTGGAAAAAACCATAACTTTAACTATACGGACCTTTGTCAGCAAAGTAATGTCTTAGCTTTTAATATAGTATCTAGGTTTGTCATAGCTTTTTCTTCCAAGGAGCAAGCATCTTTTAATTTCATGGCTGCAGTCACCATCCACAGTGATTTTGGAGCCCAAGAAAATAGTATCTGCCACTGTTTCCACTTTTTTCTCATCTATTTGCCATGAAGTGATGGGACCAGATGCCATGATCTTAGTTTTTTGAATATTGATTCTTAAGCCAGCTTTTTCACTCTCTTCTTTTACCCTCATCAAGATAATGGGATAGGTAATTAGGCATAATCTGCTCTTTTTAAAATATCCATAATGACTTTGACACATTATATTTTTTTCCCTAAAATAGCAAATACTCTTTGACTCAGAATGTATTAATAAGTGAGATTAGAATTGTCTGAAGAGTATTATCTGTGACAGCACGAAAGAAAGAAGGCATCAGAGTCAGTGATGGAACGTCCAGGGGAAGAGCCATGCAGTGTGAGATGGTAGGTAAGGGAGCAGCACCTGCAGAGCATCACTGAGAAACCCGCTGCTACGGACCATTGAAGTCCTGTGGTCTTCCTGGGGAATTAAGACTCAAGGACTCAAGACAAATGGCCAGTGGATCAAAAACAGATTAATAAATGGTCCTGTGTAGAAACTGGAGGCAGGGAGAAATCCTAGGGCTAAGGCAACAAACCGCCTTCGTCTGCTGCTCCCTTAAATATAGCATGCGGACCCTGTCTTCTCCATGCTCCCTTTTTTGTGAGCTGTGCAACTGAAAGGAAAGAGCCTGTACTTCTGGAGCGTGGATTAGGCTAAAATTAGCAAGAGTCTCAGCATGTAGATTTGACAGCTTAGCTGAAAGTAGAAGATGGTTGAGACAGAAAATTGAAATGCCACGTCATTTAGAAACTAGGCCGAGGTTGCCAGGGCCTGGGCAGGGTGGCAGGGAGGTGGGAGGGAGTGCCCAGTGGGGACAGCGTCAGCTGCAGGTGATGATACAGTTCTGCAGATGAGTGGTGGTGATGGCTACACCGTGTGAGTTGCTCTGTGCTGTTGAACTACATGCTTAAAAATGGTCCATCTTGTGTAATTTAATCACATGTGCAGAAAACGTCATTAAGTTCAGCATGGTGATTTTAATGGGCTGTGAGAGTATATTGTCTAAGTTGGCCACACTTTATCAATATTTTCAAAATAACTTTGGGAAAGGTAAAAATAAAAATCGCCATCAGTTTTAGGGAATTAAATTTTTATTGATTCTCCTGAGTCTGTCAGGTTTTGAGCTTTTAACTCTGTGTCCAAAAATGTATGCACCCAAGATATTAATTAAAAATAGGGTTTGTATGTGCCCTATGAACATTCTTTGGAATTTGGCTTGTCTTTAATTCCCTCAAAATGAATGTGCACAAACTTTATATTTAAAGAACATTCAGTCAGATAAAATTCTAAAAATAATAAGTGCTGGACAAGTTTGGGGTTTTTTGTTTTGTTTTTGAGTAGTAAGAAAGTGTCCTGGTATGCCTGCGCATATTCGGGGACTCTTGTGGCCTAACCGGCTTCCCACAGTAGTCATGTTTGTGAAAGGCAGTGAGCTGTCTCCTGGGGGACTGCACCAGCTGCTTTCAGAATTAGCCACCAGGAAGGTGTTTATTCAATAAAAAAAGCAGAAGCATTTTTTTACAGTCTGAACAGCATTCTGCTGTGCCCAAAGAGACCCAGAGGGCAGACCAGCAGAGGCTGTAGTACTCCGGCTAGCAAGAATACAAGGACAGATTATCAGCTGCTGGGCTGGGTGTAAACTGCAAAAAGAGGTGGGCAGCCAAGTTCATGAATGCTGAGAGTTGCTGACGATAGTGGAATTCCTAGTAGCTTCTCAAAGAGAATCCTTTGCTAGGAAGGTCATGGGCAGCCAAATGCTGCAGAGTCAGCCAGGTCAGCCTTTACAGAACCTGTGCTGTGGGAGAGGCAGGGCCACTCACCCATCCTGGGTACGGGCTTGGTGGGAATCTTGGCTGTCTCTTGCCTTCCCAACCTCATATATATCTGGCAGCACATGTACAGATCTTGCTAGAAAGGGAATCCTCCCAAACCGATTCCCAGAAGAAAACAGGCTGAGAAATAAGAAAGCAGGTTTTTTTTTGTTTGTTTGCTTTTAAAGTATAGAAGACTTTAATGACCGTAAGATCAAGAGACTAAGGCCTTTTTGTTGTGACATAAGCATCCGTCTAAGTGGGTTTGTGTATTAAGTTCAGGCACTGTCATATGCTTCATGTATTTACTGAAGCTTAGAAAAGGCCGTGTGTGAGCCTGCTGTCTTGACCTTTGTCGTTCATATTTGTTAGGATGAGAAGCACTCCAGGTCAACTCTGAACTCGTTTTGTTTTGGAGGCAGTAAGAAGTGGCAGAGCCGGGGGTGGGGTGGGGTGGGCGTGCTGCGTGTGGTGAGTGGGTCTGGGTACGGGGTGAACGGCCTGAGCGCCACTGCCAGTTCTTTGTGTGATGTTGGCAAGTTGCTTTACTCCTGTAAGGCTTTAATTTTCTTATCTATAAAATGGTATCCTTGCCCTCTGTCAAAGGACTCTCATGCAGGTTAGATTTAGGCCATATACGTGGAAACTTTGAAGCGTCTGTACAAATATCTTTTGAAGATATGGAATCTTTGAAGAGTTGTGCAGAGTGTTATAATAGGATAACATTATAATAATAATATAAAAATAGTGTGTTTCTGTTTGGAAATAGATCGGTGAGAGGAAGGCAGTAGTCTAGAAGGTATAAAATAGGGGAACAGAAGAAGGGATGGACAGAGAGAGGGTGGTGCTGTGAAAGAACAAAATGGGGAGAGGGGCATCAGTCAGATGAGAGGCTGTATTCAGTCAGTTCACCAAATGTGGTGTTCAGCATCGCAGCGTCCTAGGCTCTGCCCCAGAAGCATGGGACAGATGAGTGAATTTAAGTGGCACTTTTATTTGAGGGGCGTGGAAGGGATTGCTTGTCAACAGTGAATATATTAAGTAGGTAAGTTGCATGGTAGGTTAAGATAGTGTGTGCTCAGTCACTTCAGTCGTGTCAGACTCTTTGCAACCCTGTGGACTGTAGCCTACCAGGCCCCTCTCTCCACGGGATTCTTCAGGCAAGAATACTGGAGTGGGTTGCCCTGTCCTCCAGGGGATCTTCCCGACCCAGGAATCAAACCCAGGTCTCTTACATCTCCTGCATTGGCAGGCGGGTTCTTTACCACTAGTATCATCTAGGGAGTTCAGGAGAAGGTATTAAATAGGATGGCCTTACTGAGATGACACCCGGGGAGAGGCTGGAGGTGAGGGAGTTAGCCCAGCAGATCTCTTCGGGGAGAGACAGCAGGCAGGAGTCAGGGCAGTGACTCTGGGCACAGAACATTAGTGAAGATCACCAAAGAAGCTTTAAGATCTCTGGGTTTCTGAAAGGAAATTGGCTGCAAAATGAATTCAGCTTATAAAGTAGAATAAACTCCACTCTATATCAATCCAGTTGATTTCAGAATATCTTGTTGTTATAATCGCTGACTAAATAGTTTGAAAGATACAACCTTCTCTGTGTTTTTAAAGTTATCTTTAAAACATGAATTCCTTTAAACTAATAGTAATCAAACCTTAGGAAAGTCAGGGTTATTCAGATCTTGTGGACTCATGGTCTTTAGTTAATTCAACTGTTCTTCCTGTGAATATAATAACATTTGGAAGAAAAACCAATTTCCTCTGCATTTAGATACCTTTTTATATAGATGAGTACCACTCATATTTTAGCGTTTTTGTGCAGGTTTGGCCTCAGAAGATGATTTTCTGTGATCACAGTGAGGATTTCAGGGGACACTAGGAGAAACCTAGGCCACACTAGAGGAATGGAAGAGGCTTTATTTCAGTCAGTCAGCATGAAACTACCTCATTGAAATGCCAAACAAAACTAATCCACTCACTCTAATAAAGAATTTATAGTGATACAGAGAAACCTTTAACACCAGCACTTCAGAAAAAGTGCAGGAAATAAAATTTAGCCTTGAGGAAAGGAACAAAGCCATTAGATGAAATCCTGTTCCTGATGTGACAGACAGCAAGATCCTTGCCCAGCTCCTCAAAGCTCCATATCCGCAAGGCGATTCCATCTGAAGGTCGGGTTGTGACTTGTTAGTGCCTGAGAAGGTAGGCTTCACATTGGAAGATAAACAGGATTCGTTAATCTCTCAGCCAGAGGAGTTGCTAAAGAAAATAACCATTTTAGATTTTGATGTTTATGTGTTGCTGAGTGAAATGTATGACTTTTAGTGACGTGTGAACCAGCTCGACTGCCCTTCAGAACCGGAAGCTTGTAACTTGTGTATTTTTCTCAGAATGTGGCGTTTGAAGCTTTAAATTTGAAAAATGGCGATGTTTTTCTTTTTTACATATTTTACATATGGGTTGTTGCCCAGCCCACAAACTTCCCCCATTTTTCTGGAAAAGGAAACGATAACAAAACAGACCTTGATAATTGTTGTTTAAAAACTACCAAAGTATAATGAAAACTCCCCTATAGAGAAAGAATAAAGCGGTCCTCTATCTTTTAGTTTTTTCCTTAATTGTACTCTCTCTGTCTTCTCTAATTTCTGGAAGATACCTCCAACTTCCAGTTCTTCTATAGTATTTTTTATTTTGATTTAAATCCTTTCCTAGAGTTTTCTTTTTCTGTAGCATTCTGTCCTTGTATCATGGATAAATATCTGTAATCTGAGAAGATTACTGATAGCTTTTGTGTGTGTTTTCGTCTCCCTGAATAATCATTGTTTCTTCCAAGTTGCTTTTTTCTGTTTGTTCTGGTCTGTCTTTCGTGCTTTCCTTGATTATTTTCCTGTTTAGAGTCACAAAAAGCCAGATGAACCATCATCTGCTGTTTCCTTTGGTTCTTTAGTAATCGTGAAGGATTACAGTACAAAGCGGGTGATAATATGTAGAGCACAGAGAAGTTAAGTTACAGGTTTTCACAGTTCTAAAACCACCTCCGTTTAAAGCGAAAGTAACTTCACACTTAACAATATTTGATTAGAATTAAGCCTGAAGTGTTTTTAAAAAATCTTTTAAACATTATTTTAAATATCCATTTTAGGGTGTTTGCCAGCTTCCCAGTAAAAACGATGAAAAGGAATATCCACACAGGAGAATTGATATCAGGTATTGCTCAAAATTTGTTGCTCACCTATTAACTTCTTTCTTTTCTCCTTTCCCCCCCTCCCTCTCTATATCTTGGAATTTGCATAAATACCCAGGATCCCTTTTCATTCTGCAGTCCCATGCTACTGCTAAGTCATTTCAGTCATGTCCAACTCTTTGTGGCCCTGTGGACTGTAGCCTGCCAGGCTTCTCTGTCCAGGGGATTCTCCAGGCAAGAATACTGGAGTGGGTTGCTGTTTCCTTCTCCAGGGGATCTTCCGGACCCCGTTTCTTACTTCCCCTGCATTGGCAGGTGGATTCTTCACCACTAGCACCCCCTGGGAAGCCCCTGAAGTGCCATTCTTGCAATAGACAGTTTGGCCTGAAAGTATGTAAAGAGTAACACTGTCCACAGAATCTGCTTTATCATCTCTGGATTTGCCTCTTGATAAGGTGCCTTCCACAGCATGAGGTGGATCCTGCTGGGGAAGGTGGTCCTGAGACCATCTTTGGGTTTGTCCACACCCCATGCAGAGTGTAGTTTACTGAAGCCTGAACTAACTGCACGGTTGAGGTCATTTGAATGGTCCTAGTGATGGTGGCCTCTTTAGGTTATTGGACTGCACAGGCTTGTGTTGTGCCTTACTGATTATGAGTCCTGTTTTTGCTAAGTTTGAAATGCATAGTAAAGGATTGCTCGATTGTTTATTTTGTTTAGGTTGATACCCAAGGATCAGTATTACTGCGGTGTCCTCTATTTCACTGGGAGTGATATTTTCAATAAGAATATGAGAGCTCATGCCCTAGAAAAAGGCTTCACAATCAATGAATACACAATCCGTCCCCTGGGTGTCACTGGTGAGTATTTGTGTCTGCATCGGAGATAATCCCAGTCATCTGGATATTTTGGTTTAGCAACTTTGGTTTTTCTAAGAGCCTTTAAGTAACCATGGTAGTTAATTGTAGATTCTTTAGAATTGTTAGTCCCTCAGGCAACAAAGAAAGCTTTGCTCCATAGGTGTTCCCAGGCCCTCAGCTCTAGTTGACAAGATTTCTGTGTTAGAATGGATTAAATTCTTTCTACTTCCATGGTTAGTAAAAAAAGAAAAAACTCTTATTGATCTAAAGGATTTTTGTTTTCTTAAATGTACCTCCAAGATTTCTGAAAAACTCAGGTGTTACTCCTTTCCGTGTCAGGCCAAACTTGGTAGCTTTGACTCCAAACTTTCAAAGTTTAAAGAGTAAGAATTGCTTAGTCTGTTTTATGGATCTTGTTAACATTTCACAGTATATTTATTATGTGGTCTACTGTGATCTACTAGGAGAGTGAAGATTTCGTCTTTTTGTCCTAAAACTGTAAAGTAGGGCCGTGCTTCTCACGTGTCAGTGGGTGTACAGACCACGTGGGACCCTCCCTAAATGCAGGTTTCACTTCAGTGGGCTTTGCGGACTGCTGCACTGCTAGTCCAGGGGCTGTGCTGAGTTACAGAGGAGCTCAATGGGGTCTTTTCTCTGGCACAGTGGAGATCCAGCAGAGAGGAGAGCCATGGATTAGGGTCACTTCAAAGGGCCAGAGTTGAGGTATTCAGGTTCGTCGTGTAGCGCTGGTGATAACGTGTGTGGCAAAGCATGACCAGAAGCTCTTGAGGGAGGTCTTTTTAAGTCCCTTATGGACTATTTTCTTTTCCCTCTGAAAGCAAGTCCTATTGAGCTCTCCATCCTGACCCCTCTGTAACTGAGCTCCAGAACTAGCTCACGAGGAAGGTCTTTTGTCCCTCCTTGCAGGCGTTGCCGGGGAGCCCCTGCCCGTGGACAGTGAGAAGGACATCTTCGACTACATCCAGTGGAAATACCGTGAGCCCAAGGACCGAAGCGAGTGAGGCCCATCCTCCCCGGCACAGCCCAATCAGAGTCTTAATTTATTTCTTAAGCTTTGCTATGTAAGGGTCTGTGGTGTTTTTAAGTAACTATTTCTTCTTCATGCCGTAGCCTGCACTATAGTCAATAAAACCTCTTGTATGATTATCAGCTGTGATCTAGTTCTTACTTTATTAGCAAACGTTTAAATTTATATATTCTGTTCATGACTGCACTTTACTAAGGGTCAGTAGAGAGAATTAAGAGATGAGATGATAACAAATCTTAAATGGGGATTTTTATTTTCTCATTTCCTGCCCTTATGTTATAAACTACATTACCTCATTACCTTTCCTCCTGTTTACTGATTATAAATTAGTTAAGGTGCACCCAGGGGCCAGCCTCTGGAAGAGGGTTCAGGCTTTTTTAGAGATTAGAGAACTTCATAAATTTAACTTTTTTCTTTGCTTGACCCATATTTGATTTTGTTATAAATACTTATAAACTAAAGAACAGATGTGTGGTTTATCTCTTAAATGAAATCTGTAGCAATTGATTGTAATCCACCAGAAAGAACTTCCCTAATTAAGTTCATTCCGGTCACTCAGTCGTGTCCGACTCTCTGAGACCCGTGGACGGCAGCGCACCAGGCTGCCCCGTCCTTCACTGTTTCCCGGAGCTTGCGCAAACTCACGTCCATTGCGTCGGTGACGCCATCCAACCATCTCGTCCTCTGTCACCCCCTTCTCCTGCCTTTAATCTTTCCCTGCATCAGGGTCTTTTCCAACATGCACCCATTTGTATCAAATATGACCATTTAAACTTCAAATAGACAAGATTTCACTTTTTTCCCCTTGTTTTCCTCCATTGTAACTTTTGAGTACAGATGGTCAGGCACTCCTTGAAAGCCCAAGCTTTGAAATACAGAAATTATATCAATACAGAAATATGAAAAGTTCTTAAGTAGTAAGGCTATTGAGAACAAAGTAATGGAAAGGTGCTTTGGAACTTGCAGTGGGTTATACCAACATAGGCTATTAGCTTTTCAATCTTATGTCTTTATTAACCAAGTTTCTGTTGTTGTAGCGAGACGGCATTTCCCTTCCAAGAAATGAAGGATTATGAACAGTAGGGGTTTTAAGGAAAATTTCCCTGGTAAGCTAATTTAACAACAGATAAACTGTCACTCTGCCTCCCCGCCCAATTCCCGTCAGGTATCAGAACTTCACCAGAAAGTACTTAAAAGATTTATTTGAACTAACTGAATCACTAGATGAACCTAAATTTGTTCTAGAATCATGTCCACTTTTCTGCGGAAACAGACAAAAAGCCAAACTAGTTTCTATTCATCACAAGACAGCTTCTCCAGCTCAGTTTGTTTCACTGACTACAAGATTGGATTTTAAGATGTGTAGATGGGAAGATGTGTGAGCGCATGCCTGAGACTTCTGCTGGATTAGACCTGCAGCCGTTAGGCCTTCTGGCACACGTGCAACTGTGTGTGTACTGGATCTTGAGCCGCCTGACTCTGACACACTAGCCCGGGCGCACAGTGACAGCGCTGGAAGATATCCACAACATGAGTGTTGTTGTTGTGACCCCTCCTGGAGCAGACGTGTCCCTCCAGGAGCACCGGTTTACAGATTTTGGTCCGATAATGATGAGCGCAGCAAAGTCCAGGCCCGCAGTTGAAATCTCTGAGACATCTTTCTCCCCTATGTCCTGTAACAAGATTGACACAGGCTTTAGTGATAAGCGGGTGGCTTGTGGGGGTGTGACTGGGGTGAGGCAAGGCAGGGAGGATAAGCTGGCAAAGTAAGGCTGGAGCAGCATGCCCGGCTCCAAGGCTGAGCGCAGCAGTGAAACGGACAGCTCTCCCGAGCAGAAGATACTGCCTGAGAAGCCTGAGAGCAGGAGGAGAAGAGGGCAGCAGAAGATGAGATGGTTGGGCGGCATCACTGATTCAATGGACGTGAACTTGGGCAAACTCCGGGAGATGGTGAGGGACAGGGAAGCCTGGCGTGCTGCAGTCCATGGGATCGAGAAAGAGTCAGACGTGACTTGGCGACTGGACAACAACCAAGTTAAAACATCTGTCAGAGAAAGATGGAATTTCCTGTCTTGAGACAAAGTAAGTATCACCCATCAGTGTTTTATTAAAGGGATGTGTACTGACATGGTAAGAGACCACTGCTTACGCGGGGACCAGTTAACCTAAAGACACCACCAGGAGCAGCCAGTTCACCCTCAAACATGCCAGCTGCTTTCTGTCAAACGTTGGATTTTAAGATTCCAGTTGTTTAAAAAGCTTCTTAGTGAAGTTTGTATTTTGTTTGAGAATGAAAAGTTACTTCATCTGTGTTCATCTCTTTCGTATTTTTTTTTTAAACAAGTTTATTGGCTTATATTTGTTGGATGTATTTTTTTTAATTGGGGTATGTGTGTGTTAGCTGCTCAGTCACGTCTGACTTCATGACCCCATGGACTGTACAGCCCGCCAGGCTCCTCTGTCCATGGGATCTTCCAGGCAAGGATACTAGAGTGGGTTGCCATCTCCTATTCCAAGGGATCTTCTTGACCCAGGGGTCAAACCCACATTTCCTGCATTGGCAGGCACATTCTTTACCACTGAGCCACCCATATATATATGGGAGCCTATATATATATATATATATATATATGTACACACACTCATATTTAGAATGCTGCTCTTACTCTTCCTGGGTTGTGGCTTTGTAGTATTTGAATTCCCCTGCGTTGGGTGCTTGATTGTCTCTTCTGTGTCTATGTCGTCTTTGTCGTCCGTCCCCTTCTCCGGCCCTTTGGCTGCCTCTTCCACTGGAGTACAGAAATCTGAGAGACAAGCGGGCGGGGTTAGAGGCCGAGAGCCACGGGCAGGCGCATCCTCAGGCTGCCAGAGAGTTTGGCAGGGCCTCTGCCTTCAGTCTCTGTGTAACTGTCTAGGTTTCTGGGACACGTGCGCTAAATATTTATATCTCACATAAGGCAAAGAAAGGGGGTTAAGTAACTGAATCAAAGCAGAAACAGTGATTCCAACTTGCACCGTTTCTTTAAAATCATCTCCACATTGCTGGCAAGGGTTGTTGCCAGGAAAGGAACTATTTTGCTGCATCGAAAAGAGGCAGCTGGGGAGATTCGCTTCAAGAATGACTTCAGGAAGCCTTTAGAGAGTGCCTGTCATGGGACATCGTCGTCCAAGAGACCCAGGTGCTGTCTCCGCCTTGTTGGAGCACAGCAGTCCTGTCAAGCTCCGGGCCGACTCACTGTTCATGCAGAGCGTCCCCGGGCAGCACATGGTAGAAGCCTGGCACCGCCTCCGTGGTCCACGGCAGGTGGCACAGAACGGTTTCTCATCATAACGTTGGAGGCAGAATTTTCTAGCACTGCAGTCCTTGTCAGACACGCACTGTGAACCCTGTGAAGGGACATTTGTTCACAGGGCTAGAGAATCCAGTGAGATGTAAGCAGACTTTACTGCAGGCAGGAGGTGGAGGAAGCCGAATGCTGAGGCCCTTGAAATGTTGCCGCAAGCCTCTAGCAGCATCTTCATTTTTTTCCACTAGAGTTGGTTTTCTCCCACGAAGGGGAGAGCAAATCACGAACAAAGAGACCTATGTGCTGCAAAGGTTATTTGTGTTTGAAAAATTGTCCTACTTTTAAACCCAGAATTTAATTTTTATGTTCTTTGTGAAAATGGAAGAAAATGTTTTCCCATGTATCGTAGAGATGGTTATGAGATTTTTTAAAAAATATATTTATTTGTTTATTTGGCTGCACCAGGCCTTAGTTGTCGCTGTGGGATCTAGTTCCCTGATTAGGACTCGAACCCAGGCCCCCTGCCTTGAGAGTGCAGAGTCCCAGCCACTGCACCACCAGGGAAGTCTCTGTTTACAAGATTCTTGCTCTGTGGCTAGAAGCCCTCGACACTGTTCTACAGTTTAATGAGATGGAAGGTTGGTGTTTGTGGCAGCTCTATCTAGCTGACCTTTTGAACTCCCATCAGTCACCGTTGGCCAAGTAGCCCTCGGGGGACCTCACCTGAGTCACTTGATTCTTAGGGATGCCTCATTTGCAGAGCAACAGATTCCAAAGACCAGCTTTTCTTATCTACAACTGATGCTTTTTCAAACAGATATGAAAATTTCCTATAAAACAGTTCTGTGAAGTGAGACGGTGACAAGCCAGTGCTCCTTGCCACGTAGCATTGAACTAATAACTCCCGTATTCCCTGACTTCGTGGCCTTAGTTAAATCCCTTAGCATCTCTGAGTTGCATTTTCATCATCCGTCGTTAGGAGGCGTGACAACTATCTGAAGCTATAAGGAAGCAAGGTATTATGTATCAGAGGCCTGGCATGTGGCACAGCCTTCTCGGTGTTCACTTCCTCTCTGATTTATAGGCGAATTGAGAGCTCAGTGCCCTGAAAAGCCACTAGGCTTCTTGGGTGAGTTAATGCTAAGGTGACTGGATTCTCCCAGGAGGCCTTCAATCCAGCTCATAGCCTTTCCAGCTCCCAGGCTAGTTGAGATGAACCATTTCAGACCCCGATCCGAGTGATGCTTCATGCAAACCCCGCACCCAGCCCTCCTCCCTTTCGGGGCGTTACCTTCCGGGCCCTTTGTGCACCACTAGAGCTCTTGATGTAGTTGGAATCCAGAACTAGGGCTCCCAGGGGGGCGCACAGCCAGCCGAGCCCCAGCAGGACCACCACCACCATCCTCGACCCTCAGACCTCCCTGCGTCCTCCTTGAAGCTGGGAAGCTCTGCACCTGCAGTGGAGCTTTGGCCGAGATGGAAACTCAGCAAGTTGCTGGGAACTGCTTTTTCTGAAAGAGAAGGGAGGAAGGTGTGTGAAATGCGATAAGCGAGGTCTGATCCGCAGGTTCCCTCTTGAACTATTTATAGATGCGTCCTCTCCTTTCTCCCTGCTCCCTCCTCCTTCATTTCCTTCCTTCTTACCCCACACAGGCTAGAACAAATCCCTGCAATCTGTTTGATCAATAGTTCAAAACGAGGACTCAATCGAGGTGGGAGCAAGAGACAGGACTGCAGCCGCTGCTCCTCCAGGGGTTGAATCCCTCTTAATTACGGCCTATCAAAGTCAGTTCAAAGGGCCAGCAGAGGAGCAGGATGTCTGTATCAAAGGCAAACTCTAATAATGACCTGCATTTCCTACCTCCCATAATCCTGTGGGGGAGGAGGGAGTCCACTCTAAGATCTGTTTTCACAGCTAATTGTGCTCCCAAGAAAGAATGGCTCCTATTAGCCAATGTGCTACGCGGGATGCCAAAAACTAATGAGTTACAAACGTACTGAGACATTTTAAACTATGCTCAGGTAGTGAAGACTATGCTCAGGTAGAAACGAGGGACGATGCCTCTGATTAGCTCTGGCATCCAGATGTAAAGAACCCAACAGCTTAAGAGCTGTGAATGTAACAGCACCTGTTGGGGCTAAATGTCAACTGGAAAATAATTCTCCTTAAGATGAAAATGGAACTGTTTGAAGTTAGGATTATTTAATTAGGAACATAATGAGATTTATGAAAATTGTCCTTTTAATGAGAACCCCAGAGAGCCCATTGTATGTATAGATTTACACAACTTGATAGGAAGTTTGGGTGCATTTTATTGAGCAGTGGATTTAACTTGTGTTGTATGATGGTGAATTGACTGAAGCAGAACAGTCTCCAATATAGCAGATTTCAGAGGGAATTTTATGCATTTTCAATTTTCCTAATTTAAATTTTTATAACTTCTGCTTCATCCCCTTTTGTCTGTTTTTTTTTTTTCCACTCAAACTGTTACCTAAGTCAAATAATTTAGACATGCACTTATCTTCCTGGTAGCTCAGACGGTAAAGAATCTGCCTGCAATGCAGGAGACCGGGTTCAATCCCTGGGTCAGAAAGATCCCCTGGAGAAGGGAACGGCAACCCACTCCAGTATTCTTTCCTGGAGAATTTCATGGACTGAGTAGCCTGGCCGGCTATAGTCCATGGGGTCGCAAAGAGTTGGACATGACTGAGTGACCAACACTTTGTCACGGCCTAAGTACTTTAAGGGTAGAACAGTCTGAATTTGGATCTAAAAATCCCTTTACTGTTGGCTTTGTTCTCAGGGTAAATTCATCCCAGTACCTGGGATGTAAGGTGCCCTTTAAAATCTAACGACGTGTTTTCTGTATGCCATCAATGTCATTCTTAGTATCACTGGGTCTTCTTCCAGAACCAACTGACCTCAGTTGTCAAGATGAACCTGGATATTCTGTGCCAGAGGACCATTCTCAGCCTCAAGGCTGCCCAGCGCCCCGGCAGCTGGGGCAGGCGACCTGAGGCTCTGTTACTTGGCTTTCTTCCTGGTGTTGGGATGTCTGCCTCCGTTGTGTGGAGTGAGGAGCTATTTCTTCTGCAAGGACTACTTTTTTCATGTAAACCAACATCAAACACCCTTTGATTGTAGGATATGCCTGGTGACTAGATGTATTACAGAATTTATTTTAAAGTTGGACAATTATGACCAAATATAAAGGAGAAAGCCCCAGGGTTTGTTCCTTGCTGGGTTTCTCTGCTTCCTGTTACCTAACTGAAGAGAGAATCTTAGGGCAGCAGAAGCCTCTGGCAAAACAGACAGACAAAAAGGACTGGCACAAATATTCACTGAGAACTTTGTATGCAGCAGAACCTATGATTAGGTGTTGGTAATAAAAGCTAAAAATGGTCCTTGCCCGTGAGGAGTTAATGTCCAGAAGACAAATATGTAGAGAGAATTTCTATATATTATGACAAACACTAACAAAAAGGCAGAAATGTGGGGCTGGAGGATCACAGAGGAGGTTGTGATTAGCCCTCTGGAGGAGGGATTATTTGAGCTGGGTTTTGTGGGTAGAGTAGGAGTTCTCTAGGTTAAGAAGCAGGGGATGATCTCGCCTCAGGCTCAGACAGTGAAGTGTGTACAGGGGCAGGAAGGCACATATCAGTTCTAGAGAGTCTGTGTGACTGGGGCAGATGGTGGAGAGACCAGAGAAGGCTAGATTGTGAAGAACTGATAGAAGGCAAAGGGAACCAGAAGACGTTATTTCATAAGCAGGAGAAAGTCACTGGGGATATTTGAACTTTATGACAGGATCTAATTTAAAATCCTTTTTAGGAGCGCAGTGCTGGCAGCGGTGTGGAGCCAGGGTTACAGTGGGTGAAAGTGAATGCGGGGCCAATGAAGAGGAGGTGGAGGAGGCGAAGAGGAAGGCCAGTGTGCTGGGGCGACGCGCTGACAGTGAGGACCACCGAGGATGGGATTCTGCGCGTGGATCTCCATCGCCTGATGTGAATGAAACGGAGGAGTTCAGGTCACCCTGACATTTCTAATTCTGTGCGCAGGTGGATGGTTATGGCTTCCCAGGTGGTGCTAGGGGTAAAGAAGCCACCTGTCAAAGCAGGAGACCTAAGAGAAGTGGGTTCCATCCCTGGATTGGGAAGCTCCCCTGGAGAAGGGCATGGCAATGCACTCCAGTAATCTTGCCTGGAGATTCTCACGGTCAGAGGAGCCTGGGGGGCTACAGTCCATGGGGTCGCAAAGAGTCAGACACACTGAAGCAACCAAGCCCACGCACAGATGGTCATGCACTGTAGATGGAATTCGGGTTGGAAAGTGGGTTGGGGGTGGTGGGACAGAGGCCAGGAGCACCGTGATCCAAGTCATCAAGGCTTTGCTGGGTATCCAACGTGGAGACAGAAGATTAGCCCTTGTGTCCTCCGGGAGTGCCGCTCCCACAGACGAGAGGACGTGAGGATTCAGACATACCAGACGCAGGAGGCTGCAAACCGGCAACAAGACTGAAAAGCAGTCTTCTCCTCTCTGTCTCTGTCTGACTTTCTCTCAGCCTTGCAAGACTGAGAGCTTCAGAGTCAGGTGGACCTGATGGGAGCACCACACAGGCCTTCCCTGGAGCCCCTGACTCCTGGATGCATCCATCTGCCCACCATAGTGTTTATAAAACTCTATTGTGATTGGACACTGGTTTGTCTCTACAATGAGGGACGAAGGTATCATCTTTGTATCCTCATGCTTTGAAGGCCTGGCACATAATAGAAGCTCCATACGTTGTTTTATGTGACGGAAGACTGCATAAATAAACGCATTTACTGTGACTTTGAACAAGACACTCCACCTTTCTGGGCTGCATCTCCACAACCGTAAAGTGGCATGACTCCCCGGAAGTCCTACTTCGGAGGGTTCAGGGCATGACTATCTGTAGCGGGCCTGGTGCAGTAACTGGCACTCAGATGCTCTATCCCAGGCCATCCTCACGTAAACCTCAGGACCCAGCACACCACACGGCCCTTCCTCGGTGGCGCTCAGCAGAAGTTTGTGTAATACAATGGTTGTTGTTGTTATTCAGTAGTTCGGTCGTGTCCTACTCTTCTCGACCCCACGGACTGTAGCACGCCAGGCTTCCCCATCCCTCACCATCTCCCGGAGCTTGCCCAAGTTCATGTCCATTGAATCGGTGATGCCATCCCACCATCTCATCTTCTGTCGCCCTCTTCTCCTTCTGCCTTCAATGTAATCCTAGGCACCAAAGAAAAATCCACCCCCCCACCAATTGTTATTTCTAGGTCTCCCAAAGGCCAGAGCGACTTTGAGGACATAAATACTAGAGTCTCCCTGGAAGATGACCTGGGGTATTTCCAGATCTGCAGAAGCTGCTTGCGGATAGCAATCAGGGTTCCTCAGCCAGGATGCCCAGTGGCTGCGCTCACCGCCCTCAGGCTGATCTCAGTCCTTGCGGCTTAGAGATTATGGAGCAGTCGGAAGTGGATGCCAGGGAGGAGCAGAGGGGAGAGGAAGGTTTCAGAAGTGTTTCTGCTGAAAAGGAATTGATGCTTTTGAACTGTGGTGTTGGAGAAGACTTGTGAGAGTCCCTTGGATTGCAAGGAGATCCAACCAGTCCATCCTAAAGGAGATCAGTCCTGAATGTTCAATGGAAGGACTGATGCTGAAGCTGAAGCTCCATTACTTTGGCCACCTGATGGCAAGAGCCAACTCATTGGAAAAGACCCTGATTCTGGGAAAGATTGAAGACAGGAGGAGAAGGGGACGACAGAGGATGAGATGGTTGGATGGCATCACTGACTCGATGGACGTGAGTTTGGGTAAACTCAAATGGTGAAGGACAGGGAGGCCTGGTGTGCTGCGGTCCATGGGGTCGCAAAGAGTCGGACACGACTGAGCAACTGAACAGCAACAGTAGGTCAGGGCCCCTGAGTTCCCAGACGCAGATGGCAGAGCACTGCAGAGCCCACTCCCCACGCTGGGAGCCTGGCCCCTCACGTGAGGACGCCCTCACATGCTTTCCTTCCCCTGGACACCCCTGCCAAGGACTGTGGGCCAACAGACAACCCGAGCTGGTCCTCCTCATGCCTCAGGGAGCTCCTGGCCCAAAGGAAGGGTGGGATTAGGGAGTATCGACTGAGCTCAGAGGAAATTAAAATTCTAGAAAAGAAATTCCACCCCCACCCCCACCCCGGTTCAGCAAGGAGGGAGATGCCACCCCCGTGGATGATTCCCAGCCCGGGCAGTGGGGTGCAGGCTGGTGTGTAGGAGCTGACACCTGTGCCCTCCAGTGACAGCTGCTGTAGTTCACGTCAAAGACAGCACTGTGATTTATATTCACTTCGGAAAGCGAAGTTTTGTTATGGCTCCCGTGTCAAAGCCAGTTTGATTTCCATACATTCTGCTTCTCTTAAAAGAAAATCAAAGGAACTGAAACGAGCAGGTCTTTGGCAGCATCTCACAGGAAATGTTCAATAAGTGAAAGATGAGAGGGGCAGGTTGATGAGGGGAGACAAAGATTGCAGGATCCATGTAATCACTGCAGCCGTGTAAACACTGAGGTCAGGAGGGGACCGCCGAGGAACTGGGTCTACCAGATGTCTTGCCCCTTTGGGTGGTTCCACTTCTGGAAATGGCCTGGATGCAGTCAGGAAGACGGAGTCTGGCCTATCACCGATCTTGTGGCCTTGGCTGGGTCACGGGCCTCTCAGCCTCAGCTCCTTGTGGCCTGGAGACCAGGTTTTGGGGAATTTGCAGGTAGATGATGGGGGAGATGACTGTGATGTCACACACCCTGGGGGCACCACTTGGACCCGACCTGTGTCTATGTGAGTGGTCCCCCTTCGAAGTTGTGCAGTCAGATGGTGTTAGGACCTCCCTTTCCTGCAGCAACAGCCTCAGCCCTCCTGACGCCACAGCAGACATGTAGCTGAGAACGGCACCAGGGGCCCCTAGCTTGCTTAATCAAGGTTGTGCTCTGCCTTCTTTGGGCAAAAGAAATTTGATGATGTTGAGTGTGATGCATAGATCCTAACTGCCTTGTCTGCCCTACCCCATTCCTGGGCACACACCATACTTCTGTGTAATGAAAATCCCATGGACCAGGTGCTTGCATTCAAGCTGAGGTCTGAGGTCAGAGTCCCCATGTGCTCAGGTTCTGTGTCACCTTCTCCACACATGTGAAGGAGGGGCCAAGGAGCTCTGCAGGGGGCTCTTTCACGAGGGCGCTGATCCCATTCACGAAGGCCCCACCTCCAGACCAAGCGCCTCGGGAGGTTCCCACATCTAATACCATCACACTGGGAGTTAAGATAGCAACACGTGAATCTGGGCACACGAGCATTCAGACCACAGCATTGCTCTTTCTCCTCTGCATCCTGACACACGTGTTACACAAGACACGGACATGGGGGTAGTGACAGCAGATGCTGCTGTGAAAAGGCAAGGAAAGATGTTTAAAAAGCTGCCCAGGTCTCAATACACGTTAGCTGGAAACAGCGTCGCTTATCTTCGGTCATGGCAGGAGTCAGGCGCTGGGACGAGGCCTTGGCACTAAGTTGACTCAGGGAACTGATGGCCTTTTGCTGATGCCACTGAGGGTCCCGGCAGCCTGCACTCATCAGTGCAGGAGACTTGGGTGGTTTCCTTTTCAACTGAAATACACTTATGGATCACAAGTCCCTTTCAGCCTCTTTGTTCTGGCAAGGCCTTTTTGCACAGTCCACTTTGCTTTATTCTTATTGTTCACTAAGTAGTTGTCAACTCTTTGCAACCCCGTGGACTGTAGCCTACTGGGCTCCTATGTCCATGGGATTCTCCAGGCAAGAATAATGGAGTGGGTTGCCATTGCCTTCTCCAGGGCATCTTCCCAACCCAGGGATCAAACTGAAGTGTTCTGCTACGCAGACAGATTGTTTACTACTGAACCAGCTAGTTAGTCCTTTATTCACTGTACTGACTGTAATTTAATAGTAAATACACTGCAGGGAGGAGGACAGAAACCTAAAGAACTGAGTGGAGACCAACTTCCATTCTTTTCAGCTTGTCTTCTCCTACGCCGTTTCGCTCACGGTTTCATCATTTGAGTCTTTCTCTTTCTCCTCCTTGCTCTTCACTCTCTCAGCCACATCCTTCTGCACCCCTGTAACTCACCCACTTACTCCTCCTCTGCTCCCCTGTGCCGTCAAAGCCTGGTGGCACCGTAGCCTGATGACCAGCCCTCCAGGCCAAGGAGCGGCCTCCGCCATGCAGGGTGGGGCTGGGGGTGTGTGACCAGCGCAGGGTCTTTCTGTGGCTTCTGTAAGCAGGAGGTCAGAGGGTTGTGAAGGGAGAGCGTGGAACCGAGCCCCCCACCCACTGTGTGTGACTCTGTAGGACAGAGTGGACCTGAGCAGTGGCCCACACACACCCCATCGCCTGTTTCAGGGAAGGAGCACACAAAGGGGAATCCGGCGGACGAGATGGGGTCTGTACCCTAACTGGAATCTGATTCTTTTTCCTCAAAGGTAGCAGGTGAACCCCACGATATTAGGAGACCCCAGACCTGCCTGGAGTCCCAATTCTAAAGAAGCAAATTTTAAAAAATGAACAGCTCTGGTGACTACAGTTAACAGTTCTGTGCTGTGAACTGGAAAGTTCCTGTGAAAGCAGAGCATCAGTGCTCTCACCATAGTAACGAAATGATAATTATGTGGAGTTAAAGGACTCCTTCCTTATCCTGTATGTGTCAAACCATCACACTGTATGCCTGAAACTTACACAGTGTTTCATGTCAATTACATCTCCATAAAGCTGTCTTGAGCTCTGCACACAGAGTCGCCACTGGAGGGGAGAGGCTGTGGGCCTTGACCCTCCCTGGGGTGCTCTCCACGGATCCCAAGTAGTAGAATCCCTTCCCAGGGTCCAGACTCTGCACCCCTTCAGGGTGAGTCTGCATCTGGCTTCTCTGTCATCCTGGGAGTTGTGTTGTTTGTGACTCGCTGGGTGTGATCTGTCTCCTGCCTGGGGTGAACCCTGGGAGTCGTCCAAGCCTCCTCAGAACTTTGGCCACAGAAAGCCATGTGGTGGGGCCCCTTGGGCAGGCCTCATCCAGATGGTTTATTTCTGGGGAATCTCCATTTTAAAGATGAAGACACCAAGGCTCAGAGAGGTCAGATAACTTGCCCAAGGTCACACAGCTAGTGAGTTGCAGACCTTGGATTTAACGCAAATGTTCTGGCTCCCAAGTTTATTCCTTCCTGCATACCACACTCCACAGTTCACTAACCAAAGACCATTCTCCAAAACATCAAGTTCCCTGAAACACAGCTATATATTCACCAAAGGGACGCTGCTTCTTCCTATTTTCAGGTTACATAGGAATATGTCACCGTCCTTTTTCTTAACTTATCCTTTGTGTAAAGTGATGATAGTGCTTTACTAGCAAGTGGTTAAGATGAGCTAATTTCCAGGTTGTGTAAGCCAGGCTGTACCTAAATCCACAAGTGGAACGTTGACAAAATTGGTTTCCTCATAAAAACAATTTGTAAATATTTCCTGCCCTTTTGACATTCAACTTGGACTCTAACTTGGGTAGGGAAGCCCCATAACTGTATTCACAATCTGGATGAGGCTCTGGGGGCAGGGAAGGCTGGGCTCATCACGCTGACTCCCCTGTGCAGCATTCACCTGCAGGGTCGGCTTTTCTTTACCGCGTTTCCTTGTGCCCCCTTGTGGCCAAGAGTGACCTGAGCGCCCAGAAGGCCCAACGTGAATTCCAGGGACTGATCCCAGCTGCAGTTTGGGGTGGAAATTCCCCAGGGCACAGCACAGCCCTTCTCATGAACCTGGGTACTTCCCCACCTTGTGAAAGTCAGTTTAACTTTTCTAATTATAACAGAAACACATTTCCAAATTTTAGAAATTTTGGAAAATACAGAAAAGTGTGAAGAAAGTAAAAATCACGTATACTCTGACCCAGCAGAGAGAGTCACTGTCACATTTTGGAAACATTTTCCCAACATTTCTTCTATGCACACACACACACACACACACACACACACACACACACAAATATACAGCATCTATTTAGTTAATACATAATGCATGTATTATCAATCTATCACCAGTCCAGAGTTAAGCCATTACCAATGTCCACATCCATGGGGCTTCCCTGGAGGCTCAGATGGTAGGGAAATCGCCTGCAGTGAAGGAGACCTTGCTTTCTCTTTGAGTAAAATGGTAACATATGCATACATACACATACACAGAGTTACACTGTACTTAAACTTTTGTTCCCCTAACCCCACTTTTTAAAACTGGGCCTTTCCCTCAGATGATCAGATATTAGCAGAACACATGGTTGAACCATACCCCAAAATATGGGTGTATTACAATTTAATGAACCCTCTAAGTGTCGGCCATTCAATTTAGTTCAGTTCAATTGCTCAGTCATGTCCAACTCTTTGTGACCACATGGACTATGCACCATGCCAGGCTTCCCTGTCCATCACCAACTCCCGGAGCTTTCTCAAACTCACTGCCATAGAGTCGGTGATGCCATCCAACCATCTCATCCTCTGTCGTCCCCTTCTCCTCCTGTCTTCAATCTTTCCCAGCTTCAGGGTCTTTTCCAATGAGTCAGTTCTTTGCATCAGGTGGCCAAAGTATTGGAGTTTCAGCTTCAGCATCAGTCCTGCCAATGAATATTCAGGACTGATTTCCTTTAGGATGGACTGGTTGGATCTCCTTGCAGTTCAGGGGACTCTCAGGAGTCTTCTCCAACACCACAGTCCGAAAGCATCAATTGGTTTTTAATCTCCTGCTGCTGTAACTCATTCAAGCTACTCAAGATGAACCTCTGCACAAGTCTATTGCCTTGAGGCAAGTTTTCAGACCTGGAGTTTAAGGGTACCACATACACCCTAAACATATAACAACATACTCTTGGATCTTTGTCCCTGTCCCCTGGAAGCCATTCCTCTCCTTCACCTGACCCATCCTGGGCAGTGAGGAGCTTTCACCTCTGGGGCCCCCGAGATCTGCTGCCCCCTAGAGGAGGCTCACAGAAAGGGCTAGTATCTCCTCCTCAAAGATGCCAAGGGGTCCTCACCCTTCATCACAATTCTGGAGTCCTTGAAAGCTTCTGAACTGTGGTATTGGAGAAGACTCTTGATAGTCCACTGGACTGCAAGAAGATCCAATCAGTCCATCCTAAAGGAAATCAGTCCTGAATATTCATTGGAAGGACTGATGCTGAAGCTGAAACTCTAATACCTTGGCTACCTGATGCGAAGAACTGACTCACTGGAAAAGACCTTGATCCTGAGAAAGATTGAAGGTGGGAGGAGAAGGGGATGACAGAGGATGAGATGATTGGATGGCATCACCAATGTAATGGACATGAGTTTGAGCAAGCTCCAGGCGTTGGTGATAGACAGGGAAGCCTGGCATGCTGCAGTCCATGGGGTCACAAAGAGTTGGACACGACTGAGTGACTGAACTGAACTGAAAACAAACCAGAGGGCCCCTTTCCTTTAAAGAAACAGAATTAAATACTGTTGCTGGCTTCAGAATCTTAATTTTCCTTACACTTAGGGCAATTGAGATACCAAATCTTCACTGTAGGGTTTCTGTTCTCTATTTTTTGTTCTTTTTCTTTTTTTTTTTCATTTTTGGGAGTAAAACTATACTAACCCTTTGAGATTTTCTCTCACAAAGGTAACAAAGGCAGACAGAGCAGGTTATCTTGACTAGAGCAGGTGACCTGTGTTGGAAACCTGCTCACCAGGGCCTCTGGACACACACAGAATAGACGCTCCCGGGTTTGTGCTCATCCATCAGTTCTGAGCATGGTGCCCTGTACACAGTAAGCACTTAGCAAATGTCCCACAAAAGAAGGAATCTAAAGTACCTTCCCTGCCCTAAAATTCTGGTTCTAGACATTTAATAGGAAAAGAATGCCAGGTGATTAGGATTTGGACTGAGAAAATCCTTTCTATGCCTCCCAAGATTCAGAACCCAGTGTGGGTGGGCAGGGTGTGAGAACTAGCTGTAGTTTGGAGGTGGCCGAGGCTAGAGGCTTGATGTGAATGTTGAGAGTAACTGTGGATCCTGCTAAGCCAGCAGGGTCAGAGTGATGGGAAACAAAGGAATGATTCCCTCTGCAGCTGCTGTTTTCCAGAACAATTTTTTACCACCTTCCTGCATGTTGGGAGAGAGAGGAGGTCCTCTGTGTGACCTGGGACTGGTATTATCAGGTCCCTTCACAAGGAAAGACTTCGGATGAAGAAGCCCAAGGAAGGAATGTTGCCAACTTCCTGTTAAAAGTGGTTTTTATAGACTTTAATGACCTGCTGGGCCCGACAAAGGCCAGGTCTGTGCCAAAGTGCAGGCTGGAGTTGTGGTTCTAATATTCGTCTGGATGTGAATAAATCTAAGTTTGCTTGCATGGCTTTTAATCGCCTATAGCATATTAATTTTCATCTGTGTTATTAACTAATGAACATTTTCCATGTGCCAGGTGGATCATTGTGTACTCTGGATACATCACCGTCTTTACTATCGACTACAATCCCAGGGACAGGGGAGCCTGGTTGGCTGCCATCTATGAGGTTGCACAGAGTCGGACACGACTGAAGTGACTTAGCAGCAGCAGCACAATCCTCTGAAGTAGACCTTATTTGGTTCTGTCTCACAGATGTTGAAACAGAGACGTAGAGTTGTACACCAACAACCACAGGGTTGGCAAGTCTGAGGTGCCAACCCAGCATCTTTTGACTCCAAAACTCATTTTATTTAGCCTACTAACTTATATTGCTTTGCCAATGACATTGATCATTTTCTGCCTCATTTTCCAAGTCTCACATTATGAGTCCTTTGGGAGCAAGCATCTTACTTATCTTTTCTTAGCCTGAAATGCTTAAACACAGCAGGGAAATCATCTTTACCTCTGGTTTCAAAAAGCAACCTGGTATTATGTTCTGAGTATCAAAGACTTTGTGGGGCTTTCTTCTTTTTATCTTGAAAAATAATTTTAGACTTACAGGAAAGATTCAAGAATAATGCAATGAAGATCCATAGATCCTCCACCTAGATACACCAATTGTTAACATTTTGAATGTTTTTTCCTGACCATTTGAGAGTTTGTTGCAGACACACACTATGTCACTTATGAATAACTTTATATATCTCCTTAAAAAACAGGCCATTTATCCATGCATGCCTGTTAGCATTCGAGCTCTGTCGCATCCGACTCTTTGCAACCCCATGGACTGCAGCCCATCAGGATCCTCTGTCGATGGGGTTCTCCAGGCAAGTGGGTTGCCGGTGCCCTCCTCCAGGGGATCTTCCTGACCCAGGGATTGAACCCACATCTCTGTATCTTCTGTATTGCACAAGGATTCTTTAAAGCTGAGCCACCAGGAAGTCCCCATTTCTGCATAATCAAGGTATAATCATTACCCTCAGGAAATTTAACATTGTTACAATACTAATACAGTCGACATTCAAATTTTCTCAATTGTCCCAATAATGACCCTCAATAGCTGCTTTTTGTTTTTTGATCCAGGATGCAATTTAGGATTACATGGCTCTCAGGGTCATATCTTTTGTCTCCTTTAATCTAGAACACTTGACTAGTCTTCTTAACAGTTCATGAAGTTCACGTTTTTAGAAGAGACCAGGTGGTTGTTTTGCAGAACTGCCCCTCAACTGGGTTTGTCTGTTTCCTCCGGAACGGAGAGAAAGCACTTCTTGGGCGAGTCATTCTCACACAAGACGTCAGTCTGTACCATCCCCGGCGCTGCACAGTTCCATCACTCGGTTTAGGTGATGCGTTTGATGTGAAGGTAACCTTTTCTCTTCACTAAGTCATCTGTGGGATAATACTTTGGAACTGGACGAATATCCTCAACCGTCCACCATCTATTGATGAATTCTGCTTGACGCAGTTCTTGGTGGCTCCAAAGCGGGGATTTTCTGTTTCTGTAATTTCTTGTACGTTTATGAGTTGGAATTCTTCTCTAAAGGAGAGCTGTCCCTCATCCACCTCCTCTCTCCCTTTGGATTACTCCTCCAGTGTCATCTTTAAGTCATGCCACTTACCCCTTGGGGACCTATGTTTCTCATCGTTAAGATGAGGTGACCTAAGGGCCACATTCTTGAATTTCAGTCACTCTGAGACGAAATCCCCTCATAGGCCTGTCAGGTGTCCGCCGGAGAAAGACGCGGCAGCGGGCGACCCCTCCGCGGGTAAAGGTCGCTAGTGGGCTCCGCGCCTTCTCGCGAGAGCGGGCCCCTCAGGGGATAAAGGCTCGGGCCCCGCGCCTGCGCGCTCATGTCCACCCCGTCTGCCCCCGCGCGCCGGCCTCCGCGGCGCGCGCGCGCGCACTCGGACAGTTGGAGGTGTTGGGCCGCCTCGGGGTCGCGGCGCGCGCCCCCGGCGCGACTCTCCGGCGCAGCCGCGGCGCGGGGTTCGGGGCTCGGGGCGCGCAGGCGCCGCGGGCGTGGGGCCGCGCAGGCGCGGACGGCGTTGGTCCGAAGAAGACCTTCAGCGGTGCCCTGGCGGAGCGGACAGGCCCCTCCTGGCGGAGCGGACGGGCCCTCCGGTCGGAGGTGAGGCGAGCCGGGGCCGCGGGCTGGCGGCCGGTCGGGGGCCGGGCGGGCGGGCGGCCGTCCGGCAGGGACCCGCGGGAGGCGGCTAACGGAGGCAGGGCCGCCGAACGGGGCGCGGGCCCGCGGGCGGGGGCAGCGGGAACCGGCCCCTCCGGGGACGGACGGGCCGCGCCGCCACCTGCGCCTGGGCCCGGCCGGTCCCCGGGAGGCTGGCTTCGAGGGAAGGCGGGTCCGGGAACCCCCGAACCCCAGCTTCCTCTTCGGCCTCGGCATCCAGCATGAGGGGGCCCCTCTACTCCCTGCCCCTGACGGGAGGGTGCTGGACGTACAGCTGACGGGGGCGAGGCGAGCTGGCTGCCCCACGGTGATGCTGTTGTAGCCGCCGCTCCCCCACCCCCGACCCCGGCACCTCCCCTCGCTCCCCGCCCCCGCCTGCGGCTCCGGCAGCCGGGGGGCGCCGTGCACGTCCACGGACGAGTGCATTGGCAGAGCCGCAGCAATGTGTTGGAACGTGACGTGTCTGGGGCTTCTCGAGTTTTTGCTTGCTCATACCAGCAGTGCATTTCCCATCGGGATCGTGGGCCTGGAAAAGAAAGCTTGAACTGGGCACAGTTGAGGTCAGACGACCCCACCCCCTCCCCCCAACGCGACTTTTGTAGTGTCCAGCAAGTGCTTTTGAAAAAGAAGCGAAATGCTAAAAAGACTGTAATGGGTCCCTAGATGGAGGTTTCTAAACACTTAAGTGTATCTTTCCTTTTTTTTTTTTTTAAAAGCAAACTATAAAGCCTTAACATTTTTAATATTTGAGTACGTAATGCCTAGTTTTTATACTTCACCTCCCAAATTATGGGCTTCAGGCAGAATTTCAACAGGTACCACCGTCGTTTGTGATCATAAAGAGTCATATCAGATTGCAGTTGGCAGTGTGTAAAAAGTCAAATTGATGGTTGGGACGCAAAGGACTTGAGTTGTAAACTAATTGCTCTGGAAAAGAACTTTGAAACCTTGTGGCCTAGAGCAAAGTTTTATTATGGTATGACTCAGTACATTTATCTTCTTCATCTTTACTCTTTCCACTTTATATATCTTCTTAAACTCTGTTCTCTTAACATATCCTAATGTCTGTCATATTGGACAGATTTAGGTTAAGGAACACATTTTAAATGAGTTCACAGTGAAGACGTGCACCATGAAGTGTGTGTTGTGTTCAGGTGTGGTGGAATAGCCGGAAACTTATTAGCAGGAGGCCAGACCAAGAGCTCCGCTGAATAGAAATAAATAGGTTTGAACGTGTAGGTGGTTGAGGCATCGGAATTGCAAGGGCTTGCTGGTGCTGTGGATTTTACTGGGGTGGTAATGGGGTCAACAGGGGCTTCCCAGGTGGCTCAGTGGTAAAGAATCCACCTGGCAAGGCAGGAAACGCAGGAGAGGCCAGATCAGTACCTGGGTGGGGAAGATCCTGGAGGAGGAAATGACAACCCACTCCAGTATTCTTTCCTGGAGAATCCCATAGACAGAGGAGCCTGACAACTTAGCGTGCACAGTGGGGCTAATGGGGTTGCTTGAGGTGCTCCAGCGTGACTTGAGGATGCTGCTGGCAGAGATTTCCTATTGTGCAGAAAGGGCAAAGGGATGGTATATTCAGCAGTGTTGATTGGCCTCAGAATTGTGAAGTGAGCGTCATGTTGGCAGTAAAGAAGCTGGCTGAATCCTCAGGCAAGATGGAGTGAAACACCTAGGGCTTTTGAAGACTGTAACTTTTAGAGTGTATACTGATTGTTGGTAAGCAGATTACTGCAGGTAGGATCTATCCTCTATCTGGTTAATAGGTTAGATTATAGCACTGTATTTTAAGAAGAGTTTTGAGAGAGGGTGTATTCTGGATGAATACACTTCAATTATTGTGGTAGTTCTTAAGAACTGAATTTCAGAGTGGCAAAAATGTTAGCCCTGAAGGTGTTTAATTGCATCTGCTTTACAGATCCTCAGAAAATTTACTTTGTCATTTTATACAGCTCTCTGGCTTTACAACTGCTCAAGACATGTTTTACTAATGCACATTTTTGCATTCTTTTAAAAAGTGAAAGTCCAGTTTAATGGAACATCTGCTTCAGTGTTCAAGAAATTTCTCTTCTTTGAAATGCAAGCAGAAAGATGACCTCCGTGAATCTCATGAGAAACATCGTTTCATTCTCCAGGTTTCTGGGAAGCTCTTTTTTAAGGAGCAGTGCTTTCTCTGCACTTTGCTTGCCTTAGGGGTTAAGCATGAATGATGGAAAGCAAGAAACACTGTATACCTCATCTTACAGAACTGAGCACTGGAATGGTGAATAAGTACTAAATATTATCTATTCCCTTGTCCTTATTTTTCTTTATAAGATATGTGTAACACACCGACTTACTGTGACCTAGGAAAGGCTGCCAAAGATGTCTTCAACAAAGGATATGGTAAGTATGCTATTGTAAATTGCCAGTGTGGGGTAAGCATTCATACTGAATGCCTAAGATATGGGAGATACCGTGCTCAGTAAAATGAGGTTAAGTCAACATTAATCTATTTCACAAGATTTAAGGGGATAACTATTAGCAGGTCACTAGACTTCTTTTTTTAGAGGTGGAGTGCCACAGCGTTAAAAGCCGTTTTGTACATAAACATATTTGCATATTTAATGTTATCTGTGGGGTGAAATAGTATAAATCTGTAATATATGTGCCTCCTTTGGTTAGCCCTGGGGACAGTTGAAGCAGGGAGTGTGTTTTTCCTCCTCCAAATAATAGCAGTGTTTTCATGAGTATGAAAACCCGGCTTTTGACTTCTTTGGAGGAATATACAGTGTTTGAAACCAAGTAGACATTTAGTTTTGGTTTTAAAAATTTAGTCTTGAAATTTTTAAGTTTTTGTGCTGTACACATTTGATTTTTTTATTAACTAGTGATGTTAATTATGTATTTTAAGCTTGTATATATGTATAATTTCTAATAATTTTGGTTCTTAAAATAGTGCATTTTTCTTTTATCCATAGGTTTTTTTTAACTTATATTTTAGAAATATGTCTTTATTATTTTGGCTTTAAAAATTACACTTAATTTTTGTTAGCATTTTGTTGTAATTTTTGGTTACAATTCAGTTTTTGTTAGAATTTTGTTATAATTCAGTTTCTTGTGGAACTTTCACCTAACAGGAATACTGAATATTTTCCATATGAAATGTACTAGGGACTATTTTCATAATTTCTAAATTGCAAAGACTGGAGTGCATGTCACATTTTGTACATCACTTATTTTTGTGTGTGTCTCTAGGATTTGGCATGGTCAAAATAGATCTGAGAACCAAGTCATGTAGTGGAGTGGTAAGTACTCAATATACTGTTAATAGATGTAGCATAATGAAAGGAACCTGTTTGAAAATCATTGTTTAGTCAAGTTACCTTTGGCGCTACGCTGTCTTCCCTACAGCTTTGTCCTCCTCTCAGGTTTCAGACAGCAACTCGGCCACCTGAGCCCAAGGGCAGTCAAGCTGAATCTGGGGGGATCTTTGTTTGTCGTCTATAAAAGTATTCTGAGTCTTAGTCTCAGAAGATACAGAATACATGTGTATACGTACGTGTGTGTGTGTGTATTTTTTATGCTGTATTTTTATACTTTTGTGAATATGTATGTGTACACTAAAATCTTTGCTTCCTTTTTATTGGGTTCATGCAAATTTTGTTGCCCTTTTACAAAAACAAACTAACTTTAGTCTCTGTCCCATCATGATTAGTTGAAACAGGTGTAGAAATACATGCAGAAGGTTAGTCAACTTGTATTAATGTTCATTAAGTTTTTTTTCCTGGAAGTTAAGAAATAAAGGCTATATCACCATATTATCAGAGCATCACTAACCAGAGCTTTTATAAGTTTCAGCAAATAGATCAAGTTGACATTCACCTTATTCTCTGATTTCTCCGTATTGGCTGCATCTTTTTTTCTTTGGTATTTGCCTATTCAAACCAGTGCAAATTTTATTTCTGGACGTGATGATTTAATTAGCAGGGCGGAAAGCGTGTGGAGTATTTACGGTGCTTTGTCTACACCGTCTAATCCGGGTTTGTCACTGTTCTCTCCCCGGGTTTTCTAGGAGTAAATAAATACTTATGCGACTACCCTCCTGAGATGGGGTTTTATTATATAGTCTATTAAAACAGAAAAATCACACTCATTTTAATTCGTATTTCACATTTGCTCAAGGTAGTTTTGTGTTGAGAAAATCAACAACTAAAATTTTATCTCCCTTTCATGCTGCTGTTGTCTGTGAATATTCATTCAGATGGTAAGAAAAACAGTGTATTTGTGTGCTTTGTTTTTATGGCTGTTTTTGTTCTTTAGTATTGATTTAGGAAAAATTTCATCCCTTGCTCCAGACTGCCTGGATCATATCTTGTTATTTTTTGATACGCCATTTATAACAGTAGCATTTCCATGATTGTTTTGTTGCATACTAGCACTACGGCAGAACTGTAGATGTTATGTGCATGGTAAAAATACGTTTTGCACTGTTTGAGCTAATTATGAAATTAAACAAGAATTGAAGTAATTGTGAACCTGGAACTCAGCTTAGGAAAATTATAGCCTTGTGTTTGAGATTTGGAGCTCTGGTATTTTAGATTTTTGACAGAGCTTCAGACGAAGAAATAGTGATCATAAGAAAGGAATACAGACTAAATACGCTTCTACCTTAATTTTTTGCACCAAAATTAAGGTTTATATTTGCTATACTTACAAGTTCATAAAAGGTAAATGTGAAAAATAAAACACTCGGTAGCTGGATCTACTAAAAGAAAGTGATGTGAGTCGTTAAAACATGGCTAGCATTTTGTCGTGTTTTGCCAAGGCCTTGCCCTTAGTGTGCAGTGTGATAGTCTCTTTGAAAACTTGCTGTGCCGTGTAGATAAACAGATCACAGTTTCCCAGTTGTGTCATCAGCCTATAGAACGCGAGTTAGGGGGCAGAGCGTTTGGTGGAGGAAGGATTCATATTGCAGGTGGTGAAACAACTGGGGCGGAGTAGCTGCGTTGCATGACTGTTGGCCGTATTTCAGAGATGGGCTTTAAAGGCAGGGCCAGTGAGCAGTGTGGTTTCCTTGACAGCTCCTAGACTGTCAGCGACAGGTGCTGACTGTTTGCTTCCCCTAGAAGGAGATGTGTTTCTAATTGCTTACTGTCATAGGACTGAGGGACAACCTAACTAGGAGGAGGATTTCTTCTGAGCCATTCATAGTAACTGTTTGACAGAGGAGAGGGAGGAAGAGGGATAACTCACAACATTCCATTTTGTTACGAAAAATGGATAGATACTTTCAAATATTGACATTGTTTACAGATCTGAAAATCTTACAGATAGTTTTGTGGGCAAAAGCAATACATTTTTTGTAACAGTGTGAATGTACTGAATGCCAGTGTCCTGTACACATAAAAATGGTTAATTTAAGTTAAGTGTATTTCACCACAATGAAAATTTTAAAAAGTTTTTAATGCAGTAAAGTTCTGGCCCTATTAAAAGGAGGGAATCTAAAGCTTCCAGTGTTTGGGGATTTTTTAAAGACTTTAAAATGAACTAATAGTTCAAAAGTTCTGATAAAGAACAAAGTCTTTTTCATGTCATGAAGTAAATGTTTAAGATTCGATATTTTTGTCTTTTTAGGAAAGGCATTTTCAGTAAAGATATTTTTCTTTTAAAAGAGAGAGTTTGGGATTCCCATTTAGTAAGAGGGTATATGGAACAGAAATATCAGTAAGAGAGGTGGAGTAATGGGAAGTTTGCAAAACTGGTTAAAGTGTCTAGAGATTAGAAGGAAAGAAGGAGAGCAGGAAGTAAGTTGCTGCAGAGTAGGGTTGTGGTAGAAAGTCAGTTGTATTGGTTTCTGCTGCATTGAATACTGTTTTCTGGAATGAATATTTTCTATTTGGTGAGCTGATTTTAACTGTTTTTTCTTACCAGGAATTTTCTACTTCTGGTCATGCTTACACTGATACAGGGAAAGCATCAGGCAACCTAGAGACCAAATACAAGATCTGTAACTATGGACTGACCTTCACGCAGAAGTGGAACACAGACAATACTCTTGGGACAGAAATCTCTTGGGAGAATAAGGTACGAGAGTGTTGGAAGTTATTTGTAGGGTGAACTTGATCTTGGGGATGAGCTGATGAACAGACTGTGTCATCAGTGTGTCCACAGTATATATTTTGTCCAAATATAATCTGAGTGAAGTCGTGCACTGTCTAGTCGCTGTATTTTGTTCTCTGCATGTGGCCTTCTTTTTATGTTTCTATAAAGTAAGATTTTGTTGGTGAGTACATAATTATGACATCTTTTGTTCTGACCAGTTCTACTTACTGTTATACATTGGGCGTCTCCTGAGCAGACCAAGCTATTTGTAGTGATTTAATTTTGCTTTTGTAAACATTGCAAAACTGACTCCACGGAAAAATGGTTCTAAAAATTCTTTAATGTTTTCAAAGAGAAACTCTTTCAGCAGATGCTTGTCAAGTGCCTGCTACATTCAGGGCACTAGTTTTTGAGGTATGTCTGTATGCACATTATCATAGATAGATAATGCATCTGTATAGCTGAATAAGTTACTTAGGTTGGTTTGTTAACTGTCCAGTTACCATAATAATTTCGAAAGAGTATCACGATTATTTTGTCGCATTGGGATTTTGTTGTTTTGTACTCTTAATTTACGTCACCCGTTTTTTGGTGAGAATCGTGATGAAGCCTGGGGTGAGGGGAGAGGGGTGGGGGCAGGAAAAGGAAGAAGAGGCAATTTATGAAATAATCTAATGTTTGTCTTTCTTCAATGACTTCCTTATTAGCGAATAAGTTAGAGAAAACTTTAGAATTGGTTTCTCAAGTCAAGAAAAGAATTGAAAAATGCTAATTGTTAAATTTAAATCTTTATTTTTCAGTTGGCTGAAGGGTTGAAACTGACTCTTGATACCATATTTGTACCGAACACAGGGTAATTATCCCAACCCCGTTTTCTGAAATGGTCTTGTTTCTTGAAGGGATGGAAAGGTTTAGAGGAGGGGGCTGCGGGAGGAGCTCAGAAGGGGAGGCAAGCAGAGACCTGTGTGTGCAGGAGACGGCGGGGAAGACGCCGGAGGCAGGGGCTGGTTTTCATTTGAAATCTGGGCAGATGAACAAGAACTTGTAAATCTAATTCAAAGAGGCACATTGTGGGAAAAATGCAGGTGCGAGAAGGGTCTGAGACTAGATGTTTTTAAGCTATCCCGAGGATTCTTGGATGTGAGGTCTTGCTGGGAAGTTAACATCTTGAGAAAAGTGTGTTGTCTCCTGGCAGCAGAACGTGTAAAGAACGGTTCTGCTCACTTGATTTCTTAGCCTTTGTAAATCCCCCAGCTTCTCTGGCTCAGTGTTTTCATCTGAAAAGCGGGGATTTTGTTGTTTCCTGCCTGCCTGTCTCTACAGGAGTGGCGCTCGGTGGGGCGTGGTCCTCCTGAGCCGTGTGGCAGGCTCGCCCCTCCTTCACTCACTTCAGAATTGTACACTTCTATCCCACATTGTCCAGGGAGACAACACTGACCTGAGGAAAATAAACATGCTTACCAAAAAATAAAGTACATTTCTCTCTGTGACAGGTTAATAATCTAAAATTGTGTCAGGTGTTACCTTTTATACCATTTGGAAACAAAATTTAAAGGAATTTGGTTTCTTGTATGTCTGTATACATATGCATTCAGGTTATTAATTTGGTACTGAAATATCTTGCACCTTTTTATACTTATGCTTTTATGAAGTTAATCATGAAATACTATCATCTGAACTTATAGTAGAGAATAGGTAAAAAATAATATATATATTTCAAATCCTAGCAAAATTACATTTGTAGAGCTAAGTCATTTGAAACATTGTCTATTTGTGCCTTCTACCAAAATAATATTTACATTGGGGGAGAAAAGGGATCTTACTCTCAAGATTCCTAGACTGCAGTAAAAGCTCATGTTGTTTTTGTTTGTTTTACAGAAAGAAGAGTGGGAAATTGAAGGCCTCATATAAACGGGATTGTTTCAGTCTTGGCAGTAATGTTGATATAGATTTTTCAGGACCAACCATCTATGGCTGGGCTGTGTTGGCCTTTGAAGGTTGGCTTGCTGGCTATCAGATGAGTTTTGACACAGCCAAATCCAAACTGTCACAGAATAATTTCGCCCTGGGTTACAAGGCCGCAGACTTCCAGCTGCACACTCATGTGTGAGTGTTCCAAGTTCGGAGTTCCTCCTTTAGTGCCGGCACAGCCGCCCAGAAGGATGGTAGCCGTTAGCATGTTGCGCAGATCGGCAGGGGGTGGTGCTTGCATGTGATGACGCCGCGGTGGACACCGGCCTTGCTGTGCTGGCCTCGATCGGCAGGGGGTGGTGCTTGCGTGTAACGACGCCGTGGTGGACGCCCGGCCTTGCTGTGCTGGCCTTGCGTGTAACAACGCCGTGGTGGACGCCCGGCCTTGCTGTGCTGGCCTTGCATGTAACGCCACCACAGTGGACGCCCGGCCTTGCTGTGCTGGCCTTGCGTGTGACAACGCCGCGGTGGACGCCTGGCCTTGCTGTGCTGCCTCGAAGTCAGGCGTGGTGCCCTTGGCGCAGGTGCTCGCTGCTGCTCTCTGAGCCTGGAATGGAGAGAGCGAGGGCAAGGATTCCCTTTGATAAGAGGGGTCCTTTGGAGAGGTGTTGCTGCTTCCTCTGGTTCCCTGCTCATCTCGGCAGTTTCTGGAAGCAGGTCTCTTTGGATCAGGAATAACCCCTTGAATGATCGGAGAGTCCTGGAGCAGCGCCAGTGTAATTCTATGGAGGTGTTCAGGTACCCTGGTGTGACCCCAGGTACCTGTGTTGTATTCAGAAGTAGCAAGGTCCCCAGAGCAGTCCTGGGTTCAAGTCTGTGGGCCACACTCTGTTGGTTACATGACTTTGAACTTGAAACTGTTATTTCATGTCTTGGCCTACTGGGCACGACCAGTGTCCCAGAAAGAGAAGGATTAGCTCTTTGTTTTTGAAGTGTTGCGGATTGCCGTCCACTAGGCACTCTAATCCACTTACGATGACTAAAGTCACTAGTGGTGCAGACAGAGGCATTGAAACTGGTGAAAGTATTATCGGGAGAGCCATCAGAGCTCAGGGGTTGAGCTCTGAGATGCTCTGAAACAGTACCCTGGGTCATGCCTGGTAGCTGTTGCATGGAAGGTGCTTTCTTATGCTAAGATTGTGTTTTGAATGAAATCCAGAATTGACGTGTACTACTTTATATGTTTTTTCACAGAATCTTTGTAGAACTCTATTTTGAAGTTTCTAAGTACTATGACCAACTGAGAGACATACAGATCATATTTACTTGGTGTCAGCCTTTGTGCCTAGTCAAATGCTGTTTAAGAAATTTATATCGTGGGGGAGCCAAGTAAATGAATCAGATGTTACTGTGCTTTAATTATGTGGTTATAAATTATATAACTTTTATTTGACAGTCATTTATGCTAGAAGTTTACTGAAATCTGTAGTTGTTATAAAACAAGACCCTGATTTAGATAGTCTTGGAATTTGTTTCCATATTGTAACAAACTAGATACTTAACGAGGTTTTCTTGTGCCCTGAAAACAGGAATGATGGCACTGAGTTTGGAGGGTCCATCTACCAGAAGGTGAATGAGAAGATTGAAACGTCGATAAACCTCGCGTGGACAGCTGGCAGTAACAACACCCGCTTCGGCATCGCTGCTAAGTACAAGCTGGACTGCAGAACTTCTCTCTCTGTAAGGATGTGGACACGTGATGTGCTCGTGGTTTGCGTGCTCTTTATTAACTTTGAGCTGGTCACTGTGTAGTGAGAGGAGCATCTCCCTGAAGTCAGGAAACGTGGGTTTCAATCCTGGTTCCTCCCCTATTTGTTGTCTGACCTTCTCAAGTCATTTTATCTCTTGGCCTCAAAATTTTCTTATCTATAGATTCCTGGGTTTCAATCACTTTTTCTGTTGCCGTTAGTGAAAGTCTCTCAGTCGTGTCCGATTCTTTGCGACCCCAAGGACCATACAATCCGTAGACTTCTCCAGGCAAGAAAACTGGAGTGGGCAGCCTTTCCCTTCTCCAGGGGATCTTCCCAACCCAGGGATCGAAACCAGGTCTCCCACATGGCAGGCGGAGTCTTTACCAGCTGAGCCACAAGGGAAGCCCAAGAATACTGGACTGGGTAGCCTATCCCTTCTTCAGGGGATCTTCCTGACCCAGGAATCGAACCGGGGTCTCCTGCATTTCAGGCGGATTCTTTACCAACTGAGCTATTAGGGAAGCTCAATTGCCATTAGTAATTCTTGTTAATAATGCTAATTGAGCTCTTAAATTTCAGGTCCTGTGCTAAGACTTTGTATGTATTATCTCATGTATTCCTCACAACTGCTCTTGTTCGGTGAATAATATTGCCCTCCTCCCCCATTTTACAGACAAGGGAGCTGAGACTTAGAGCGGTCAGGTAACTGCCCAGGGTCACTCAGTAAGAGCAGTGTCAGGGTTTGATCCCAGATCGCTCTGTCCCTAGAGTTCATTCTCTTAGCCCTGTCAGAGGTCGTAAAACTGGTATCTCAGAGGAATCCGGCGCACAGGGAGGGATGTTTGGCCACACGGTGTTTTAACATTCTTCTCGAGGCCTTTAAGCTGCATGCTCAAGGTCCCCTCTGTCCCTACTAGTCCTACTGACTTCTTAAAAGATTTATTAATTTGGCTTTCAGTTTCGGTATTTCTGGATTGGTCCTAAGGTGTTCCAGTTTGGAAATCTGATGCATGACGTGGTTGTGTTGGCCTTGCATATTGCACAATTGATTTTCTGTTTCGGTTTCATCTCTTTATCTTAGGCTAAAGTAAACAATGCCAGCCTGATTGGACTGGGTTACACTCAGACCCTTCGACCAGGTGAGTAAGAGAATGAATGACAGTGGGCTTGGGGTAGGTGAATGAGGAATAATGAAAATTACAGACAACCTGTAGTCACTTTAGGGAAGTTCAGACAATTGTGTAACATTTGGTTGTTTGAAGTAAAACAGATTCATTGCTTTTGTTTTAAAATATGTGCCTGTGTTTCTAATTATAACTTGGTTCCTCTGGCTTGTGAGTTTGGTTGATCACCCATTATTCTTAAGTCTGAACTCCAAGTAGAGTGTGTCCTGACTGCTTTACAGATGAGGTGGTTATGGATCCCTAGTGTTAAGTTAGTAATAGCTGTGATCTCTCTGCCAGCTGAACCCATGCCGCTGACTCCACCCGTGGTTTCTAGGAAACACATAATCTGATTGTGATGCTTGTTACAAGTAATTGTGATCTTCTTCTTCTCAGGAGTGAAACTGACCCTGTCAGCTCTAATTGATGGAAAGAACTTCAATGCAGGAGGGCACAAGGTCGGTCTGGGATTTGAACTAGAAGCTTAATGTGGTTTTGAATAAAGCATCAGCTTTGTCCCTGGAGGTGAAGAGAAATGAACCCACTATGTTTTGGCCTTAAAATTCTTCTGTGAAATTTCAAAAGTGTGAACTTTTTATTCTTCCAAAGAATTGTACTCCTCCCCACACTGAAGCTTAGGTACCGAGTCCACCCTAAGGGAGGTGCTTGAAGGCTTCCCGGAAGCTGTCACGTTCGTGCCACGTTTCAGTTCAGTTCCGCAGTGTTACTTTCTGTGTGTTCCTCAGCGACGGTGTAGTGTCATGTTCCGAGGAGATGACCCGACCCTCCAGTTGTCCATCGCGTCCTGCATGTCCCACACCACTTTTCCATGACCTTGTAATATTGGTCTCTGTACGGTAGTAGAATCCTTGGTTTTGCATCAGAGTAAAATAAACCCATCACATTTGGAACATAAACCGACTGGACTTGGCGGTGCCGGGTGCTCGTGCTTGGTGTGACCGACTCTGCTGGGAGCAGCGCTCGCAGGCGGGCTCTGGTCTGAGCGGGCTGTGCTGCTGCCGGTCGCCGCCACTTGTGTCGGCCTCCCTGCTGCTGCTGCTGCTGCTCTGGGTCAGGCCGAGCCTCGTCCTGCTGGGTGGGGGCACGTCTGCTGGGCTCCTCGCTGCCAGTTGCAGTGAGAGAGTCTGTCCTCCTGGTAGATCTGTAAAGTCGCTGGGGAGGAGCGAGAGTGTCAGTGGGTGGAGAGGGGGCAGCGGGGAAATGCTGCCGGGGCGAGGCTGGAGCAGGGGGCGCACCCGAGGCCCCCCGGGTCTCGGGACAAGGCTTTTGATCTAGAAAAATGATGCCCAGAGGATGGAAATAGCGGTTCAGAAGAGGAATGAGGAGACTGGCTATCTTCAGGGCTTACTGGTAAATTGTCTTTCTAAAAGTAGAACTCCAGGAAAAAAGATGTTTTAACACTGTGTGTGTGCTGGTTGCAGCAGGCTCAGTCCGTGTAGTGGCGAGGAAAAGCGAAACCTGCCGTCCGCCCTCCAGTCCCTCCCGCTGTCGCGAGCAGTGCGACGTGCATCCTTGTAGATGCTTTTCAGCGTCTTTAGTGACCACGTCATTGTCTCTATAAAACGTGAAAACGTGTGTCTTGTCTTGCAGCATACTGTTCAAGTTAACAAAGCAGTTTTTCTATGTGTATAGCTGTGCCTCGTATTTTTCATTTTTATCCTTTTGAATCAGCGTGGTGTTCATTTACTCCCCTCTTTCCTGTATTCAGTTTGCTGTACAGACTGTGCTGCACTGAGTACCTTTGTGCACTTACCTCTGTCCACGCCGTGAGTGTCCCCGTGGCGCACTGCCCAGTGGAGCCTTCTGTGGTGATGAAGATGGTGTATGTCCACACGGTCCCACTCGGCAGCATGAAGTAGGTCAGCGGAAGGGCTGTCTGTAATTCTGTTTTTTTTATAAAGTTGCATAGCCATGTGCACAGCAGTGGCCGCTGTGTTAGTGCACGTGCACAGGGTCAGTGTCTGGCAGGTGGGTGCTGAGTCGTAGGTACTGTGCACATTTGACCAGTAGTACAAAGTCACCCTTTAGAAATTCAGTGCCAACCTGTGTTTCTGCCAGTGGTGGTCAGGGTGCCTGTTCCCCTGCATCCGCATAAAGGCTGAATGTTAACAGACTTAAAGATTTTTTACCACTTTTAGAGGAAAAATGTCTTAATAGTATTTCCCTAATGGCCAGTGAGATGGGGCTGTTTACATGGGTCCACTGATACTTAGAATTCTCTGATTGGCCCATTCAGATTCCTCACTTTCCAAGTCAATCATCTTAAGACCAACTGGACACAACTGCTTTTGAAAATGTCAGTGCTGCAAGGCATTCCCCTGCCACCACCAAAGGTCCTCTCTGTGAGAATCCAGATTCCAGCCACCGCTTCTTATGTCGGGTCTCACCTGTGATACCGGCCACATGATACAGTTTTATTTTCTCATTGTCTCTGTGGGTTGAACCGCCCTCACAGGAGATTAAGTATAACAGCAAAGGAGAAGGGGTGAGGGGGAAACGACGAATGCATTCTGTGTGTGGATGCCTGTGTCTTTCAGGGAGAACTCTGCAACCTGAGCGTGGATGGGACGCTGAGCTGGGCTGGCTGGGCTGCCCTGGTGGTTCCTGGGGTTAGAGGCTGTCACTGTGGGCATCTCTTCAGCTGGGCGCTTGTAAGGGCAGGGGATGGAAATGCTGGGGGCCCGAGGAGACGCAGAAAACTGCCGGGGAGATGCTGCCTCATGCGTTTCATTAACTTGCTGACGAGGGTAGTTGTATTTACGGCCTGAGGCCGACGGGAAGGTTGCTGCAGGTCAGTGTTTTTTCCCTTTTGTGTGTGTTTTTTTTTAAGTGATTTCTTCTTGTAGAGCCGAAAAGCCGGTCTTTGTGTTGATATGGTAACCCAGACATGGTAACCCAGACATGGTAACAGAAGGATGTGGAGTTCAGCCTTTATTCCGCAGTTAACTCCATTGGATTGTATGGCTGCTGGGCTGTGATCTAAGTACCCTCGTCACGACAGTTGTAGCAGAAAGGAGCACGTTTGAGCTTCCGTGCCAGGCCCTGTACTGGCCCCTCACGGTGACCTCAGGCGTCGAGTGCAGTCGCCCAGGAGAGGAAGCCTCCCCAGTGTGCTGGTGCTGAGATACTCACCAGCTCTGCTGTCCCCCGTAAAATGCCCCTCAGCACCTCCCCTCCGCTCCCCAGGTCCCCCTCCTCTCCTTCCCTACCCCCGGCCCCTGTTGGCCTTATAACTCCTGTGGCCTCACCATTATTTGACTTTCCCTTTTAACATCGATTCATTCTTGACCCTGCCGCCATCCTCAGTCTCGCCTCTGCAGCCTCACTGTCCAGCCAGCTAGTTTGGCCTTTGGTGGGTGGCTGACCACCTACAGACCTTCCTGTGAGCGGCCTGTCAGAAGTGCTTCTCAGCTGCTCTGCGGGCTCTGAAACAGCATCTCCCAGGGAACCAGCGCTGTCACCGTCACGGTGCTCTTGGTGTCTCTGCCAGCCTTCTGCCCCTTCTGTGAACGCGCCCCCCGCCACCCTGGCTCCCGCCTTCTGGGCACACTCCCACGGGGGGCAGTCACACCTCGTGTTGGTAGTTTTGCTCACCCACCTGCCCCGAGGATGAGCTCCAAGAGGCCTGTCTCGTGTCCCGTGGCCGGGCCAGCGCTTGGCACACGACGGGCACGCAGTGGACGTTTATTCGGTGAATGTGGGCCTGGTGAATGGTGCGCCTGGCTTGGGGTTTCTGCAGCCAGACTCCTCTGGCAGGTACTCAGTTACCTCTGGCCATCAAAGCGGCACAGATAATTCCTGACCTTTCTGACAGCTCTTTGAATTATGATATAATAAACACTCTGTGAGGTGACTTCACTGCTGCAATTTAAAAAGGTTCTGGAAAGACGGACATGATTGCAAGTACATTTGACACCACTGGGTGCCACTGTTGTCTGCCAGCAGAAGGTGCCAGCCTAGCTGTGGGGTCCAGGCCTCCTGCCCTGGAGGTCCGTCTGTCTGGTTCCTTTTGACTTCCTCCCTCCCTTCCCCAATAACCTCCCAACTCACAGTCTGGAATTGACATTCAGCTTGGTTTAACCTCTAGATTGCTGGCCTTGGGAAATGACTAGCAAATGCATCCTGCTCTGGCTCTGTTGATGGTCTACAGCCTGTGCTGCGTGCAGGCTCTGCCCTGAAGAGAGACCGGAGGCCGGGCTGGGAGGCTGCATTCCCCAGGAGCCCCTCAGAGCTGCACGCCCCTGTCTCTGCACCGTAGAGCGTGTGGCGACAAAACCTCAGCACAGTAAGAAGTCAGGGATGCAGGAGGGTCCCTGGTCTGAGAAGCGTGTGCATTTTTAGAGGAAGAGGCTGATTAACTCAAAGGAAAGACTCAGCATCCCGTCCCCTTGGGAGGGTCCCTCCTCTGCCCTCACGGGAGCAGGAGGCCATCCCAGTTAGATGACTCGGGGGCGGCAGGGGGAAGGGGCAGTGGGCCAGGCTTGTCTCTGCACAGTCTTCAGTCACTGGCTGGTTCAGTGCAGTGGCTGGAAAAGAGGACTGACAGCCTTTCAGTTTTCTTCGATTTACTGTGAATTGATTTGTGGCCTAGCTTGTGATCTGTCCTGGAGATTGTTACTTGTGCACTTGAGAATAATGTGTATTCTGCCGCTTTGGCATAGAATGTTATATATATATAACAACGCAGAGACTGGCCTGAAAGCCAGTGTTTCTGGGTTGATTTTCTGTCCTTCCATTGATGTAAGTTAGGTGCTCAAGTCCCTTCCTGATACTATGTTAATGTTAGTTCCTCCCTTTATGTCCGTTAGTCTTTGCACTATGGATTGAGGTGCTCCTATGTTGGGTGCATATATACTCACGGTTGTTACCTAATCTTCTTGAATTGATCTTGGATTAATCCTTGATTATTGTGTAACGTCCTTGTCTTTGTGTTAGTCTTTGAATTCTGTTTGACTGACACGAGCGTTGCTTCCCCAGCTTTCTGTTTCCGTTTGAACCAAGTACCTTCCTCCAGCCTTTCAGCCTGTGTGCCTGCATCTGAAACGATTCTCTTGCAGGGCCCCGCGTGGTTGTGACATTTGTCTTGCTTCATATCGGGGCCTCTGTCACCCTGGCGACGAGACTGAGACAGCAGCCCTTCTGCCAGGACACAGCTTGCAACCTGACACTGTTGTGCTGTTATTTTTCTTACAAAGTTTAGGAGGAAACAACTTTCTTTATAGTTTTATCAAAAGCAGGGCCATGAAAGGCCTGAAATCAGGGCAGGCAAGTCTCTTTGCGGAGAGAAAGAACTGTTTCCACCTGGCCAGCCCTCCTCCTCTCCTACCTTCCCAGCCCCAGAAGGAGACAGACAGCATGGCTTCTGCCACAAAGGCTGGAAGTGTCCTTCTGAAGGTCCTGAGGCTCCAGGGAGCTGTGTCCTTGTGTTCTTGGCTGCTTGAGCCAAGAAGGGAGACAGAACGTGGGCTCTGGCTGGGTCCTCAGCCCTAGATGGGCGAGCTGCGGCCCCAGTGCTGCTGAGTCTGGCTGACTTAAGAGTGAAGCAGGGGGCTTCCCTGGTGGTGGTGGTGGTTAGGAATCCACCTGCCAACCCCGGGGACATAGGTTCAATCTAGTTGCTCACCGCAACTAGAGAAAGCGTGCAGCAGCAACAAAGACCCTGTATAACCAAACGTAAGGAACAGTTTTAGAAAAGTTCCTTTAAAAGAAAAAGTATGAAGTGGGAAGTCTGAGCAGAGTGTGACAGAGGCTTCATCAGGGACCAGCTGTCTTGGCAGACGGCTCAGCACTGAAGGCTCAGTGTGTGTGAACGCATGGCCGGGCTGTGGGCCATTCTCTCCTCTTGTGTATCTTGGGCACAAACAGGTAACAGTAGTAAAATAAGAGGGGGAAAAAGGTATTTGAAAATAGAAGCAAACAAATTATATAGCTTTTATTTTTGTGGAAACTCAGTAAAAAAAAAAAACATAGGTATGTAGAAAAAGACTTCAGAGGCAAACTTTTGAGGGGCATTTTTTATTATAAATTTAATATGGTTGATTAATGAAAAATCACAATGAAGTACCGAGAAAGTGTTTGTCAATATAAAAGTTTTAGCAGCATTTCCACAGTTTCAGGCTCTTGCATTAGTCGTACTTCCTCCCGCTATCAAAAAAAGAGAAGACTCCAGTGGGGGACCACAGCAGAGCAACCAGGGATGCTCCGCTCTGTGAAGGCCTCACGGAAGTCCTCAAGTCCAGTGTATTGTCTAACAGGTCAACCCTCCCCACTCCTGGATTTCTAGAAGGCTAAAGCACTTGCCTCATGACCGAGGTCAGAGTCCCATTCTTCAGGCTGCAGGGGAGGAGGGGGCGGGAGTTTAAACTGGACTTGACATGTAGTGCTCGGTCACGCGTCCTCGTGTCGGTACCTCCTCTACACTGACACCATCGAGGGGCCAGGATCCGGCGCGGGCCGCAGAGGGGGGTGTGGTGGGGGCCGGAAGTGGGATGTGCCCGTGGTGGGGGCTGGCATCGCACCATACACCCTGCTCCAGGTGGTCTTGCCACACCCAGGATTAATCCTGGGATTAGTGAGAAAGTGGGGGTGGGGTGGGGACACAAACAGTATGAAAATATAATACTGGCAAACTATTCCGCTGCTTCTTTGGTACTTTCCAAAATTCTCTGATCAAAAAAGTATAAGGGAAGCACACCATTAAAAAATTACAGTTTTAAGTATTTACAGAAGCAATTCATGATATATTACATAATCAATACACAGTATATGAACAAATTCTTCAGTGAAAGCACTTGTGAACTCCTGTTCCAGTATGTCAACAGCACATGGACACCTTCCCAAACGGGCCTCCTCATCCTGTGTCTCACTTACGTTACAGATATTAAATGGGGAAAAAACACCGTCTTCCAATCTACACTTCCTTTTAAAAGGTTCTTAAAATCTGCCGCTGAAATCGGTATGTACAAAGATTTGTTGAATATTGAAGTCTAGGCAGGTAGCTCCACTCCCATCTCGAGGATGTCTGAAATAATACTAGCAGTTATTCTATGTATACAATATATATTTAATATATAAGTAACCGCACCATGTTATGTCGCCACAATACCAGTTGAATGCACAGTATTATGTACAGTAGTTAAGTTAGCTCTGGACGATGACTCTACACCTAGGTGGACAGTGTGGTCTGGAACATCTGAGGGGGGTGTGGAGGCGCTGGCCGGGGGACAGCCCGTGGTGGGCACGGCGTGTGTGTGTGAGCCCACACCACCCACACACACGCCCCGGACCATCCCCCGTTTGCTGGCCGCCAAGGAACGATCACACGAACGGAAGGATCCCGTGGATGAGGAGAGCCATGATAGCAGCACTGAACAGCCCGGCCACGGGCACCGTCACGAACCAGGCCACGAAGATGTTGCGGAAGAGGCGCCAGTCCACGGCCTTCCGCGAGCGGATCCAGCCCACCGCCACCACCGAGCCCACCTGGAGGAACACAGGCATTTCAGAGCAAACCGAGGTGAGACGCAATCTACATTCAACCAGTAGTGTAAGATGACCAGTTCTTTCCCCTAAATCTGATGAAAAGCTTTTAAAAACACTTACTAGATTTTAGCTATGATTATTTTAGGATTACTCTGTCCAGATACAGTTCTGAAGCGCTGTTCCACGTGTATTCTGCCCTACGTGAATGGAAGCTCAGCCAAGAAAATGCTTTCTATTCTCCCTGCGCTTTATCAACCAGCCTTGACGGCCCTTACTTGGAGCATCCCCAGGCAGGAGACTTGATTACAGTGGTGAGCCCACTGTACGTACACGATGAAACGGCGGTAACGTACGCTTCTCCTAGGACAAAAGCATCATAAAACGTCGGCGCTGGAGATCTTGGCAAAGATCTAATCCATGTGGCTCAGTTTGTGGAAGATAAAAGCCCTTCCAGAGGGCATAGCGGGTGGGAGAAGATTTTTAAGTCATGGCAGGTTGAGGATGAGAACTGAGGGCTCTTGATTTTAAACATTTTCTCCAACTGCTTTGCAGTCCTCGTACTTTACTGATTAAAAAATTAATCAAATGGGACAAAAATATTACTGGTTTTAAAATGTCAATCCTGTTTCACAAATAATAGAGATATTTGAAAGTAAGGATGTTAACATGGATTCACTATTTCTCTGTACCCTCGCAGTTCATTTTATGAAATTTACAAAGGAAAAAAATGCACAAGTTTTAAGTTTCTAAAAATGGAAGTCATGAGAAAGGCTTATCATGAGATAAGCCTAATATCTCACACCTCAATTAAGCTCTGATGAAGCTCAGCAGCATCATGAAGGTGCCTTGGCCCCCGGGAGGGCCCCTGAACATCTCCATGAAACAGGCTTTGTCTCCACTGACCCAGAATTATTTCAGAGTCAGCAGGGGCCAGTGAAGTTCAGAGAGCAACTAGGGTGTATTCTGAGGTCAGCCAAAAAAATAAAATCCAGCACTTCACTTGTTTATGGAAGCAAACTGGAACAGCAAAACCAGCAGCATATTTAAGGAAGTTAATCTGACATTTTGTCAACCCAAGCTGTGATTAACTGGGAATTCGTACCGCCTCCAGGTAGCAAATAACAACCCACCTAAGGAGCATTAGATGATCGTTGTACGTAAACCCTTTGTCTAAAACCAGTTTCTAGCACACAGGAGACAATCGAGACGTTTCTGCTGCACAGAGACTAGCTGGTCCTGCTGGCCCTCAAATGCAGTCAAGTCTCCCGACACTGGCTTCTGAGGTGGGACTCTCCTTGTTACAGACCCTCTTCAGCTAGGCTGGATTATCTCACACATAAGAGAACATACTCAAATTTTAGGGTTATCCATACTCTCTCAGAACACTTCTTAAAACGCAGAAAATAGAATCATTATTGCAAGTTTATGAAATAGGAGAAGTGGACAGTTACCCACGATTAGTTGTTCAGTAACTAAATTGTCTCTGACCCTTTGCAACCCCTTGGACTGCAGTGCACCAGGCTTCCCTGCCCTTCACTGTCGCTTGGAGTGTGCTCAAATTCACGTCCATTGAGTCGGTGATGTCATTTAACCATCTCACCCTCTGCTGCCCTCTCCTCCTCTGCCTTCAGTCTTTCGCAGCATCGGGGTCTTTTCCAGTGAGTGGGCTCTTCACATCAAGTGGCCAGAGTTATCAGGTGGCCACTGTTCGTGAGTTACCCCAGAACACCGCTCTTGTCACACTTGTGTATTCCATTACACACTTGTGTATTACATTATTTTTAATAAATATGCCTATATTCGTAAACAACAGGGAACACTACTGTTTGCTTTAAGAAAATAAGCATTTTCCCATAGTGCTCACACCTTTATGACCATCATAAAACATGGTACACCCCTTAGGCCGATGTACCTTAATTTATTTAAACATTTCCAATTTCCCTCCAATTTTTCCATATTAGCAACAATGTCATGATTATACCAGAAAAGACCCTGATGCAGGGAAAGATTGAGGGCAGGAGAAGAAGAGGGCAACAGTTCATACGATCCAGTATAAAAAAGAAGCAACCTGATTAAAATATGGGCAGAAGACCTAAGTAGGCATTTTTCTCAAAAAGACAGGAGCAGCAGGCACATGAAAAGCTGCTCAACATCACTCATCATCAGGAAACACAAATCAAAACCATAGTGAGCATCACCTGTCAGAACGGCTATCACCAAAAAGACCACAGGTAACAAATGCTGCAAAGGCATGGAGAAAAGGGGGCTCCAGGACACTGCTGGAGGAAGTGTGAATTGATGTATCCACCTGTACGGAGGTTCCATAAAAAACTGGAAATACAAACTGCTATGCGATCCAGCAATTCCACTCACGGGTATTTATCGAAAGAAAATGGAAACACTAATTTGAAAATGTGCACCCCAACATTATTTACATACAATAACAAAGATATAGAAGCAACCTAAGTGTGTATCAATAGATAAATGGATAAAGGAGAAATGGTATATACACACACACACACAGGAATATTAGCCATAAAACAGAATGAAATTCTGCCATTTGCAACAATATAGATGAACCTGGAAGGTATTACACTTAGTGGAGTAAGTCAGAGACCCAAATTTTGTATATTTTTACTTCTATGGAATCTAACACAAGTATAACAAAATAGAGACTCATAGAATCAGAGAACAAAGTAGTAGTAACCAGAGGGGAGTAAAATAGGTGAAGGGGGTTAAAAGGTACAAATCACTAAGTGTAAAATAAATTAAAAGGATGTGATATACAGCACGGGGAATATAATCAATATAATAACTGTATGGGGTATCATCTATAAAAATATCAAATTATGTTGTACACCTAAAACTACAATATTTTACATCTATTAAGAAACAGCTAAAATAACACCTGATAACACAAGGTCTCTTCATGTATTTTGCCCATTTACATACTGGAATCTGAATGTGTCTCGTCTTATTGTTGCTCAGTCGCTGTGTCTGACTCTTTGAGACCCCACGGACTGCAGCACGCCAGGCCTCCCTGTCCCCAACCATCTCCCAGAGTTTGCCCAAGTGCATGTCCACTGCATTGGTGATGCCATCCAACCATCTCATCCTCTCCTGCCCCCTTCTCCTCCCACCTTCAATCTTTCCCAGCATCAGGGTCTTTTCCAGTGAGTCAGCTCTTCACATCAGGTGGCCAAAGTACTGGAGCTTCAGCTTCAGCTTCAGTTCTTCCAAAGAGTATTGAGGGTTGACTTCCTTTAGGACTGACATGTTTTATCTTCTTGCAGTCCAAGGGACTCTCCAGAGTCTTCTCCAACACCACAGTTCAAACACATCAATTCTTCCGTGCTCAGCCTTCTTTATAGTCCAACTCTCACATCCATACATGACTACTGGAAAGACCATAGCTTGACTATACAGACCTTTGTTGGCAAAGTAATGTCTCTGCTTCTTAACATGCTGTCTAGGTTTGTCATAGCTTTCCTGCCAAGAAGCAATGGTCTTCTTAATTTCATGGCTGCAGTCACCATCTGCAGTGATTTTAGAGCCCAAGAGGAAATCTGTCACTGCTTCTACCTTTTCCCCTTGTATTTGCCATGAAGTGATGGGACCAGATGCCACGATCTTAGTTTTTTTAATATTGAGTTTTAAGCTGGGTTTTTCACTCTCCTCCTTTACCCTCAAGAGACTCTGTTTCTTCACTCTCTGCCATTAGAGTGGTATCATCTGCATATCTGAGGCTGACATTTCTCCCCCAATCTTGATTCCAGCTTGTGCTTCATCCAGCCAGGTATTTCACATGATGTGCTCTGTATATAAGTTATTCAAACAGGGTGACAATAAACAGCCTTGTATTCCTTTCTCAATCCTGACTGAACCAGTCAGTTGTTCCACACAGGGTTCTAACTGTTGCTTCTTGACCCGCATACGGTTTCTCAGACAGCTGAGATGGTCTGGTATTCCCACCTCTCCCAGTGTTTTCCCAGTCTGTTATAATCCACAAAGTCAAAGGCTTTAGTGTAGTCCATGAGACAGAGGTAGATGTTTTTCTGGAATGTTCTCTCTATGATCCAGCGAATGTTGGCAATTTGATCTCTGGTTCCTCTGTCTGTTCTAAACCCAGCTTGGACACCTGGAAGTGCATGGTTCGCGTAGTGCTGATGCCTGGCTTGGAGGATTTTGAGCATACCTTACTGGTGCGGAGAGGAGCACAGCTGTCCGGCAGTCGAATGTTCTTTAGTGCTGCCTTTCTTGGGGACTGGGATGAGGATTGACCTTTTCCAGTCCTGTGGCCACTGCTGGGTTTTCCAGTTTTGCTGACATATTCAGTGTAGCACTTGACTAGCATGATCTTTCAGCATGTGAAACAGCTCTGCTGGAATTCCATCACCTCCACCAGCTTCACTGGCAGCAGTGCTTCCTAAGGCCCACTTGACTTCTCACTCCAGGATGTCTGGCTCTGAGAGACTACACATCGTGGTTATCCAGGTCATTTAAGATCTTATTTGTTTATGTGGTATTTAAATATTAACTGATATTTAATGCAAATATTTTCTCAAGCCAGTATTTTTGCTTTCACTTTTAAATTTCTAATTTCATACACTAAACTATGCTATGCTCTTCTTCTGTGATTTATCTTTGGCTTGAATATTTGGTATTTAACTCGTTCCTCTATTTAAGAATACTCACTTTGGCCGTGCTGGGTCTCTGTTGCCGTGCGGGTTGGTCTCTAGTTGCAGCGAGTGGGGCCACCTTCTGGTTGTGATGCACAAGCTTCTCACGGTGGTCACTCCTCTTGTTGGAGAAGCACGGGCTCTAGGGCCCGTGGGCTTCACTAGTTGCGGCCCATGGGCTCAGGAGTTGCAGCTCCTGGGCTCCAGAGCACAGGCTCAGGAGCTGTGGTGCATGGGCTCAGTTACCCTGGATCAGGGATCAAACCCACATCTCCTGCAGTGGCAGGTGGATTCCTTTCCACTGAGCCACCAGGGAAGCCCGTAACTCTCATTTATTTTAAATTTTCTAAAATAAAATTCTATTTTATTCTAAAGTAATTCTAAAATATTATTTAAGCCATCAGATAACAGCACGTATTTTGACAACTGTGGGTCTAAATTTGTTTCTCTAGGGGGAAAGCCAGTTATCCAACATCACTTACTGGTCAAAATTTTCCTTCGTCAAACTACACGCTCGTAGGTACTAGGTTTCTGTCTCTGGCCTATCTACTTTTTTATACAAGTATCTAATTTCTTATTATTATGGTAAAATATACAACACAAAAATCTGTCGCGTTAACAATTTTTAAGTGTACAGTTTAATGGCAACCATCGTAACCATGCGTCCACAGAACTTTTTTGTCATCCCAGCCTGAAAGTCTCTGCCCATCTGCCCTCTCTCCCCACGCACTTGCCTCCTGTTTCCTTGTAACAGACTTACTATCTGGCCAGGCTGTTCCCCTTGTCACTGTTTCTCTTTGTAGATCATTTTATATTCCTGCTAGTTTAGCCCACAAAATTAACTGTAGCCTTAGTCTGTAAAGTTGTAAGCATTTGGTTGGCGTCGTGTTTGAGGAGAACTGATGTCTTTATAAACTGAGTTTCCCACCCAACCACGGTGTGCCTCATACGCAGGTTTTCTTTGACGTGTGAGTAGAGCTTTGTGTTTTTTCCATGTACATCTCTCACTTTATTAGGATTTTTCTGAAGTACCTCTTATTTTTGTTGCAACTATGGAGGAGTTCTTTATCTCATTTTCTTACTGGCTATTGCTGACAGACAAAAGTTCTAAATTTTTGTGTTTTTTTTTAATTGCAAACTTGGTCATTTTTACTGAATTCCAGGAATGTCTAGAAATCCATGCTGAATTTTATTAAATGTCTTTTTGGAATGGACTCAACAGACAGCAATACGTTGTTTTCTAATGGATCGATGAACCGTACTATACTGAAGATGTCTGTAAACACCCATTTCTTGAGCTCTGTGAGGGGACTGCCCTGTGTAGATATCAGCAGCAGATAAGACCTGTCCTGTTCAGAGCCGACTTTCTGACAACCCAGAAGATCAATGTGGTCCTGTTGAAATGTTCTTTTATAATATTGTTGATGTCATTTATTAGCATCTTAAAGTTTTTTTTTTCTTTTTTTTTTAATCAACATACATCTGGAAAGACAGCTTTGACTGTTTGTGGTGTTTTCAATCAGGTTTCAGTATTAGGTTATTCAGTATATGTTTCATAGAACAAATTGGAGGGCTTCCTGTTTTATTTTCTCCTATATTATGGCAAGTTCATTTAATGTGAGAATTCTCTCTTCTAAGATGGAAAAGATTAACCAGTGACTCCGTCGAGGTCTGGAGTCAAGCAGCATTTTCCTCCTTTCGCGTTTTCAGGTGAGAATTGTTTTTGGAGAACTTCCTTAATTTCTTCCTACTGTTCTGATCAGGTTTTCCACTGCCCTCCCCACTTCTTGTTTCATATTTATTTTTCATGTGTGCTTGCTAAGTATATATGCTAAGCAGCTTCCGTCGTGTCCAACTCTTTGTGACCCTATGGACTGTATCCTGCTTGCTAAGTATATATGCTAAGCAGCTTCAGTCGTGTCCAACTCTTTGCGACCCTATGGACTGTATCCTGCCAGGCTCCTCTGTCCATGGGGATTCTCCAGGTAAGAACACCGGAGTGGGTAGCCATTCCCTTCTCCAGGGGGATCTTCCTGACTCAGGGATTGAACCCAGTCTCTTGCATTGCAGGCAGATTCTTCACCATCTGAATTACCAGGGAAGCCCAGTTACACTACTATAAATCTACTCAAATCCTTTACATTCCTAAGTACTTCTGTCTTCATTTGTCACAGACTTAGACATAGTAATTTCTGAGTTCTAACAGCTTTTCCCTTGTATTTTTAGTTGCTATGTTATTTGGATCACAAAGGGCCCAGAGTCCCATGGCTTCACTATTAATGAGGTCTTTTGTTGATATAAGGTGGTATTCTTTGCTGTCATTTCAACTTTTTGAGGATGTTTCCAGATTAAGTCCATCACCAAGCACTAACAGCAACAGAATTACTGAGACGCAGGGGAACCAGACAGCATCTGTATTACAAGTCATCTAAGGTGGTCTTTCCATTTTCCAGATTAGATAACTGAAACCTAGAGGCTAGTGACCCTATTTGTAGTTATTTTAATTATAGTTGATTTACAATGTTATGTTAGTTTCAGGTGTAAAGCAATTCTGTTATATATCTATATTATATATACACACACACAGGTTCTCGTCTGCTATAGGTTATGTAACATATTAAGCTTCCTTCCCTGTGCAGTAGGTCCCTGTTGTTTAAAGTTTTATATATAGTAGTGTGTATCTGTTGACCCCAGACCCTTAATTTACCGCTCCTTTTCCCTTACCCCTGGTAACCGTAAGTTTGTTTTCTATGTCTGTGAGTCTGCTTTTGTTTTGTAAATGAGTTCATCTGTATCATTGTTAATTAGATTCAATACATAAGTGATATCATTGTGGCGGATTCATTTTGATATTTGGCAAAACTAATACAATTATGTAAAGTTTAAAAATTAAATTAAAAAAATAATAAAATAAAATAAATTTGTATAGAGAAGGAAAAAAAAATAAGTGATATCATATGATATTTATCTTTCTCTGACTTAATTCACTTAATATGAAAACCTCTAGGTCCATCCCAGTTGCTACAGATGGCATCATTTCACTCTTTTTTGTAAGCCTTTCACACTTAGCAGTGCTTGTTTGCAGACACATGGGTGGGAGTTTTGAGACTGGGTGTGGGGAGGCCGTGTCTGTCACAGTCACTGTGGTCCCTCGGTGCCCAGAACAGCACTGCACACACAGCAGAACAGGTGAGTTTTTTGAATGACAGGAGCCACTGGACCTAGGAAAATCTGCATGGGCCTCTGTTTTGCTGAAGTTAGTGGCTATGTTTGTATACCGGAGGCCCCTGGGGATATTTCAGAATTCCCCCAGGTATTCGGCAGCCCTGGGTTAGCAGACTTGAGTTCCAGCCTGGCCCACCCTGGGGCTCCCTTGGACAACTCCCAGAGTCTGTTTCCTCTTTCTTCATCTTTAAGGCTCCTTGCAGCTCCAACATCTCAGCACTAGACAAGGAATTAATTCCCTCTCACCCTGAGCTCTAGAGCCTGATATCAACAGAGGTTAATATCATCTGCAATTGACTTGAAGGCAATAGGGCTGCTCTGACCACCATACAGAAGAGAAAACTGAAACAACACGTCTTACACTTACATGAGCGATTTGTGCCTGTGTCTGTCCCCCGTCCACTCCCAGGCCCCTTCAGAGGGTGTGGGGGGACTGAGTGATGCGCCCCTCCACACCCTACCCAGGCCTACGAGCATGTTCATGGACACAGGACCTCAATGCAAAACCCCCAGTGAGGGAACCAGGACACAGGGAAGGAGGGCAGGGAGGGCCCAGAGGGGCTGCTGAGAAGAAAATGCCCCCCCGGAGACCCCCGGTGACTCTCCCGTCCCTGAGTGCACACCCAGAGCCGCCCCGACTACCCCCACCACCTCGCCCTGGTCACCAGGCCAGGCCTCCTACCTTGCAGTGTGTGGTGCTGACCGGCAGCCCGATGTTGGAGGCGATGACCACGGTGAAGGCCGAGGCCAGTTCGATGGTGAAGCCGCTGTGGGGGAGACGGGAGGCCGTCAGGGCACCGCCAGGGGCTCGCCAGAACCTCCGGGTGGACTGGGCTGCACAGCACCAGAGCCGGGACATCGCGGCAGCATCACACGGCACTTGCTGCGAGGCCGTGCTCAGCCCTAAGGAGTGAGTCCTGTCTCCCTGCTGGGTTTTCAGAAACCTCACCTGAAGGAGCTGGGCCAGGAATACCTGCCGCAAGGAAAACTACACACGTCGTTTCTAAATGGACGCAGGGAAAACCACACTCTTGTTTCAAAAATGTGTACTTATTATTATAAAGGAGTGACTTTTTGCTCAGATTACTTGTTTTTTTTTCAAATCAATGCTAGAATCTTTTGTTAAAATGAATTTCAAGACCTTTTACAATAGGTGGTGGTGGTGGTTGAGTCACTAAGTCATGTATGACTCTTGCGACCCCATGGACTGTAGCCTGCCAGGTTCCTCTGTCCATGGGATTCTCCAAGCAAGACTACTGGAGTGGGTTGCCGTTCCCGTCTCCAGGGGATCTTCCCGACCCAGGAATCAAACCCGGGTCTCCTACATTGCAGGCAGTTTCTTAACCAACTGAGCTATGAGGGAAGCCGTTAAAATATGTAGTTCTGAATTTTAGTTGTACTTGGAAATTCTCTTGTGGATTTATTTGACCCCTAATATTTCTAAATATCTCCAAAAGAGGACCACAGGAAGCCAGGTGGGAGGCTCCAGACCCCACCCCAGGGCAGAGCACACCCCCCCCCCCCCACCACCACACCCGCTGAGCCCAGGCAGCCCAGGAAGGATGTAATCACCCGAGGGCAGCAGGTGACAGCGGCCTCCCGCCAGCAGGTGGAGCCGGTGAGCGGAGAGTGTGGGACACGCAGTCCCCGCCCGCCTTTACCACTGGTTCTCTGGACCTCAGGCCGCTAAGACCCCCAGAGGGATGGGAACAAGGGCTGCAGGTGGATTTGCGTCTTCTCTTCCTTTCCGCGTCTGCCTCCGTTCCCATCCCTCTCCCCGTTCTCAGTGCCACCGAGGATGGGGGCCAGCAGAGGATGAGGGCGATGGGGGAGATGGTGCTAGGAGACGCCCGCTCTGCGAACCGCCCCCACCCCCAGAACAGGCTGTGCAGGGGGACATCGACACACCCGCTCCGAGGCTGCCCCCTGCTCACCTGGACGGCGTGATGGGGGTGAGGTCCTTCCCCATGGTCTGGATCACTCGTCTCCCCCACACCCAGAGGCCCGTACAAATTCCAACCCCTCCATAAAACAGCAGCCAGACGGGAGTCGCGGCTTCTTGCAGGACCGCACCTTGTTCATAAATCAGCCACAGAGCCACCAGGGGCCCGATGGCATTACTAGGAGAAAAAAGCAAAGCACACAAATAAATTGTACAAGTGTCCACACATACAGATGATGCTGTACACAACATTCAATGACTTCTCAGTCTTGAGAACAACCTATCTTACCGCATTTGTGGTTTGCCTGTGTAATCTCTAAGTGATGATAACCATTTAGCCATTTTTTTGGTTATGGCTAAAATAAACAAAAAATTTACCATTGACTATTTTTAAGTGTCACTGGAAAAGACACGGATGCTGGGAAAGACTGAAGGCAAAAAGAGAAGGGAGTGGCAGAGGATGAGATGGTTAGATAGCACCACTGACTCAATGGACATGAATCTGAGCAAACTCGGGGAAACAGTGAAGGCCAGGGGAGCCTGGTGTGCTGCAGGCCATGTGGGCGAGGAGCTGGGCATGACTTAGCGACCAAGCAATCACCGCCACTGCCCAGTTCAGCAGTGTTAAGGACAGTCACACTGTTGTTAAACAGGCCTCCAGAAATTTTTAATCACGAAAATCTGAACCGCTATACCCACTAAATAAGAATTCTCTTTGCCTTTCCCCCTTCCCCCAGTAACCACCACTTTACTCTGTCTCTATGAATTTGATGGACTACACCAGGTTTCTCACGTAAGTGCAAGCATACAGTATTTGTCTTTTCATGACTAGCTTATTTCACTTATCAGAATGCCTTCAAGATTCATCGGTGGTGTAGCATATGACAGAACTCCCTTCCTTTTTAAGGAAGAATATCCCACTGTGTGTGTGTGTGCATACACACATCATGTCTTGTTTATCCATGCATCTGTTGATGGACACTTCAGTCGCTCAGTCGTGTCGGACTCTTTGCGACCCCATGAATCGCAGCACGCCAGGCCTCCCTGTCCATCACCAACTCCCGGAGTTCACCCAAACCCACGTCCATCGAGTTGGTGATGCCATCCAGCCGTCTCATCCTCTGTCGTCCCCTTCTCCTGCCCCCAATCCTTCCCAGCATCAGAGTCTTTTCCAATGAGTCAACTCTTCGCATGAGGTGGCCAAAGTACTGGAGTTTCAGCTTTAGCATCATTCCTTCCAAAGAACACCCAGGACTGATCTCCTTTAGAATGGACTGGTTGGATCTCCTTGCAGTCCATGGGACTCTCAAGAGTCTTCTCTAACATCACAGTTCAAAAGCATCAATTCTTCAGCGCTCAGCCTTCTTCACTGTCCAACTCTCACATCCATACATGACCACTGGAAAAACCATAGCTTTGACTAGACGGACTTTTGTTGGCAAAGTAATGTCTCTGCTTTTGAATATGCTATCTAGGTTGGTCATAACTTTCCTTCCAAGGAGTAAGCGTCTTTTAATTTCATGGCTGCAGTCACCATCTGCAGTGATTTTGGAGCCCCAAAAAATAAAGTCTGACACTGTTTCCACCATTTCCCCATCTATTTCCCATGAAGTGATGGGTTGCCTTTATCTCTTGGTGATTGTGAACAGCTGCTGCTGTGAACGTGGGTGTGCAGATGTCTCTGAGGCCATGTTTCCCATCCTTTTGGGTATATACCCAGAGGTGGAATCGCTCCATTTTTTGAGGAACCTTCAGACTGCTTTCCACAGTGGTCGCACCATTTTACATTTCCACTGACAGTGCACAAGGGTTCCAGTTTCTCACGTCCTTGCCCACACTTGCTACGTTGTTTTTACAGTAGCCATCTTCATGGTGGTGCGACTGAAAGATCAGAGGAAGTGGACACAAAAACCAAGCTCTTCTTTCCTTCCTTTCTTTCTCTCTTTCTTTCCATTTTCATTGCCAGCACAGCTACTAACATCAACTACCAGTGTGGGGCAACCATGTCAGCCTCCCCACAAAGGAACCACAAACCATATATCTATTTCTCAGGCCAACCCTGCAAAGTAGGCATTGGTCTCCTATTTTACTGATGAGAAAACTGATGCTAAAATCATGTCACTAGCAGGAAGCAGAACTGGGATGTGAGTTAGGATTCACTCAGGTGCTCACCCATCCCCGAGACCCATGGTTGTCACTCAGGCTCTTGACAAGCACACACTGTCTTTTTTGGGGGGGAGGGTTCCACAGCTTTTTTTTTAAAAAATTAAGACTTTAAGTCTCCTTATCAACAACATCCCCACCAGAGTGGAACATCAGGTACAACTGAGGAACCCACAGTGACATGCTGGAATCATTCGAAGTCCACAGTTTAAACTAGGGCTCACTGTTGGTGTTATATGTACTATGGGTTTAGACAAATTGACATGTGTCCATCATTAGCATATCCTATACTGCCCTAAGATACTAGCATATCCTTAGGAGCCCCTGGTGGCTCAGACGGTAAAGGGTCTGCCTACAATCGGGAGACCCGGGTTCGATCCCTGGGTTGGGAAGATCCTCTGGAAAAGGAAACGGCAACACACTCCAGTACTCTTGCCTGGAAAATCCCATGGACAGAGGGGCGTGGTAGGCTACAGTCCATGGGGCTGCAAAGAGTCAGACTGACTGAGTCACTTCACTTTCACTTTTCACTTTCATGAGAAATGTTGGTCTACAGTTTTCTCATAAGGACTTTGGTTGTGGTATTAGGTTAATGCTGCCCTAACAGAATGAGTGAGGAAGTATTCCTTTTGCTTCTGTCCTCTGAAAGAAACTGTAGGCAAGTATAATTTCTTTCTTAGAAGCTTGGTAGAATTCACCAGTAAACCCATGTGGGCCTGGTGCTTTCTGATTTGAAAGATTGTTAATCATTGACTTAATTTTCTTAATAGATACAAGCCTATCAGGTAGTCTGTTTCTTCTTGTGTGAGTTTGGGCAGGTTCTGTCTTTCAAGAACTGGTCCATTTTATCTAGCTTATCAAATTGGCAAACATAAAATTATTCATAGTATTGCTTTTATAGTATTATTAACTTTTTTTATTGTCCATAAGATCTATAGTGATGTCTACTTCTCCATTTCTGGTATCAGCAATTTGTGTTCTCCTTTTCCCTTAGTTAGCCTGGCTAGAAGCCTATAAATATCATTAATATTTTCAAAGACCCAGCTTTTAGTTTCATTGATTTTTCTCCATTCATTTCCTGATTTTAATTTCATTTATTTAGCTCTAATTATTATTTCTTAACTTCTGTTTACTTTGGATTAAGTAATAATTTGCTTTTTATTTCCTAGGCTGGAAACTTATTGATTTTACATCTTTCTTCTTTCCTAGTATATGAATTCTGGAGAAGGAAATGGCAACCCACTCCAGTAGTCTTGCCTGGAAAATCCCATGGATGGAGGAGCCTGGTAGGCTGCAGTCTATGTGGTCACTAAGAGTCAGACAGGACTGAGTGACTTCACTTTCACATTCATGCATTGGAGAAGGAAATGGCAACCCACTCCAGTATTCTTGCCTGGAGAATCTCAGGGATGGGGGAGTCTGGTGGGCTGCCATCTATGGGGTCTCACAGAGTCAGATATGACTGAAGCAACTTAGCAGCAGCAGCAGCAGTATATGAATTCAATGCTATAAACTTTTTTCTAAGCATTGTTTTTGTTGCTTCCCACAAATTTTGATGTGTTTTCAATTTCATTTAGTTTAACATATTTTAACACTTCTCTTGGCATTTCTTCTTTGTTTCATATGTTATTTAGAAGCGTGTGGTTTAATCTCCATGTATTTGGGGATTTTCTAGTAATCTTTTGTTACTGATTTATACACAGTTGATTGATGGTCTGTTTCGCTCAAATACGTCCTTATTGATTTCTGCTGCTGGATCTATCCACGTCTCCTGTCTGAAATCAACACAGTTACTCCTGCTTTCTTTTAGTGTTAGCATGCTATACTTTCCTTCTTCCATTTACTTTTTGTCCTTTTTTAAATAACTTTTAAGCTGTGCTTTTACATTTCAAGTGGGTTTCTGGTAGACAACAGCGAGTCGAGTTGTGTTTTTTGATCCACTCTGATAATCTCTTGTCTTTTAACTGGTGCATTTGGATCACTGAAATTCAAACTGATTGCCGGCATAGCTGGATTAGCATCCACCGTATCTGTTGGTGCTTTCTATCTGTTGTCCTTGTTCTTTACTCCTATTTTTGTCATCTGCCTTTTTTTTCCCCCTTCTGTTGTTTTAACCGAGCATTCCATATGATTCCTTTTTCTCTCCCTTCTTCGCATATTGGCTATACTTCTTTTTTGCTAACTTTCTAAAATGGTTGCCCTAGAGCTTGCCATATATACCTAGGGTTAATCCAAATCCCCTTTGCAATAACATTATTACTACTTTACTGGTAGTGTGAAAGTGTGCAAGTGTTAGCCACTCAGTCGTGTCTGACTCTTTGCCACCCCATGGACTATAGCCTCCCAGGCTCTTCTGTCCATGGAATTCTCCAGAATATATACTCAAGAATACTGGAGTAGGTTGTCATTCCCTTCTCCAGGGGATCTTCCTGACCCAGGGATCAAACCAGGTCTCCCACATTGCAGACGGATTCTTTACCATATAAACCATGTAAGTTAAGTGTAGATAGCTTTAAAAAATAACCCTAGTTCCACCCTTCCATCCCTTGTATCATTGCTATCACTCATTCACTTAACACAAGCATACATAAGTGTGCACACATGTGCACACACACACACGTAGCTTAATTCAATTATGGCCTCAGAGCAGACACTGTATCATTTCTATTTTTTAAAATTTGTTGATGTTTTTATATATTAAACTAAATATGTATATATATATATAACATATACATACACATATAATTGACTACACTATTGGTTTTATTGTTCTGAAATAATTCTTATTTGTTAGATCAATGAAGAAGAAGAAAAATTAGTTGTTCTTTTTACCTTCACTTAGCCCTTCTTTGGTGTTCTTCCTGACTTTATGTAGATCTGAGTTTCTGACACACATTATTTTCCTTCTATCTAAAGAATTCCTTTGAACATTTCCAGCAAGGCAGGTCAGCTTTTCACAAATTCCCTCAGTTTTTCTTTGTCTGAGAAGGTCTTTCTTTCTCTTGAAGACTTCCTTTCACTTTTAAAGGACTTCACAGGGTACTCAAGTCTGACTTGGTGGGATTTCCCCTTCACAAACTATTTCACTCCACTCTCTTGATTGCAGGGTTGAGGGGAAGTCATATATAATTTTTATCTTTGTCCCTCTATATCTATAGATACCTCTGTATCTCTGATTTTTCGAAGTTTAAGTCTGATGTGCCAACGTGTACTTCTTGTGTATCTGTCCTGCTTGGCGCTCTCTGAGCTTCCTGATCTGCGGTCTGATGTCTGACATCAACTTACAGAGACCCTGCTGCTGCCGTGACTCAGGCAGGCATCTCCTGTGTTCCTTTCTTTCCGTCTCCTGCTGCTCTTCTCATTACACCGCGCCTTTTGTAGTTCCCGGGTTCCTTCAGTGTTCTGTTCTGTGTTTCTTCGATCTATGTTCTCTCTGCTTTTTGAGATTATATGGACACACCCTCAAGCTAAGAGATTCTTTCCTTAGCTGTGTCCAGTCTACTAATAAACCCATCAAAGGCATTCATCATTTTTTAAAGATAATTTTATTTATTTATTTATTTTTGGCTCTGCTGGGTCTTTGTTGCTATGAGGGCTTTTCTCTAGTTGTGGCCAGCAGGGCTACTCTCCAGTTGCAATGCACAAGCTTCTTACTGTGGTGGCTTCTCTTTTCGGGAGCACAGGCTCTAGAGCATGGGCTCAGTAGTTGCAGCTCTCAGGCTCTAGAACACAGGCTCAACAGGCTCAGTTGCTTCATGGTATGTGACATCTTCCTGGCCCAGGGATCAAACCCATGTCTCTTGCATTGGCAGGTGGATTTTAAACAACTGAGCCACCAGGAAAGCCCCCTGCGTTCTTCCTTTCTATTACAGTGCTTTTGATCTCCAGTGTTTCTTTTTGGTTCTCTTAGGATTCTCATCTGTCTGCTTACCTGTCCATCTAATGGATGCCTATTTTGTCCATCAGATACCTCAGCATATGAATCATAGTTGTTTTAAATTTCCTGGTCTGATAATTCTAACATCTCCCCCATATCGGTTCTGCTATTTGCTCTGTCTCTGCCAGTTGTGTTTTTCGCTTTTTGGTGTGCCTCGGAAATTTTTCTTGATATGCAGATGCGATGTCTTGGGTAGAAGGAACTGCTGTCAATAGGTTGTTAGTGATGTGGTGGGTCTGGGGAATGGAGAAGCCTTCTGTGGGTCCTTTGATGACCCCTTTGATGAGGTCTTGGTCTCTCACTGAGACTGTGCCTCTGAGCTGTGAACTTGGCAAGTGTTTCTCAGTATTTCCTCCCTCCTTATGTGAGACAGGATGGCTGGAGTTGGGAGTTTACCTTCTCCGGAGGGGAAGCCAAGGGCAGTCTGGAGTGTGTTTCCCCTTCCAGGTCAGTTAGCCTGTAGTAATCCCCTGCAGGCTGGGCTCTGGTGACCCGGTGTCTCCTGAGTGCAGCCTGGCTAAGCACACGATCTCTGTTCTGTCTAGTGGCTGCTTTCCTTCCCCCCCAGGGCAGGAGGGATTCCTCTTCCCTGATACTCACTGTTAGGGCTTCTGGATAGTGGGCCCCCCCTACCCTGGGTCCCCCAGAGCCTTAACTCTACTTGTCCCCCCTGAGCCTCCAGGGCCCATTGCTCCAGTCCAGGATTCCATGGCCCTCAGCACAGTATCCACTCCTGAGTCCCTCCTCCAGGACTCCCTGCATCTTTGCCTCTCCGACCCTGGGGGCAGTGGTTTGTCCTGTGCTCTCCTCTCCCTTTGAGATCCAAGAAGAGTTGTTGACTTTTCAGTCTATTTGGTTTTCGCTTGCTGTCAGGATGTAGTGATAACTCCCAAGCTCCCTACAGGCTTTGAATGACGCCTGTGGTTCCAGCCCACCCTCCACAGTCTGGAGACCGAGTCACAGAGAGCTGTCTTCCCACGTTGGCGTCTCTCTAACTGCGTGGCCCTGGGCAAGAGTCACATTTCTGAGCTTCAGATTCCCGGTCTCTGAGGGGTATCACTTAGAACTGCAGGCTTCCCTGTGGCTCAGACGGTAAAGAATCTGCCTGCAGTGTGGGAGACCCAGGTTCGATCCCTGGGTAGGGAAGATCCCTAGGAAAAAGAGAGTGGCTACCCATTCCAGTAATCTGGCCTGGAGAATTCTTTGGACAAAGCAGCCTGGCAGGCTACAGTCCATGGGGTCACAAAGCATCCCACATGACTGAGTAACTAACACTTTCACTTCCTTTCACTTAGGACTACAAAGGACTGTTCTGAGTAGGCCTGGAGTAAGTTACAAGTGCCTCAGCTCTGAGGACTGGTACACACTTAACACCCACTTGTTGAGTAAACAGAAGCCCCCTCCTCACTGCTACACTGTTATTTCTAAACCTTGCTTTCATCAGACTACATCCCTGCTCAAAAGCCTGAAGATCAGCCTCCAAACTGCAAACAGCTGCTCTACACTCTGGCCACCTGCGGCAGCTACCGCCTAGACTCTTCCTTGGCCTTGAAATGCTGTTTTGGGGTGTTCTGTTACTTTCCCAGGAGTATGCCTTTCTTGTCTCCTTAACTGGAACTTAGTTCTAAAGGAAAGGGATCCAATTCATAACGTGTTGCTGGTACCAGGCTTTCCATAAATAATTTGTGATAAGGAGGAGGAAGTGGGCTGGTGGCGGAGGGGAGTAAAAAATTATTAAGAGAGGACAGAACATAGTGACCCCAATAAAATAAGATGGCAATGCCTAGGTGACGCTGAGCAGAACATAAGCTGTCCAGGCCTCTTTGTGTGGCTAGAAGACATCTTTTAAAAAGAACAGAAATGCAGCTGCACATGGTGTAAAATGGAGTCATATAACTGGGCCAAAAAAATATAATGATGAAAAAAAAATAAAATAAAAAAATATATAAAATGATGGCACATTTCCCTCGTTTGGACGGAAACATTAGGCTGCATAATAACTATAATAGTGAAAATGTCTGGACATTGATTATGGGAAAGGACTGTTCTTATCTTATTATATAAGCACCTCCCCTTAATCCTCATAGAAATCTCCTGCGTTGGTACTAGTTTTACCCCCATTTCACAGATTGGGACACCAAGGCTTTGGAAAATTCAGTGACTGATCCGGATGCCTGGCCAGACTCTATGCACTCCTACACATTCTGGCCTGCATGCCCAGCTGACCTGAGCTCTCCATGCTCTTGCTAGTGATTCTTTCCGGAAAACCCACCAGGCACACTCCTGCCTTGGCCTTGCAGTGCTTTCCCCTCTTCCGGAAGGTTCTCCAAAGATGCCGTCATAGCTGTGCCCTCAGTCCCTGCAGGTGTCCCTTGGGGACCCTCCTGACTGGAGCGGCCATCCAACACAGCGGCCCCCGGGGTCTCCCACTTCCCCCTTCTGACACGCAACGCGGTCTGCTCCACTGCAGGAGCTATTTGCTCACATATGACCCTTGTACAACTTGGGGGAACCTGGGTACTTCTCTCTCTGCCTCAAAACCAAAAGGCACTGATGCCAAATGGCACTGGACTCCGGCTAGGGTAGGAAGCCGGGACAGCTTGGGCAGAATCAGGGCTCCAAGCCCAGCTCTACTGATTCCACCTGTTGTGATTTCTGACCCCAGGCCAACTCTCCCTGCATCTGGTTCACTCAAAGATCTGCGCGATGAAGATGCAGGTGCTGCACTTGTGGACAAAACCTGGCGTTGGCACACCCCGGGCAGTTGCCACCCGCGTGGTTCCAGGGTGGGCCAGGTATCTGCTGTGCCCGCCCCGCCTCCTCACCCTGACCCCGCCCCTCACCATCACCAGGCCCCTCCCCTCACCCCACCGCTTCACAAGACCACGCCCATCACCCATCCCCACCCCGGCCCCGCCCTGACCCGCCCCCGCCCCGCCCAAGTTCTGACCTCACATCATTTCCGCCATGCGCGAAGGAGCCGAAGCAGGCGGTGAGGACCTGCAGGAAGTGGAAGAGCAGGTGCACCTCGGGTGAGTCCTTCTCCTCCTTCTCCTCGTCCGCCGGGTCGTCGCGCGGCGGCTCGGGCTCGGCCAGTGGGGGCGCCAGCCGGACCTCCACGCCGCCCTCCTCGGCCTCGATCTCCGCCTCGGCCACAGCGTTGCAGTAGCTGGAGTAGCTGTCGTAGCGCAGCCGGCGGCGCGAGTAGGCCACGGCATCGGCCACCAGCTTCTCGCTGTCCTCGGGCGCGGGCGTGTCGCCGCGGCGTGTGGCCAGGCCGGGCAGCCCGCAGATGGCCGCCGTGTAGCACGTGTAGCTGTTGTTGCGCCGCAGCTGCCGCGGGGCCCCGTCGGCCGGCCGCTCGTCGCGGATGCGGTGCAGCAGGTCCTTGTAGAGCCCCGAGTCCTTGTGCACCGTGTGGTACACGTGGCCATCGGCCCGCGCCGTGCCGTCGAAGCCGAAGGTCCCGTTGGATACGGGCGACTTGGTGGTGCCGTGCGTCATGGACAGCGCCCGGCCTGTGGGGACAAACATAGACTGAGCCTGGCCTGCGGGGACAAGGGACAGACTGAGCCTGGCCTGAAGGGGACAAGGGATAGACTGAGCCCGTCCTGCAGAGACAAGGGACAGACTGAGTCCACGCCTGGGGTGCTGTGGGGCCACCATGTCAGCTCAGGAAGGCTGGACAGTGAGGGTTTTTGCATTTTCCCACCGTACTCTTTATTTTCCAACTTGACTAAGCAGGCCATGCAGTATGGTAAAAATAAAAAGGGAAACTTGGAAACATACAGCAAAGGGTAAAACTAACAACACGGCATGGCAGTTAAAAGACGATGCTGCACTCTCCTAAAATGCGGAAGCACTCTTTCCTTTTCCAGGAACGGGTAGGAGGAGGATCCGTATCAGGAGCTTATTTTACAGAAAACTTGCCCCATTTCCTGTGAGATACACACTCCAAGTGCTCCTTAAAAATAGGACACGAACCCACCTATGAAAGAGGAACAGTCACAGGGAGAGAACAGACCGGTTCTTGGGGCAGGAGGAATGGAGGAGGGATGGAGTGAGAGGCTGGGGCTAGCAGATGTAAGCTCATAGGAAGGATAAACAAGGTCCTACTGTACAGGGAACTATATTCAATATCCTGTAATAAACCCATAATGGAAAAGAATATTTTTTAAAAGGATGTGCATATATATATATATGTATACACACACATATATATCACTTTGCTGTACAGCAGAAGTTACCATGCTGTTTAATCAACCATATACTTCAATTAAAAAAAAAGGCTGGTGGACACAGTCAAAGGCGGTCTGTCAGATCAGTTGGCAGAGATCATTCTCTTTCTTGGCCAAGTTGCAGATCCAGCCTGGACCGCGGTGCCAGCACCCCTGCAGGGAGGCGGGCCTGGCAGAGGCAGGAGCTGGCCCATCACTGTCCACAAACACTGTGGGAGAGAGGACCCCCGCTACGGCCCTGATGGTTTCTGTGATTCTCTAGTGGGACTACCGCCCCGGTTCCAACGTCAGCTTTCTCTCTGCATCTCCCAGGAGGAAGGTGTTTGTATACAAAGCTGGATAAACTGATAATCCGATCTCCGGCAGTTAGTTGACTGCATGTGGAAGACACAGCTGAGGGGCCCAGAGATGCTGCTGGGAGACTGCAGGTAAATGGCTCTTGGAGGAAAGTCACGGGACAGGAACAAGCCTGGTCTGGGACTGACCAAACCCTGGGCCCTTCAGCCCCTGAGTTTTCTCTGGGGACACTTGTGTGCACTGGAGCCTCGTTGCCACATGCAGGCCAACTGTCCCCCCAAAACTGCTTCTGCCACGTGCCACCCCAGCCCCCAGGGACTTACCATATGGGGCCCGGGGGTGGTGACCCCCCGACATGCTTTCTGAGGTCCCCGAGGGATCCGCAGCTGAGCCCGTGAGGGGGACAGTGCTGTCATCGTGAGCCTTGGCACCTGGCAGCTCTTTAAATACTGGGGACTCCACTTCCTGAATTTTATTGAGACTTTCATCAGAGGCTCTTGATAAAGCACATTCTTTTTGTAATTTGCCTGAAGAAAATAAGAGTCATAACTGAAAATTTGGGAAGAGAATTCTTATTTTTGACGAATGAATATAAAAATAAACATTTATCGTGATACTTTCATACTTTGGGAACAAAAAATAAAAGGGAAAATAAAGTGGACAATTCAATCTGGGAAACAGGCTAGAAAATTCAGCTACGGAGGGAAAGATGGAGGCTCAGCCCTGAGTTATCTTATCCAAAAGCAACAAAAAAGACAGGATTAGATCTGATTCCCAAGGTAAACATTCTGTAAATTCTACAACCATCTAGACCGGCCTTCTGTTTTCTTAAACTGACCTCAGAATCACTGAAATGTTTATCCTTTTTGTCTTCATACATACTGTTAGGGTCTGTTTGCTTTTCTTCTGTTCAACAAGAGACTGCGCTCAGATTTCCTCAGGTCACCAAGTCTTAGAAAACAAGTAAATCATTTTCCTCAAAAGGAACAGAGAAATTCTGCTTACTTTGAAAAATCCTCTACTTTCAAAAGAAACCAGGGATTTTCAAAAAGTGGATTTGAAGCTGGAGTGCACTCTTGGTAATCAGATCTGGTATGTGGATTCCTGGTCTTGCTGCCTCACAGTTCCCTGAGGAAACAGCTAAGCTCTAACCTACCCAACCGACACGGACACGGTCTTCTCGGTTCCTCTGCCGGATACACTCATGCATCACCCTCGTTTCTGTATTTACCTAGACAGATCACTTCAGTCTCTGTTGTTGTTGTTGTTCAGTCACTCAGTTGTGTCCCGACTCTTTGTGACCCCATGGACTACAGCACACCAGGCTTCCCTGTCTTTCACCATCTCCCAGAGCTTGCTGAAACTCAGGTCCACTGAGTCGATGATGCCATCCAACCATCTCGACCTCTGTCGTCCCCTTCTCTTCCTGCCCTCAATCTTTATACCTCTATCTCTATATTTATCTAAATCTAAAAGACAGATTTAAAAAAAAAAAAAAACTAAGTTTGTTTACTACAAGAAATAAATAAAGGTACACACAGGTTTCTGACCTCAAGCTGCTTACAGTGTAGATGAGAAAAGTTAATATCTGTAAAGATTATAATAACAAATTTTTTAAACTGTGTTTTTTGGTTTGTTTTTTCTTGTTTTGGGCCACACTGTGCAGTTTGTCGGATCTTAGCTCCCCAACCAAGGATCAAACCTGGGCTTCTGCAGTGGAAGCATGGAGTCTTAACCACTGAACCATCAGGAAGTCCCCCCAAAATGTGTTAACGTGTGAAACAGGTATTACCATTTTCTGTATTTTATAAATGAGCAAATTGAGGCCCAGACAGACTGAATCACGGGGCTGAAGGTCACTCAGGCGGTAACATGCAGTCAGTTCACTGTCCACGCCCTTAGCCATAGTCTGTATTTAAATGAATAGAACAAGGTACCTATATGTTGAAATGTCAAAATACATGTCAATGGCCAAAAAAAAAATCTCTTGGCAAGCCAGACTGGGTAGTAATGTCATTTTCCTACTGTAACATTACAGCCTAAAGGTGGGAGCGAAGATTTCATGGTCCATAACTCAGGGAATTAGTGCAGGACAGGGAAGCCTTGGCGTGCTGCAGTTCATGGGGTCACAGAGTCGGACACGACTTAGCAACTGAACAACAACAATCAGAAAAAGCTTTAAACATCAAGAGCGTTCAAGTTTAGTTTATCACTCCCACTGGGGTTAAACCAGACAAGCAGGATGTTTAAGGTGGGGGGGTGGGGTTCCTTCTCAACCAAGAGCAGGGAGCGGCTACCCAGGAGAGGAAGAAGCAGCTGGATATGAATCCATCATAGTGTGAAATCGCTACTTAGTTTGAAGTTGTATGTACTAATGTAGTGTTTTAATTATTAGTTTTTAAAACTTGCACGTGGCAAACTGGCTCTGTGTGTGTAGAATTCTGATTCTAAAAAATGTCTAGGGATCTCACTGGTGGTCCAGTGGCTGGGACTTCACCTCCCAATGCAGGGTACACAGGTTCAATCCTTGGTCAGGGACCTAAGATCCCCACAAGATCCCACGTGCCTTGTGGCCAAAAAACCGAAACATAAAACAGAAGCAATATTGTAACAAATTCAATAGACTTTAAAAATAGTCCACGTTAAAAAAAAAAAAAATCTTAAAAGTCCAGATTCCTGTAACGCCTACCCCTATAGTCAGGCCCTCTGCCCCAGCCCTTGACAACTACCGTCTGGTCTCTGTCCCTACAGATTTGCCTTTTCCAGATGTCATGTAAATGGAACCGGCTCCTCCGACGTGGCACGGTTAACGCGCCTGAGGTTCATCCACGCCGGTGCAGGCTCAGCAGCCCCCTCGTCTTCACTGCCGAGCAGCAGTCTAATATGTGGATGTATTTATTTCCATAAATACGTGTGTGTGTGTTCTGTGGATAATCCAGGCTTTTAGTTTTTGGTGATAGCAAATACAGCTGCTACAAATATTCATCTCCAGGCTTCTGTGTGAATTTAAATGTGCGTTTCTCTAGGGTAAACACCTAGGCGTGGGTAAGTGATTAACCTGATAAGAAACCATCAAACTCCTTTTGGTTCCCACCAGGAGTGCATGAATGAACATTCCAGCCACGCCTCATCCTTGTCAGCATTTAGCACTATCCTTTTTTTTTTTTTCTTAAAGCCATTAAAATAGATGTGTGGGAATACCTCATTGTGATTTTAATCTGTTTCTGATGTCGAGCAGCTTTTCATGTACTCATTTGCCATTCATGTATCTTTTTTTGGTGAAACAGCTATTTAAGTTTTTGTTTTAAATCAGGTTGTTTTCTGAGCTTTCTTCATATGTTCTGAATACAAGTCCTTTGTTGGAGGCCTTGCAAACACCTTCTCCCAGTCCGCAGCTTGTCTTTTCTCTTCATAGTGTTTCGTAGACGGCAACGGTTTCTAATTTTGATGAAGTGCAATTTACCAACTTCTTTTATGAACTGTGTTTTTGGTATCAAACCTAAACATTCTTTGCTCTACCCAAGGTCCCAAAAGTTTTCCTCTTTTTGCTTCCAAAGTTTCATAGTTTTCTATTTATACTTATGATGCATCTTGAGTTAATTTTTTTTTCCCCAAGGTGTTAGGCTTTAGGTCAAGGTTCTTTTTTTGGCATTTGATGCCCAGTTATCCCAGTATCATTGATTGTATCAGTGATTTTCAGCAACTGACTCTGTTGAAAATCACTTGGCCATATTTGCACGTCTGTTTCTGGACTTTATCCTGTTCTGTTAATCTAGGTGTTTATCCCTTCGCCAGTTCCACACTCTCCTGTAGCTTTTTGTGGCATGGGTCCTTCATCTTTACTCTTCTCCAAATTTGTTTTGGCCATTCCAGTCCCTTTCCCTATAAAATTTTTTAAATTAATGAATTGTTTCTTTTTGGCTATGTTGGGTCTTCGTTGCTGAGTGAGGGCTTCCTCTAGTTGCACCGATGGGGGAGGCGGGGCGTCCCTTCATTATGGCTCACAGGCTCAGCTGCTCTCGGCATGAGGGATCCTCCTAGGGTCCCGTCCCCTGCAATGGCAGGCTGACCACCAGGGAAGTCCTCCATATACATTTTTAAAGTGACTTGTCTAAATCTACAAAATATCCTGCTGGGATTTTTGTGCATTAAATGTACAGATTGATTTGAGAACGGACATCTTTCCGGTATTGAGCCTTCCCATCATAAGCATGGTAACGTCTCCTCGGTTGTTCAGTTTTTCTTTGAAATGTGGGTTTCAAATTCAGATATGTCCGGATCAAACCATGATTGTAAGGTACACTCTGAGGCCAAAAGGAAATACTTCTTTTCTTTTGTGAGCCCTGTAAAGCGTGTGGCCATAAGGCTTGGAATTCAGTCATGTTGCCAGTGACAGGAAAATAGCTGCTGCAGTTTTCTAAGCCAGGATCTTCTTTTTTAAAAAACTGCTTTCACAGAGGTATAATTTCCGTACGATGAAATTTATGCCTTTTAAAATGTGCAGGTAGATGACCTGTGACAAACGAATACAGACTATAACTACCCCCCAATTAAGACAGTCCTGCAAGGTTCCCTCCTGTGCCTGCAGAGCTCTGTTTTCTGTCCCTAAAGTGCCCTTCTGTCTCTAAAGCCCCCTCCTGTCCCTGCAGAGTCCCCCCACATCCCCTTCTGCAGTGACTCCAGCAGCCACTGGTTTCTGTGGCTGTGGACTGGTGCCCTCTGGAGCCCTGCAGGATGAGTTTGTTTGTGCGTGGCTCCTCCTGGGAGTTCACCCTCTTCATTGCTCCTCCGCCCTCTGCTGTATGAAGAGTTTGGTCATCCACCCACTTGTTAACGGGCCTGTGGCTTGTCTCCACTTCTTGGCTAGTATGACTTAATCTGTGTACGAGTCTCACTTCTTCTCTTGGATAAACACCTAGGGGTGGAATTACTTAAGTCATATGGTGAATGTTTGCTTAACTTCATAGGAAACTGCTAAACGAACTTTTCCCATCGTTGTACCAGTTTTTGTTTCACCAGAGATGCGTGGGAATTCCAGTTATCACACTCAGAATCTGCTCTTTTTACCTTTCACCATTCTTGAGGGAGGGCAGTGCTATGCTGCTGATTTGCTACCTGCCGTTACCCACGGCAACGAGGACCTCATTCTTACCAGGATCCCAAGTTATCCAGGAAAAGTCTGAGCCAGAAAGCAGGCAGGCGCCCTGAGACAGGGCCCGGCCTGACCGTGGTCGTGTTCCCTCTGGCACTTAGGATCACGGTGCATGATGCCTGCAGGCTTAGGAATCAGAGCCTTTGTGCAAATCAGAAGAACAGAAGAGCACTTACCTGTTATCTTCCTCCGCATCCACGGACACACAAAGAGCCACACGAAGAGGGCGAACAGCAGCGCGACCCCGAAGGAGATGAGGGCGATCGCCCACATGGGGAGGACCAGGCCCATCACTGGGGACAGAGGGGACACAGCTGTCACGGGACACGTCTCCAAGGCCGGGTGTGACATCCCCACTCCTGCCATGCGCTGGCCCTGAAGTGCATCATCTGGATTCTGTGTTTAATAAAACTCTCAGCCACAACACTGTGCTAGACTTCTTCTGGGGAACAAAGTCTTGTGTTTAAGACTCACGACTGGGACTTCCTGGGTGATGTGGTGGATAAGAATCCACCTCTCAGTGTAGGGGACATGGGCCCCTGGTCCAGGAAGACTCCACATGCCTCGGAGCAACTAAGCCTGTGTGCCACAACGACTGAGCCCATGCATCCTGCGGCCCGGTTGCTCTCGGGCACTAGAGCTCCTCAAGAGAAGCCACTGCAGTGAGAAGCCCATGTACCACGACAAGGAGTAGCCCCTCTCCACAAGTAGAGAAAGCCCACGACGAAGACCCGACGCAGCCAAATAAATGAATTATAAAATTGTAAAGAAATAATGGAGATGTACTATTTGCCTTGTGACTCTGTTGTTAACTCAGTGAGTAAGCTGATCATTAAAAAGTGACCAACTTGGCACAAACGACATATTAAGTTGGGAATAAACCCATTTACAGTATTATCTCAATACCTAAATTCCCGAGTGGACAAACGGGGGCAAGAAGGGGTCTGTCTTCCCTCCCGATGCCCGCCCCCGCCTCCCCAGGGCAGCCCGTAGCCCAGGGCTGCAGCGGCCACAGCAAGGCTGGCGGCCGCCTCTCTGGTTTCTCAATAGTCAGCAGCCCGGCTTTAAATGGACATGACGCTTGGACCACACACACAAACCTTTTTTAAAGTCAGCTTAAATTGAGAAACAGCAGACGCAGGAAGAGTCTGCTGCTCCGCTTTGTAACTGCTGGACAGCAGGGCATAAATTTCTTGGGAGAAACGTGCCTTCCTTGTTCCAGAAAGAGGAGAGTGACTCCCATCACTGGAGACCTGGCACCACCACCAAGATGGGTCTGCACAAACAGACCTTGCCACGCTGTCTTCTCTCCTGTTAGCTTCCTCCGTATGTTTCCTGGCCTCTTTCCATAATTTATCACCCTCTGTCAAAACGGTACATAAGTCCTGAAGTCTAACTGCTTCTCTGAGTGCTCATTTCTTTTCTGTGAAGGCTTTCATATGCATAAATAAACCCTTTTATTGTTTAAAAAAAAAAAAAGTCAGATAGAAAAGTGTTTTCAAAAGACACTGACTTTCAAGCTCAATTCTTCTTTCAAGGGCCAACTCATGGAATTACAACACATAAAAGCTTTTCACTGCTGTCCGGTCCAGCACACAGAGTTGCCATTCCCTCAGTCAAGAAAAAGGTGGAAGGTGGAGAGACATCAGGCTTCCCTGCCCTGCAGGGCCCCGAGCCCAGCTCCCCTGGTGACACAGGTGTGATGCAGACACTCACAGATGCCCCCTCGCACAGGCACAAGGCGACAGGCACGAGAGCACTCACTAGAGCACTGCCTGTAACAGGAAGAGTTTGTAAGACAAGTGATCCACGCATCATCATGGAAGCGTGGAGTCAGCGTGGCGCGTAGCATAAAATAAGGTCGAGATAAATGGACTGATAAGAAGAGATGCTCTTGTCTAGTCAAGTGAGAAAGGCCAGCGAGATCACGGTGTGTGCAGCACCACCCAACTTATGTCTAGAAGAGAAACACTGCCGTTTCCCCGCCACGGCCAAGTGTACACTCCTGAACAGATCGTAAAAGTTCTGGGAAGAACCAGCGGTCACTCCTGTGGAGGGATGGGAAACAGGAGGGGTCTCTCCCTGTGCTGTACACTATCCATCTTAAGCACAAGGCCACCCACCCGGCATCTCACTCCCAAGCCCGAGGCCTTCAGCACTATACCACATTCTTTCTAAATAGAAGGAGAGAAGGGCTCTTAGTCACAAGCACATGGATAATGACAAAAACAGAGAAGGCAAAGAAAAAAAAACTGTAAAAAAACTTCAATAACTTGAAAAGCAGAAACTCAGTCATTTGGGAAGCAAAATCAGGTCTATGTATCTGCTTGTTCGTTTGCTAAAGGCTCCTATAGCACTTACTTTCTGCTTTCATACTGCTAACTTTGAAAATTTATAATAAGCACACACTTTTGTAAATTGTTAAACTTTTTTTAAAGTTTGAAATAAATGAACTGTTTAAAACTCTGCTCTTAAATAAACCTCTAATGCTGCAGGCTTTGTTACTATTAACTGTTCTTTTTTTTTAAATATAAAACTGACTTTCTTTTTTTCCATTATTTTTTTCATTGGCATATAATTGCTCACTGTTAACCATTCTATAAAAAGTAAGGGTGGCTCAGACGGTAAAGAATCCACCTGCAGTGCAGGAGACCTGAGTCTGATCCCTGGGTTGGGAAGATCCCCTGGAGAAGGGAATGGCAACCCACTCCAGTATTCTTGCCTGGAGAATCCCATGGACAGAGGAGCCTGAAGGGCTACAGTCCATAAGGTTGCAAAGAGTTGGACAAGAACCATTCTCTCTCTCTCTCTCTCTCTCTCTCTCTCTCTCTCTCTCTCTGTCTATATATATATATATATATATATATAAATCAACTGAAAATTATTCAGGTAAGGTATTATTAGACATTTTGGTAATGGTAAGAGGGAGAATGGGTAGTTAATACTCTAAATGGGGAGTCAGGATTAGCATATACAAGTATGGAAAGTAAGAACCAGAATCACCCAGCCTTGGCACCGTGGAAGGGTCACTGGTGGGAGCAGACACTCAGTAGCCAGGCGGCTCCACCATCCAGCACCCGGACACGCCAGCAAGCAAGGCCCCACATGGGGCTGCGCTGGGGCGGCCGGCAGCCCCACCCCAGCCCTGGCTCTGTCTCCGGATCCAGGCTTGGAGCTGCTTATAAAACCACTCAGGCTGACCTCACTCGGCCGTGCCTGTGGCTGGGGCTCCCCGCTTCTGCTCTGTGTCTGCGTGTCAGTGTCCGGACACGGGGAAGGACCACGCCGATGTGGTTTCTTGCTGAACTGAATGGTAACTGTTAATTACCAACATCAAACCAACTGCGGCTTAAAACTACCTGGCATTTGAAGAGTCCTCCCCGTCTGCTTTGCGACTTCTGGTTGAGCTGATGATGAACTTGACACTTGGGCTACTTTGGCCTCACCACCTTAACCTGATCCAAGACAGGTGAGCTCTGGATCCTGGGGGAGGGGCATGAAGCCCGGGAGCTGGAGAGATGAGTGTCTGAACGAGTGGACACTGTTGCTCCCAGGCCCCCTTCTCCTCCATCCCCTCTGAGCAGAGCCCACAGCAGGGCAGAGCAGGGCCGCTCCATGTGCTCCTTCCAGGCCATCTCTGTACTGAAGTTACACAGGCTCCGGAGGGCATCAGGACCCACACCCGAAAGGGACAGGCTGAGGCTGGCTACACTCAAGGCTCACAACGCTTCGCGGGGATGATGAGCCACAAGGTCACCTGCTCCTGAACCGTTACCATCACGACCGCCTTCACCATCGGTTTGGCCTAGAAAGTGGCCAGGAAGCTCCGGAGCCACCCTCTGAGTCACAGGACTGGATGGAAGATCAGAGGGTGAGGGGGCGGGAGACACGGGAAAAAAGCCAGGGGTGGGGCAAGATGGCGAAGAGCAAAGGAACCAGGAAGATGGGTGAGTTGCTGATGGTGAGAAAGAGAGAGAGAGGAACAGAATGGGGACTGGATCTTACTGAACTATTCCAGCAGTTTAGCAAATTAACAGCATCAAGAGCACACACCAGCATGAACATATATACAAAAGAGAAACAGACCCACAGACATAGAAAATAAACGTCTGCTTATAAAGGGGAAAGGAGGGAGGAATAAACCAGGAGTTTGGGATTAACAGATATACACTATGCGTACTCAGTCGCTTCAGTCGGGTCTTGACTCTGCGACCCCATGGACTGTAGCCCGCCAGGCTCCTCTGTCCATGGGGTTCTCCAGGCAAGAATACTGGAGTGGGTTGCCATTCCCTTCTCCAGGGGATCGTCCCGATCCAGGGATCAAACCTGCATCTCTTAGGTCTCCTGCATTGGCAGGCGGATTCTTTACCACTAGAGCTACCTGGGAAGCCCAGCAGATACACATTACTATATATAAAATAGATAAGCCACAAGGACCTATTACATAGCATAGGAAACTATACTCAACATTATATAATAACCTATAAGGTTAAATCTTAAAGGGAAAAGAACCTGAAAAAGAATACATATGGTATATAATACACGATATTACACATTAAGAGTATGTGGGAACACATGTATACCTGTGGCAGAATCATGTTGATGTATGGCAAAACCAATACAATACTGTAAAGTAATTAACCTCTAATTAAAATAAATTTATATTAAAAAAATAAAAGTATATTATATAATATTATATGCTTAATATGTAATTATATAATTATATTAAGTTATATAATTTATATTATATATGACTTATATATTATGTACTTATATAGTTATGTATTTATATGTTATACATGTTATGTATTACATGTGTTAGGCATATGTATATAACCCTGATTAACTGTGCTGTACACCTGAAACAAATACAACACTGTAAATCAACTATGCTCCGATTAAAAAAAAAAGAGCAGCACGACTTACTTTCAAAGCCTCATGCAAGAGATGCTGACTAATAGTTATGGGACCCAGCTCTAACTTGTACGAAATATACAGAAGCCAAGTTTCACGGATAAAAAAATCAATGAAATGCAAAAATCCAGCACAGAAAAGCCCTTCAATCAATGTATTTTCAGGGGAAAACTTTTTTCCTTCTGAAAATTCAAGGTAGACTTTTTTACAATAAAATTTTTGACAAAAATACTTGGTACTGAGTGGCCTTCCTGCTAGGGTCTCAGATTATCCTCGGATAAGATGCTCAAGAGGGCGCTGAGGCTCGGCCGCACCCGGGGGAGGCAAAGTAGGGCACAGCTTGGGCCTGAACTGCTCCGTCCCTCGGCCAGGAGCGGCGGCCAGGAGCCCGCACTGGGCGCGCGGAAGCCCAGGCCTGGCTCCAGCCCTCAGTAGCCTTTTATGTCCAGCTCTTTCATTTTCTGAACAGCAAAGATATGATGAATAGTGATTCAGCTCAAACCTCAGGCATCCTTGCAATTCTCTCCCAAACCCCCTGAAGATCAGAATATCCAACGGACTTGGGGAGGAAGTACAGAGAACCGTTAGACCCACTCATGGTCTTCCGGAGTCCTTTCTTTTTGGTACAGCGCTTATTTTTCACGTACAACTATCACTGTTAAAATCTGATGCTTTGAACATGTTGGTCTACAACAAAACCCAAACTAGTGACTCCATTTATTAGCGAAGAGAGGACTAGTAAAAAGCGATTCTACAGATGAGGTCCACGTGGCGTGTGTGTGTTAGTTACCGCGGGAAAATGAGGCTTCTCCAGACCCCTCCGGCTCGAGCCCATGTTAGTCCCTTACACCTCTCACCCACCTCGCCAGCACCCTCTCTTCTCCCTTTCTCTGGTTGAATTTTATAAATAATACAAGATTAAAAAAGATCAGCCATAGATAATCAACCCGCCCTACCTACTGTACAGCACAGGGACCTCTGCTCAATATCCTGTACTAACCTGTATGGGAAAAGAATCTGAAGGAAAACAGATTCATGTATAACTGAACCACTTTGCTGTTCACTTAAAACTAACATAATGCAGTAAATCAACTATACTCCAATATAATTTAAAAACTTTTTAAAAATCAGCCATACAAAACTGTAGGATGTACAAATATGAAAATGCCTCCTGTCCTCCCCTCTTGAACCCACTTCCCAGAGAAACACTGATAAATATTTGGTATGTATCTTCCCGGGCATTTTCTAGAGATAAACGAACATGTAGTGCAGAGTGTGTGTGGATTTCTCTTACTTTGCCTTCAATTGAGTAGATGTAGACTGTACTGTATATATTGTTCTGGGCCTGCACTTCTCACGTAACTGTATACTCTGGACATTTTCCCACAGTAACTCACACACACACACATGCAGACCTCATCTGAAGAATCGCTTTTTGCCAGTCCTCCCTCCCTGATAAATGGAGTCACCAGTTTTTGTTCTGTTTCAGATCAACATGTTCAAAGCACTGGAGGAGCTCCCTAGGTAAGAGAAATCCTGGGGCAACTTTAGGAAGATGAAGCACCACTTTGAAATTATAAAATGCTCTTTCCTAATCTGTCTTATAATTGGGATTTTTCTTCCCCCTGCATATGGTACTAGCTTTCTCAAACCAGGGTTTACTTACAACAGTTCTGAGAAGGAAGTGAGTTCAAATCACTCTGTTCTGAATCCTGCTCTGAGTGAAATTGGAGACTCTTCTCAGCCCAGGCCTTCCCCACCCAGGGCTGGGAACCACCCCAGCTCCAATGCCTGCTCCCTACAGCTCGGAATGTAAAAATTCAACACAGAACACAGAGCATCTCTGGGAACCAAGATCTTTCTCCTGAGTCAGCAGGGACTCAAGGGGTGCCTGATGCTCTGGGTTCCCTGGGGCTGGACCAGAAGGCTGCACTAGGGGAGGAAGAGGAGGAGGACATGGAGGGGAGAGGGAGAGGCTGGGAAAGGAAGAGAAGGGCGAGGAGGGGAAGAGGAGATGGAGGGGAGGTGGGGGAGGAGATGGAGGGGGAGGGGGAGATGGAGGGGGAGGGGAGAGAAGATGGAGAAGGAGGGGAGAGGGAGAGGCTGGGAAAGGAAGAGAAGGGCGAGGAGGGGAAGAGGAGATGGAGGGGGAGGTGGGGGAGGAGATGGAGGGGGAGGGGAGATGGAGGGGGAGGGGGAGGGGAGAGAAGATGGAGAAGGAGGGGGAGAGGGAGGAGGGGGAGGGGAGTGGGAAGAAGAGGGAGGAGGAGGGGGAGAGAGAGCAGGTGGGAAAGGAAGAGAAGATGGAGAAGGGGAGGAGGGGAGGAGGAGGGGGAGGGGAGTGGGAGGAGGGGAAAGAGGAGGGGAGAGGGAGAATGGGGGGAGAGAGCAGCTGGGAAAGGAAGAGAAGATAGAGAAGGGGGAGGAAGGGAGAAGGAGGAGAGGGAGGGGGTGGGAGGAGGGGGAAGGGGAGGGGAGTGGGGGGCAGAGGGAGGGGGAGGGGAGAAGGAGGAGGGGGAGGAGAGAGAAGATGGAGAAAGGGGACGAGGGGAGAGGGAGGAAGAGGAGGAGAAGGCAGCCCATCTCAGGCACAGACCACTTTGGGGAAGCCAGACAACTTAGGCCTGGTGGAGTCAGACAATTCATCTGCTGGTGAGGAGTTAGGGCTTTTGAAGAGCACCTTTTTACATAAGGACTGTGATAAGATAGCAGCATTTATGGTGAAAGGATCATATTACTAGGGTTCGGATTAGGGTTAGGCTTATTAGATAAAGTGGTCTGTATAGTCAAAGCTCTGGTTTTTCTTGTAGTCCTTTATGGATGTGAGACTTGGACCATAAAGAAGGCTGACCTCCAAAGAATTGATGCCTTTGAACTGTGGTGTTGGAGAAAGGAGATCAAACCAGTCCATCCTAAAGGAAATCAACCCCGAATATTCACTGGAGGGACTGATGCTGAAGCTGAAGCTCCAACTTTGGTCACCTGATGCAAAGAGCCTACTCACTAGACAAGACCCTGATGCTGGGAAAGATTGAGGGCAAGAGGAGAAGAGGGCAGAAGAGGATGAGATGGTTGGATGGAACCACTGACTCAATGGACATGAATCTGAGCAGACTCCAGGAGATAGCAGAGGGCAGGGAAGCCTGGTGTGCTGCAGTCCATGGGGTTGCAAGAAGTCAGACACAACTTAGCAACTGAAGAACAACAATAGGTAAAGAGGTGGTTAGAGCAGGGACCCTCCAAACGCACAAGCATCAGGTCACCCCGAGCGCTCCATCCCATAAACCTGGACTGCTGGGCTGTGTTTCTGGTTCAGCGGGTCTAAGCCTGAGGATCTGCATTTCTGACAAGTGACCACGTGACGCCAATGCTCCTGGTGCAGGGACCACACTTGGACGTGGGAAGCGTCATTAGCTAGTCTGCTCTGACTCCACAAAGCCGTGTGCCATGAGCCTCACTCAGCATTTGTTCTAGAAAGGCAGAACAAAAACCAGGTCCCGCCAGCTGAAGCCCTTCATCAAAAATAAACTTCAGGCTTGTATCCAACCCAACCCAAGTGATTTATCCAACCCAACCCACTTTATTTCCTCAAGTTATTTTTGCTTCTTGTGAATTATTTTTTTAAGGACAAAAAGGCAAAGACAATCTTTGAAGAGCGCTAACTCGGTCTCTGAAGTATGAGGACGACTTCTGAGACAAGTCACGTCAAACGCAAAGTGAAACAAATCAAACTAGGCCCAAGATATAAACAACTTCAAAATAATTTAGGGAGGAGGAAGGGAGGAAGTCAAACCAAAGCTCCGTGACTCAGCCCACGGGGACCCACCGGGTCCAACTCACAGGGAAAAGTGCCACTTACCAGAGTCTCTGAAAGTTGCAACAGGGTTAGGTTGATGCCACCACTCTCTGTCAGAACATTTCATTCTTTCCTCTTATCTCTAAGGCCCCTTACACTGAATGGAAACATTTTAAGGAAGAAAAGGACTAGAAGATTAAATCTCAAAATCGGCTGAAAGGCCGGCCAGTTGTGAGAAAGGCAGAGGACTGGGTCTTCCCGGCTCACTTGTCCCTAGATATGACACCAGGGCTACAGACGACCCAGCTGGACGGCAGAGAAGCCGGCATGAGGAAACAGGATGGAATTAATGTCTTAGTTTCAAGGGCGAAGTTAACCTTCAATGTTTAAATAAAAATAGGATTTGGACTCAACTACTGGATGGGTATTCTAGAAACACTCCCCAGAGCAAGACCTCAGCAAAGTCCTTTTCGGACTCTGGCTGGACCCTCTGTCCTGACCTCCTTCCTTCCCTATGCAAAGCCCCTCACCCCCAAACTTCAAGTAAGGAAAAGCTCCCACAGCAGCGTGTGTGGGGAGACAGAGACGAGCTGACTCAGGACACGCTGGAGACGTGAGGCTGAAGAGATGACCGATGGCAGGGAAGGAAACCGCGCCCCCCAGACCCCTGAGCATATCGTGAGCAGCCCCCGAGCTCAGCGCTCTGCCCTCGTCACCTCCTGTCATGTGGCCTCCCTTTCACAGCGGTTCCTGCTCACCCGTCTCTGCTTTATGAGGTGCAGAGGCTCGGGGAGAGGAAGCGACGGGCTCTCCCAGCACGGGGAGCTTCGACTGTGTTCCCAGGTGAGTATCCATCACCAAGGTTCTCGTACCGACTTCCCAATATTCCCAAACAAAGGGGCAGCCACCCTCTTCACACTACCTGGACATTAAATAGATACAAAACCACATCATTTCCAAATATATTAGAAGCCTTTTCTTGAGGGGGGTGCTGAGCTTCATGGCTCGTGGGATCTTAGTTCCCCAGCCGGGGATTGAACCCGGGCCCTGGCAGTAAAAGCACCAAGCCGTAACCACTGCACAGCCAGGGAACTCCCTGGAAGCCATCTTTAAAGAGAGTGAGGAGAAAGGAAAGAATGTATGAGGCCGATGTATTCTGATCGTCATTTACGGTGACATCAGGGACCAGATGCTGGGTGTCTGACCCTGCCCTGTCACGTGCCAACGGAATACGCTAACGGGGGCTTGGAAGTAGGCTGCCCACTTTCAAGTCTGCTCTATGCCTCACTAGTTACATGGCCTCAGCACTCAGCCAGCTTCACTGTGCCTGTTTCCTACCCGTCAGGAGATGTTGGCAATATTACTGATTTCCTAGAAGAGTTAATTCATTTAAAACTCAGCTCAATAAAAGCATTTATTTTTTATTATTCTTCAAAACTTCTCGATGAAGTATTTCTATTATCCTTGGTTGCCTCTTTCATTTTATAGTTTCATTTCTCTAGCATAATTTTATCTCTTAGTAATCTGATTCTTCTAGAGAATTTGCAATAAAACTGCAGCAAAAGACGAGAAAAACAGGGACTTCCTTGGTGGTCCGGCGGTTAAGTCTGCACACTTCCGATGTAAGGGATGCAGGTTTGATCCCTGGGCCGGGAACTAAGTGATGGCCAAAAGATAAAAAATTAAAATATTTTTTTATAGATGAGAAAAAGAAGTGATGGAAAAAATAGGTAAGTCTAGAAAAAGTCAAATTTTAATAAAAATCATACATTTGTGGTCTTCTGACATTCAGATCAAGAACCAAGGAGAGAGAGAAATAGAGGCTAGGAAAAAAAAATACAGAATTTAGAAAGAAATGATTCTCATTTCCACCAGTTCCCATTTCTAGGACTCTGTCTGACAAAGAGCCCCTCGCCTTCCTTTGTTAATCTCTTACATAACTAGCGCAGGAGGCGTCTGGTCATCAACGGCTGCTCGTCTTTCTGCTCAGCTCACCTGGGCTCTGGGAGCTGAGTAAAACCAAGACCAAGTGCTCGGGTGGGCAGGTGACTTCCCACCTGGTCCTCCGGGGCCCGCCCAGCACCACGCGAAAGCTTCGTGAGATGCAGACTTGGGGTGGGGTGGCCTTCACACTGGACAGCTGCTTTTTCTCTGCCTCCGCCTCTGCTTTTTGTTTTTTAATGGATCGTGGAAATAGCCTTTGACAAATACACTTCATACTCTGAATGATCAAGCCAGAAGGGCCATCAGGCTGCTGTTGTCTGAGGCGAGGGTCTCGCCTCTCTCCAGCTCACCACGACGCTTACCTTGCACTTTTCATGTAACTTAAAGCAGCTGTGATGCTTCGCCACTACCCCCACCCTGCCCCTGAAATCTGAAAGCCCTGACCTCAACTCTTCAAAGCTGTAAGATCCATGTTCTGAATGCTCTTCAGAAGACGCCCAAGTAGAAGGTTACGCAGAGCTATGAATCACGGCAGGGTGGGGCACACCCCTGGTGGCTCAGTGGTAACAAATCCGCCTGTAACGCAGGTGTAATGGGTCTGGGCTGGGAAGCTCCCAGGTGCCTTGGGGCAGCAAAGCCCGTGCACCACAACTGCTGAAGCCCATGCAGCTAGAGCCCGTTCTCCGCAACAAGAAAAGCCAGCACGGTGACAAACCCGGGCACCGCACTATAGGGTAGCCCTGGCTCGCCGCAGCCAGAGAGAGCCCATGTGCAGCGAGCAAGACCCAGCGCAGCCAAAAATAAAAAAGAAATAGAATTAAAAGAACCATTCAGAAAGAGTGAAGTACACAAACATACAGTTAGATACGGCTATTAAAGCCTGAGAAAAACTGCCTTGAGAAAACCCCGCTGGCGAAATTAATAAGGATTTCCCCCATTTCGGAAGAGGGTGCTTTCGACTGTAAGGACGCACCATTTAGCAGAAGCTTTATCTTTTCAACAGAGACAGGGAGATTTCTGTCAGATATGGCCCACAACTGAGTATGAATCCTTAACGGACATTAGCGAGAAGGAGAACACCACCGAGAGCCTCTCCGCTGACCGGGCGCCCCCACGATGACGGGTGTGTCAGGATCCGGCCGTAGGAGGCCCATCCCAGGGAGAAATGGGCAGCCCTCCCCACCGTCCTCTCAGCAGACACTCAGACGGAGATGCTGAGTGAGGCCCCTACAAGCTCATCAACACGGAGATGTGTGCAAATACCAATACTGTGTGAAAGCATTTTACCCACTAAAAAGGTTAAAGAAAGGGAGTTTTAACCAGGCCCCACCCCAAGGCCTTGGGAAAAAAGAACACAGGCCATCAGAACGGGAAGAAAAGGAGGAATTCTGAAAACAGAAGTACCACTGGTTCGAGGATCTGGGGGACGAAACAGCACAGCTCTGATGACTGGACTTACTGGCCTGATGAGTTCTGGGGGTGGGGGGTGGATGTTTGTGGTGTGGACACGTGGGAGCCCCCCAACCCTGTCCAGGGTGCGGACCTACTGTTTACACCTGCCCCCTCCTCCCCCACCCCCGGGCCCCCAGCTCAGGGAGGTTCGGGCTGCCACATCACGTCCTGTGACTCTGCACCAGGAAGGGGATGTTAATCGTCTTTTTTTTTAACCCAAGTCTCTGGCTTTTCTGTTTCACACCTCTCTTGAATATGTAAAACAAGTAACTGTGCCTCCTGTTCTTTGCTCCGCTCCGTAAAGACCACGAGTAGCGCTTCTGGCTGGCGGCCAGCAACAGCGCCAGGCCCAAGTCCACCACCCAGGCTGGACTCTCACGCCCGCTGGCCGAGGGCTCTTACCTGGGGCTCCGGTGTACGTGATAGAGAAGACATTGATGGCGATGGTGGCGGCGTAGAACACGGGAAGCGCCCGGAGGCCGTTAGGAACGGGGTCCTCCTGCGGGGTAAGGAGATGAGGGGGCAGGTCAGGACTCCGGGGGGTGTCTGCAGGCGGGCAAGATGACACGCGGTGCTGCTCGGGGAAAGCCCCGCCTGGGCTGTGTGCACCCAGACCCAGAGCTGGCCTGGGCTGTCCTTCCCACGCGAGCGCTGTGTCAAAGGGCCGCCACGGGGACCAGCAGAAACATCAACACACAGGGACCGTGGGGGCTGGCGGGACACTTGGGGACAGAGAAGGGCTGCTGGTGAGGCCAGCTCCCAGGACCCAAGCCCCAACCGGCCTCCCCTTCAGAACCCAGGGCGCTCACTATCCTAACGATGCGCACGCTGGCCCCCTAAAATCCACCTTCCACAAATATTTTCAGGCCTGACCCTCCGAGGACGCCCTGAGAAAGTCAAGTGACTTCAACACCATGGCGTTGCTACTGGATTTTATGTGACTCTGTGACACACGCCTGCTGTGTTGAAATACATAAATATAGAACCCCGTGCTACAAGTTTCCAAATCTTTTCACAAGGTAGAGCGTTTCACCTTCAACTGCCACACGGAAAAGAACTGCGGGCTCTTTGTCTAAGAAAACATTTTTTTCTTTTAACAACCTTAGGCTTCTGGTACAACAGTTCCTAAATCTAACGTTTCAACGAGAACAGTACTGCACATGTTTAAGGCAAAATATCACCTGGGAGAATATTAGAAATTTAGAGTTTACAGAGGAAAAATGTAGAGTTTGAGGGTGTGGATCCACAGAGGATTCTGAAGCAAAAATATGAACTGGGAACTCAACGTAGCACTGGCATGTAGGTGTTGCTTAAATAGTTCAAAAAGGGGCTACTTTCTAATGACTGTGTAAAACACTCTTGTACATTGATATGAATCTATTACCTACCCTATTACAAGGAAAATCAAGTCTAAACATTTTTTTTTTAGGTCTAAAAATTGATGAGCACTACAGAAGTCAGGATCAGTAGCCCGTGTGCATGCTAAGTCACTTCAATCATGTCCGACTCTTTGCGACCCTATGGAGGAGCCCACCAGGCTCTTGTGTCCATGGGATTCTGCAGGTTAGAATACTGGAGCGGGCTGCCATGCCCTCCTCTTGAAGTGAGCTACAGAAGTCAGGATCAGGAGAGACTATCTCAAAGGTTCCTACTGTCAAATGCAGACGTGTAGAAATTAAGCCCGTTTGCGGAACATAAGCGCATCAAGAGCTTGCCTAGAATGTCTCTAGCGGCCCCCAGCACTCGTCAGGAGGCCAGAGTGAATGGAAATGAAGTGTAAGGAGCACAGAGAGCAGGGGTGGGAGGTGACGCAGCCGCATGGGAGTCCCGGCCAGGCTCAGAGGCCAGCAGGTGAAGGGCAGGTATGAAGGGGTGGGCAGGGCCTGGGAGGAGCACGCCGCCCCCTGATCTGCCATGGGCCCGGGACAGGAACCAGGGCTGAACCAAAAACAGAATGCCCACATGCTCACATGCCTACCACCTCTGCTTCCAAACTGTTCTTTTCTGGGGACAACAGCTGCTAAAGATAGACTCCTAACTGGTAACTTGTGAAGGTGTAAAGTCTTCTGTTTGTGTGCTGTAACTGAATCACCTTATGTTTTCTTAAATAACCTACTCTTTTTATTTTTTGCCTTGCCACAAGGCATGCAGGAACCCAGTGCCCCGACCAGGGATCAAACCCTCAACCCCTGCATTGGAAGCATGGACTCCTAACCACGGGACCACAGGGAAGTCCCCAGAGAACCTATTCTTAACACACGATGACAGCGGTCTCACCGAGCCCCGTCTCCTTTCCTCCTCCTTTCTGTCCTTCCTTCCATCCACCCATCACCTGTCACCCGTCCAAGCAGCCTTTGTTCTCTCTCAATAGACACTCAGCCAGTGGCTCGGAAGGGCTGGGCAGAGCTGGGCGCTGCCTACACATGTGAACAGGGAGTCACGGTGTCCACTCTCAACAGACCTCACAAAGAGTGAACAGGGAGCCAAGCAGGAAATAAATCCCTGCACGACGATGTGAGAGTGCAGTGATGAGAAGGCAGGGAGCTTGTGGGAACACAAAGGGAGGAGCCCAGTGGAAGCTGGGGTGGGAGGCGTGGCTTCCTAGGATGGGACACCTGGGGGCAGAGGAGGGGCAGGAGCCCGCCTAGCAGGGATGCCCAGGGCAGCAGAAATAAAAGGGGGAGGCTTACTAGGCACCTGCCAAGATGCTAACAGGTCCTGGCACAGCAGGAGCCCAGGAGAAGGGATGGTCAGTGTGCGATTACCTAAGAGACCTCAGCCTGACTCGAAGAAGAGCCGTGTAAGGACACAGCTCAAGGCAGGCACGTCCGACGGGCTTGGTGTGTGCCGAGTGACCAAGGGCAAGCGGCAGGGCTTATAAAGTACTGCAACAGCCCCTGACATTCCCCTAGAACACTGATCTCAGTAAGTTTTCATTTTCATCTCATTTTATTTTTGATTAAAAAAAATGTACCCCCATAGGTGTAGTTCCTTCTTTTTATCTTGTCCTCAAGGACAGGGGAAAAAAAAAAAATCCAGTGTCTCATGCTTCCCTTCTCCATTAGAAAACAGAAAATACCTTCCATGTGGGTAAAAAAATTCTCCAGTTGTTTTTAGTGCTGGGCAGTTTCAAAATCGTAACACTATCTCACTCTATTCTGTTTACTGGTCACAAAATCATTGTCTTTCCTTTTTGAGGCGTGAGCATTAGTGCCCGGGAATGCTGACCAGTGAGCTAAGTCATAGGGCAGGGCACCTCGTGTCCAGTCCTCGTTCCGGGGGGCCCCCGGGCACGCCACCCGAGTCCTCAGCCTGCTTTATAATAATGTCTGATTCCAACATCAGGGGCTGTGCCTTAGTAATTATCCCTCTGAGCCCTCTCACTATTAATTTTTATTGAGCAGAACCAAACTTAGCTCTAAAACTTAACTAAAAAAGATAATAAACTCGCTTACCTTTTTTAAGATGAACATTCTGATCAGTACAAACAGCACGCCAGACATGAAACCAGACAACAGTGGAGATATAAACCAAGAAGCAACTGAATAATTAAAAGAAAATCTAATGAATGTTAAAATTCTACACAATTCAGGTCCTATTTACATAAAAAGCAGTAACTAACATACAGCATACACATTAACAAACATTCCTAGAATTATTCACCTTTAACTCAGAACTCAACAAACCCACTGACCTCCACATGGGGGTCTCCACCCTCAGACACAAACCCCACCCCAACAAGCATGAACTCCTTCAGCCCACCACACACGTGGCCACCCCAGCTCTGGCCTCTGAAGACGGTTCCTCCGATTCCCACTGAGCCCCATCCTGTGCCAGCTGCGGGGCTAGCTGAAAAGGGGGCCCCGTCCCTTTCATATTCCAAGGCCAGCCTGGCACTGTTCCGCAGCCTCTGGCCACGCACTAGAAACATCTGCGGGAGTTTCCAAAAACCAGTTAACGCTCCGGCTCCAGCTACAGAATTCTGATTTCAAAGGTTTGGAAAGGGGTTGGGTACTGATATCTTTATTGCTCTCCCAGGTAATTCTAAAGTGCAGCGGGAACGAACCACTGTTTCAGGAGCCGGGGATCTTGGGTGAGCTTCCCAGTATCTCAGGTGAGTTTCCGGGGAGTTCATCTGAGTTTCCTGGGATCAGGTGAGTTCTCTGGACATTTGTGTCCTGACTGGCAGGTCAGGGGTCTGTTCAGGCTAGGGGTCCTGAGGCCACTATGACTCATAAGACGACAGAGGTGGGTGAGACAGTGTTTTTCGCAGTGGGCATGTGGGTACTTATGGGGTTTGATGGATTTTCCTCTGGCTGAAGAAGTCAGAGGCAGGAAGCAAGCTGTCAGACCTCTCCAAACAGTTCCCACTGGGCAGCCCGCAGTGCAGAAGGAGCACCCGGTAGGCTGGGAAGGGGGGACTCCTGGATGCAGTGGGGGTGAGCACCTCACTTCCGCACTACCCCATCACCAGGAACGCTGACTCCTGGACAAGGGCCCAAAGCTTTTCTCTGACTACAGACTGATTTCAACCAGGTAAATTTCTTAACTCCCCGTGAACAGCAGATAAGACACTGGTTTTCAAAGCTGAATGACAATGCGGCATTTGATAAGAGCACCTGGAGTTTAAAACAAAAAAACAAAGAACCGCCTAACAGTTCACCATCTTTGCTAACAGAAATTTTAAGGGAAAATGTATTATCAGCATACATGAACATTTAAAGGAAAAAACATAATGGTAACTTTTAATAACACTTACTCTAGAAAATGTAAACTTTCCTTCTTATACGTAAAAGAAAATGCCAATTACCAATCTTGACCAGCTCCATCCACTGCACACCTTGGGTACCAATTGCGACGAGGGAGAACCCTATGGTGGCCCCGACGATACAGTGAGTCCCCGAGATTGGGAGCCTCAGGAAGGACGCAATGAGCTGCCAGACAGCTGAGCCTGTGGGTTGAAGACAAGAGACAAAGACAGAGGAAAGTCAGGGACACGGTGCAGTGTATTAGGTTGCCACAGAAGGAAGAAACCCAAATTACAGTCCTTCTTCCTCACCCCTCGCTGGGGTTAATTGTCTCCGGATTGTTTCTTAACAAAGTCCCGACAGAAACCACTCAAATAACTTTAGAAACGTTCTTCAACACGGAAGGGATAATGATGATTTATTCAAGTGAAAATCTTTGATAGTATGAAAAGAAAAGCCTGATGCCAGCTACAAGTTGACTCTGTCACGTTTAAGCAAGGATGCAGGTGATGAGTGAGTTCTGATGTGAAGTATGGCCAGGACCAAGCAGGAGACTGGAACCAATGAACAAGGAGAAACAGGAAAGGCCATGTATCAGAGAAGATTCTGCTGTAGGTAACATCTTTTGGTTGCATCATAAGGAGACTGGAGACAGGCTATGTATACTAATCGATACAAAAGAGGGCAAAATACAAACATCAGATCACAGTGTTAGGACTTCCCCGGTGGTCCCATGCTGTGCTTAGTCACTCAGTCGTGTCCGACTCTTTGTGACCCAATGCACAGTAACCTACCAGGCTCCTCTGTCCATGGGATTCTCCCGGCAAGAATACTAGAGTGGGTTGCCATGCCCTCCTCCAGGGTAGCTTCCCAAACCAGGGATCGAACCCAGGTCTCCCGCATTGCAGGCAGATTCTTTACTGTCTAAGCCACCAGGAAAGCCCTGGTGGTCTAGTGGTTAAGAATCTGCCTGCCAATGCAGGGGACACAGGATTGACCCTGGTCTGGGAAGATCCCACATATCGAGGGGAAACTAAGCCCATGAATCTACTGAAGCAGCGCTCTGGAGGCTGTGCGCCACAAGAGAAGTCACTGCAAAGAGAAGCCTGCGAGCCACAACCAGTGAGTAGCCCCACTCAATACAATTAGAGAAAAGTCCGAGCAGCAGTGAAGACCCAGTGCAGCCAAAAAAAAAAAAAATCAGTGTTGTACACCTAAAACTGGTATTACCAATATGTCACGTCAGTATACTTCAGTAAAAAAAAAAGAGTGTAACCCCATGTTGCTTTTCATATTTTTGCCTCTTCCATGAGAAGCAACTGTGATAGTAAACCCCACACTGGGCATCTACCCCCAGCCCCTGCCCGGCCGCCAGGCCTTTTCGGCCTGCTCCCTCCAAGCCTGCTAACTCTCAGGAGTCAAGAGGATCCCTGGGTTTTGGCTTGTATCCTTTCACCTCAACTTCACCACCCTCTTCCAGGCTTCGTGTTTTTCTAGGCCAGAGTTCACTCCAGATATTTTCATAAGCAGATCAGGTTTTGCAGGGAGTATTAAAAGCATCAGCTGGGGAGAGATCGCCTTCAGAAACAGTTGTTGAAAAGCTCACGAAGGGCTGCAGGGGAACAAAGGGGCGGGCTGATAAACAGGCGCGTCATTAATCCCAAACGTTAATTCTGGAAATCTGGTTGCTTGGCAGCAGCAGCGCCTTCAAACAGACCCCTGGCATTTTCTCCAAAAATATCTGTGCTACAGAGGCTCATGAGAGGTCCCAGTTTGTGCAGCAAGGCTGACAGCTGCTCTGGGAGCATTGGGCACCATGACCTTTGAGCCAAAGCGGGCCGTGACCCCAAGTCTATCCCTGAAACGTGTGTTGGGAGCAGAAGGACCAGCCTGGGGCTGCCAACCTGGTGACAGGCTGGATGGCGGCGCCCACGCTCCCCCGCGGACAGTTCTGTGAGCCGGGACACCTAAGCCCTGGGCTCCTAGGGGGACGGATTGTTTTAAAAATAAAGCCAGAGTTGGGAGTGTGTTACACAGCACAGAACCAGAACTGAAAAAGCAACCTTTATGACTGATAGTCTTACAAAAATTAAAGTAACCCAGTGATGTTATGAGAAGGAGAAAAATTGACCTACATGAACTCAGACCATGCGGTTTTCTGTCTTGATAGCCACTCTCCTCTCCCTGGGCTGACTTTACAACAGGAAGGTTTGTAAGAAGAGGTAGGGAGATGGGACTGCCTGAGAGAAAGAGGGGAGAAATGACCGGAGGATGGAGGGAAAGACAGAAGCCTTGTGTGCAGGGGTCTTGTGAGGTGAAAGTGGGTGAGAGGCCTCTTCAACCTTGGGGAATCCTGAAAGTGAATTGCATTATATTAATATTAAGAAAAACAGTGGAAAGGACTCCTGTAGAGGTCCAGTGGCTAAGACTCCGAGCTCCCAATGCAGGGGGCCCAGGTTCCATCCCTGGTCAGGGATCCAGAGCCCACATGTTGCAACCAGGAGCTCGCATGCTGCAACTCAAGCTCTTGGATGCCACAACCAAGACCTGTGCAGCCAGATCCACACATAGAAATAAATACTTAAAAAAGAAAAACCGTGGGAAACAGAGAGAGTCTAACCTGAAGCTAAAGGTGACCTGCCACGAAGGAAGGGATTAAGTGTGGGATTGGGGCGCAAGGAAAAGAGGGCGGCAGAGGATGAGATGGTGCGATGGCATCACCAACCTAAAGGACATGAATCTGAGCAAACTCTGGGAGATGGTGAAGGACAGGGAAGCCGGGTGTGCTGCAGTCCATGGGGGGCAAAGAGTTGGACACGACTGAACTACACAGGGTGCGAGACAGAGCCTGGGGAGACTGGGGGTTAAGACGGCATCTTGGGCTACGGGCTCCCAGATGATGAACGAATGGTAGAGCAGGTGTGGGTTACAGGGCGGCAGAGGAGACCCAGCACTTCCTAGGGTGCTTCACTGTGATGGCTCGGTCACGCTGTTGTGGGTACTACTGTGAAAAGACGGAGAACTCTGAATTCTCAGTGGATTTGGGGAACCATGAGTGGTTTCATACTAAGTGGATTGACTACTGCTTTGGGGCTGAGCTAGAGTTCCCAGAGAGGCTGTGTTCGGGAAGCCTGGCTGGCATGAAAAACGTCTTCCCCTCAATCAACTTAACGCTACCATCATGCTATGGGAAAACACAGAGACCCATGGGCTTGGGGCAAAGTTCAAGAAAAAAGAGGAAAATAGAGTTAAAAAGACAAGGGAGAAAAGGGGAAAAGAAAGGGATGTTGGCTTTAAAAGAGGAAGACTGGGAGAATTCAGGCATTTGAACAGAATCATCTTGATCTGAGCCAAACATAATTATATCACCATCTCAAAACTACCCAGAATTCTCATGTTCAACGAAACCAATTTTAAATGTCTAGGTAACTCTCATTTCACCAACTCCCAACAAAATAGGCTTTGAGATTCATCTAACCACACATCAAAAAAAAAAAAAGAAACCAAAGCAAACAAAATCAAGTTATTCAAGCAAAACCACAAACTGCTTTGGTTAACCTAAATTCTAGTGGAGGTAAGTATACTTCATTCTTCGAGTGGAGAGACTAGGCCAGGGGTGGGAAAACCCCAAAGCTGGACAAGTTATGCTGTCCACACAGCAAGTCAGTGGTGACATGGAGCTCAGCTCGCAGGCCTGTCCACCTGGGCCCTGGGGCAGCCTCACCAACAAATCTCGACAAGTACCACCACTCCCCACAGGGCCCATCCAGCATAGGGAGAAACCGCTGTTAAGGCTGAACTTCATCACTCTGGACCACACGGGGTGCGACTCAACACTCTGTAGCGACCTATATGGGGAACGAATCTATAAAGGAAAAGATACATGTATAACTGACTCACTTCACTATATACCTGAAACCAACACAATATTGTAAATCAACTATATGCCAATATTTAAAAAGACTGAACTTGAGCAATGTTTTTACTCCTCCTTTACTTTCAATAGACCTTGTCCACATCACTCTGACTAGCAAAACCTTAATTCCTGCTTGATATGATTCAGTTCAGTCGTTCAGTCATGTCCAAGTCTTTGCGACCCCATGGACTGCAGCACGCCAGGCCTCCCTGTCCATCACCAACTCCCGGAGTTCACCCAAACCCATGTCCATTGAGTCGGAGATGCCATCCAGCCATCTCATCCTCTGGCATCCCCTTTTCCTCCTGCCTTCAATCTTTCCCAGAATCAGGGTCTTTTCAAATGAGTCAGCTCTTCGCATCAAGTGGCTAAAGTATTGGAGTTTCAGCTTCAGCATCAGTCCTTCCAATGAATATTCAGGACTGATTTCCTTTAGGATGGACTGGTTGGATCTCCTTGCAGTCCAAGGGACTCTCAAGAGTCTTTTCCAACACCACAGTTCAAAAGCATCAATTCTTCAGTGCTCAGCTTTCTTTATGGTCCATCTCTCACATCCATACATGACTACTGGTAAAACCATAGCTTTGACTAGACGGATCTTTGTTGGCAAAGTAATGTCTCTGCTTTTTAATATGCTGTTTAGGTTGGCCATAGCTTTTATTCCAAGGAGCAAGTGTCTTTTAATTTCATGGCTGCAGTCACCACCTGCAGTGATTTTGGAGCCCAGAAAAATAAAGTCGGACACTGTTTCCACTGTTTCCCCATCTATTTGCCATGAAGTGATGGGACCGGATGCCATGGTCTTAGTTTTCTGAATGTTGAGCTTTAAGTCAACCTTTTCACTCTCTTCTTTCACTTTCATCAAGAGGCTCTTCAGTTCTTCTTCACTTTCTGCCATAAGGGTGGTGTCATCTGCATATCTGAGGTGATTGAGATTTCTCCTGGCCATCTTGATTCCAGCTTGTGGTTCTTCCAGCCCAGCGTTTCTCATGATGGACTCTGCATAGAAGTTAAATAAGCAGGGTGACAATATACAGCCTTGACGTACTCCTTTTCCTATTTGGAACCAGTCTGTTGTTCCATGTCCGGTTCTAATTGTTGCTTTTTGACCTGCATACAGGTTTCTCAAGAGGCAGGTCAGGTGGTCTGGTCTGGTTGATATGATTATGTCTTACATATTGATCACCACTACTGAGGGTGATTTTTACCAGTAACTGTTATTTTTCTAAGGGAAATGTCAAATATACCTGACTATGATGAGAAGTATATATTCAGTGAAGGTGAGTAAAATTCAATCATTACAATAACTGTTATGGTAAATGAATTTTTCTTTGGTTGTCAAATCACCCTCTATTAAATTATTTTTCTTAGATGTTCTTAACAAGCTGGGCACTCCATCACAGCACTGTTGATGTCACCTATGAGGGGGTGGAGATGGTGGCTGTCAACACGGCAGTCCACAGACTGGGTGGTCCCCAGGACCTCTTTAATGGTTGCAGACACTTCTCCAGCCAAGACCACTGCTGCATTTGTCGGGCAACTTTGACAGTCTCATCAAAAGCAGTGTTTCCACTGTGCTTAATGTTTTTCTGCTTCTTTCTGTCTTTTGGCAGCTGCTTGAGGGCTCTGAAGATTAGGGCAGAGGCAAAAGGTACCACCTCAACATGGGCCTGTCTGGGCTAAAGGTCATTTTCATTGTCATCCTCACACCCTTCCAATCACCAGTTGCCTTGGCTGAGGCATCTCATCTTCGCCAACCTTTTTTTTCAGAGACAGACCCAGGAGGCCAAGCTTGGGGGCCAGGGCAGACAAGGGACCTACTTCCCCACCAGGGCACTTTAGGTACACAACTTTGATCTCGTTGGGGTCATCGACTTTAGGCAGCAGGCTGAGGGCGGCTGATGTCGGACAAACCTGGCTTCGGGACAACCAAAGAAAGTTGCACCTTGGCCTCCTCTGAGCCAAAAGTCTGTGTACTAATAGCAAATATTTAATTCTTAAAAATAATGATCAGTTATATCAATCGTGAGCCTTACATCTTTCAAACACAAAATGTACAGCTGAGGAAGAGGAACTCTGAGCACCTATGATCAGCCTACCATGCTTCAATTCAGTCTCTCAGTCATGTCCGACTCTTTGCAACCCCATGGACTGCAGCACACCAGGCCTCCCTGTCCATCACCAACTCCCAGAGTTTACCCAAACTCATGTCCATCGAGTTGGTGATGCCATCAAAAGACCTCATCCTCTGTCGTCCCCTTCTCCTCCTGCCTTCAATCTTTCCCAGCATCAGGGTCTTTTCAAATGAGTCAGCTCTTCCCATCAGGTGGCCAAAGTACTGGAGATTCAGCTTCAGCATCAGTCCTTCCAATGAACACTCAGGACTGATCTCCCTTAGGATGGACTGGATCTCCTTGCAGTCCAAGGGACTCTCAAGAGTCTTCTCCAACACCACAGTTCAAAAGCACCAATTCTTTGGCACTCAGCTTTCTTTATAGTTCAACTCTCACATCCATACATGACTACTGGAAAAACCATAGCCTTGACTAGATGGACCTTTGTTGGCAAAGTAATGTCTTTGCTTTTGAATATGCTGTCTAGGTTGGTCATAGCTTTCCTTTCAAGGAGTAAGCGTCTTTTAATTTCATGGCTGCAGTCACCACCTGCAGTGATTTTGGAGCCCAGAAAAATAAAGTCGGACACTGTTTCCACCGTTTCCCCATCTATTTGCCATGAAGTGATGGGACCGGATGCCATGATCTTAGTTTTCTGAATGTTGAGCTTTAAGTCAACCTTTTCACTCTCTTCTTTCACTTTCATCAAGAGGCTCTTTAGTTCTTCTTCACTTTCTGCCATAAGGGTGGTGTCATCTGCATATCTGAGGTGATTGAGGTTTCTCCTGGCCATCTTGATTCCAGCTTGTGGTTCTTCCAGCCCAGCGTTTCTCATGATGTACTCTGCATATAAGTTAAATAAGCAGGGTGACAATATACAGCCTTGACGAACTCCTTTTCCTATTTGGAACCAGTCTGTTGTTCCATGTCCAGTTCTAACTGTTGCTTCCTGACCTGCATATAGGTTTCTCAACAGGCAGGTCAGGTGGTCTGGTATTCCCATCCCTTTAAGAATTTTCCACAGTTTGTTGTGATCCACACAGTCAGAGGCTTTGGCATAGTCCATAAAGCAAAGAGAGATGTTTTTCTGGAACTCTCTTGCGTTTTCGATGATCCAGTGGATGTTGGCAATTTGATCTCTGGTTCCCCTGCCTTTTCTAAAACCAGCTTGAACATCTGGAAGTTCATGGTTCACATATTGCTGAAGCCTGGTTTGGAGAATTTTGAGCATTACTTTACTAGCGTGTGAGATGAGTGCAACTGTGCGGTAATTTGAGCATTCTTTGGCATTGCCTTTCTTTGGGACTGGAATGAAAACTGACCTTTTCCAGTCCTGTGGCCACTGCTGAGTCGCTTAGTAGTATTTAATTCCTTACTCAGGACCTGCGTCTGTTTCCAATCAAAGACCTCAACTACTTCTCAGACTAACCTGCTGCCACAAAAAAGATGATGAGCCATCTAAACCTGGCCAATGACTGCACATCCTCGGTGCTACAGACGTGCTGCTGGTGACTCATCTCGGCACCCGTGGGATGGAGCCGTGTTCGCGGTCCACCAGCATCCGGCCTCCACGGCACGGCTCTCCCCACAAAAGCATGTGCCCTGCTGCAAACAGAAGGTGGCAGGACCCCCCTCTCACCCGCACCCCTTGCCCATGCAGACCCGCCGCTGCTGTGTGTCACCTGGACCTAGAGGCAAGCGGAGGAGGGTCTTGTCGGCTGCACTTAAGGCCCTGATGCCCCAACCTCTCAGCTTGGTGAGGGAGCACTCATGCTGCCATGGTGAGGGAGCACCCGTATGCTGCCACAGGTCTGGGATCAGCGTGGGAAGAGAAGGAACCACTCATCCAGCCAGCAATGCTCTTTCATCCAGGCACCCTGACCCTACCCATAAGAGGTCCTACTGCAAACAGGTGATGTACAAATGGTCTTCTGGCCAGAAAACAAAACAAGCATACCAGATGGAACTCCCAGGGGTGGAATTAGAAAATCTGAACAAAAACCAACGAAAGGAGGACAAATGACAGAGAAGACCAACGTTTCTTAAAACACAGGCACTGAAGATTCACTTGGTAACTGCTCTAAAACTTAAACTGAGAATACAAGAGTTAAGCTAATGAAAACTGGGTTTTGGCATCCAAGTTTTTAAAACATCGCCTTGGAACTAATTAAAAATATATGAAAAAACAGAAATAAACCATCAAGGTTTATAAATAAACCTACCTAAACCTCTGAAACACGTTCACTTTAACATGTTCTTTCTTTAAGAACTTTCAAATAGCTTTAAAATGACAAAGAGCTATGCTACAAATATCTTTTTTTTTCTGGACTTTTTGAAAAGCACTGACTTAGCCAAAGTCTATTTGAACACATTCAAGAAAGAAATGGTTGTTTGACATTTGGACATTGACCAAAATCATAACATACAGAAAGCACAAATAAGATATAATAAATGAGAAACAAGTCTGAAAAATATACATACACATATTTCATACATATATTGCTGAATTACTTCACTATACACCTGAAAATAACACAAACTGTAAATCAGCTATACTCTTATTTAAAAAAAACAACAACTATCAAACCAGTTTTTGAAAAGTTAAAGCAAAAGTCTCATTTATGGGTATGACAGAAGTCAGGCAGAGGAGTGGGTCGGGACACATTCGCACGGGTGGGAAGACGAAGCTACTTACCGACCATGGCACTGACCTCCCCGGCCATGAGCGTCTCCACGGTGTTGTTGTATAGGTTCACGTCAATGATGCCCTTCCGGATGGTCTCTCCGACTTTGGCCCCCAGCAACACCGAGCCGGTGGTTTCGAAGATGGAAGCCAGGATACAGGCCTGCCTCAAGGTCACCACGCCCGAGCCCACGGCGGTACCAAACGAATTGGCAACGTCATTGGCACCCACAGAAAACGCCAAGATAAAAGCTATGATAAAACCCAAGATGACCATCCACAGGTACTCGTCCATCGCCATTGTGGACGCGGGGCGCTGGGTGCTTTTCTTGTGCGGAAATCTCTGAAATCGGCCGAGCTTGAGGTTCTACGGGGCGTGAGGCTGAGAGTTCCTGTCAACAGTGAGTCTGCTCTGGAAAGTGCCGGGTGATGTTAGGGCTGCACAAACTGCTAACTGCTGGTTTTCAAACTACTGTCAGGACAGTTCATTGGGTTGTGTTCAGTCAGCGGTAAAACACATTCCATATTTTCCCTCCTGACCTGGGGAAGCTGTGAGGGCTCCTCCTGTGTCAGAAAGAAAACAAAAGGAATTAGTCTCCCCGAGGAATGGGCGACAACGGTCTGTTCTTTCAGGAAGAAGTGTTTGGAGACAACTCATGGGCTCTCCCTTTCGCATGCGTGTGGCTGATCGGACCATAAAGCAAAGCTAGAAGAGTAGAAGCAGGCTAACTTCTGGCCCTGCCACCACCAAAAAAGAGTTGATTCTAAAACTTCAGAGGGTAATCATGCTTTACGATTATAGACTGACAGGAAGTCCTACTAGGGTACATTTTTACACAATTCGAGGAATATATGTGGCCTTTATTTTAGAAGGAAAAATTTCTGACAGAGGAGCAAAAGAAAAAGAAATGAGAAATTCAGAGTTACAGAGCTCATCAAATACACGGAACATGCCTAACTTCTTGGAGCAGGGTTACCCCAACATGGCTGTGACACTGTGGGGTGTGGCTCCTTGTCCACCTGCTCACATACACACTTCACACCGAGCTTACCAAACCTGTGTCTGAGCACGAAGTGACTCGTCCACAGGGTGACGGGGGAGCAGGAAGCTGAAGGGGCTTCCCAGCAGGATGGGGACACTGGAGTGGAGCCACCTTGTCAGAGCGTGAGGGAGAGCAAGGCACTATGCACCGCCTCCACCTCACCTGGGGATAGCCAGAGGCCTGAGCACAGCCTGGGCGATCACCCCCAGGTCTCCCCAGGGCCCCTCCAGATGTCCTTAGGGTTCCCCTGCAGAGCCCTGGGGAGATCTGCGGGGGAGTCCCAAGGAGATCTGGGGGAAGCCCTGGGGAAATATGGGGGGAGCCCCAGGGAGATCTGTGGGGGGAGTCGCAATATGGTGGAGCCCTGAGAATATCTGGGGGGGGCCTCCGATCCCCAGGCTTCCTCCATAGATCTCCTTGGGGCTTCCCCCAGATCTGCTCGGGGCTCCCTCCCTAGATCACCCCCTGCCAGATCTCATCTCATCCCCCAAGCCCGCCTGGGCTCACTGACCTCAGGCCCTGCCCACCTCCTCCCCTCACTTGCTCCTGCCTCTTGTATGAAAACCACCAGCTACCTCAGCTCAGGGCCTTCGTACCTGCTGGTCCCCGGGCCAGAGACAGCCTCTCTGCCAGCTCACCGCCTGCTCCAAGTCCCTTTCTGCCCAGGCGTCACCACCAGAGCGGGCCCCGACCTTGTCTAACAGCAGCGCCACCCCCACCCCCCCATCCCATTATCCCTCTCTCTCACCCACCTGTTTGCCTCTTCTACTGACCACCTCATTCATTCGTTCACTCACTCACACCCGTCTGGCTTCACGCATGGGGATTCCCAGCCATGTCCCCAGCACACAGACTAGCATCCGGCATGGGATAAGCCCTAGTCAAGTTGCTCAGTAAGTGAAGAAAGAAGCTATTAGACAAAGGAAGAAAACTCTTGCATAGGCTTCTTCCTGGGATGAAGAGATGATGTCACAGAATTAATACATCCGTGAAGGAAAAATGTCATGAAAAGCTTCAGAGTTGTGGTGGTCTATTATTACAGAGTACTACATCTGTGTACTTGAGTGGTTCTCAGCATTGAGAACGATGCCTATAAATGCTTATTGAACTAAGTCAGCCTCATACACCATGTCATATAAAATATAACAATCAGTCAACATTAAGGTTATTTAGAGGGAAAAAGCAGGACACAAAATTTACGTACCTATGACTATGGCAATGTTAAAGGTATATAAAAGACCCAGAGGTGACTCATTAACAGTGTAACAGTGGTTGAGCTTACAAGCAGTAGTAGAGCTCAAGTTTTTCTTTCCTCCCAAGACTCTATACTGTCGTGACGTGCTTTCCAAATTAAAATACATAAAAGCAAATCAATATATAGAACCATCTTTTCAGGAAAAATGATCAACTAAAATGCAGCAACCACACGTGTTGGCAGCATGACAGGCCCAGGACGAAGCAGGAAGTGTGCCCAGACCACCTTCTCACTTTCTAAGCTTTGTCGCCCACATGACTCTGGAGTCGTGGGAAAAAGACCGCACTGAGTCGATAAATGAAAATACAAAGTCAAACCAGTATCTGGACCAGTATTCTCTACCTTGAAATACAAAGAGTTCTAGATGAAGCCTCGTTGGTCAGGTCAGGGGGCCCAGAGGCCAACGAGGACAGCACGGGATGCTGTTTACTGAGCGCCCTGGTGGGCCCGTCACCGGGAAGATGCTGAGTGACGTGGGATGTGGTCCAGGAAGGGAGACCGATGCTCATCGACAGACACACGCCAGACTATCAGGCGTGGCAGGTGCTAAAGCGGGAGGCCCACATCGTGCAGCCTCACGAGCGCAGACGGCGCACCTGGTCTGTGTGAGCAGGAGGGGGTTCCCTGCCACCTCAGGATGGGGTTGTCAACCTGGGACTGGGGGGGTCACTCCAGGCAGTTCCCAGTTGGGAAGGAGTGGCATGAGGAGGGAGATGGAGGCTGGGCTGGACCACACTGCCAGTGGCCACCTGCTAACACTGGGGGGCTCTGTTAGAGGGGTGCTGACGTGCTCAGGCTCCCCTTCCTGGAGGCCCCTGGCCACAGTGCAGAGGGGGGCCAGGATGGAGGCAGGAGGGGACGTGGGGAGACTGTCTCCGAGGCCCCTGCACGGCGCAGGTGTAGATGGGTGTTCTGAGCCAGGGACAGGGTGCTGACAAGTGGAAGAGGAGGGATGGAAAGAGGGGTTCCGGTGGCTGATGCCGCTGGGACGCAGTGCTGGCTCGTCAGTGGGGATGGAGACAGGAGTGCTGGGCTGAGGAGTCACCGGGCAGGGTGTTCTCCCATCTGCGCTGTGCTTGGTTTTGTTGGTAGGTGGCAGGGTGGGGTCTGGGCACAGCTCATGGCTGGACACCGACACACGCAGGGGGTAGGGCGAGGCCCTCAGGCCGCCTCTGCTTGGACTGAGGGTTCTCACAGCCTGTGTGGTACCCCAGCACTACTTCCAAGCAGAGGTTCTCTCTCCCACTCACATGACCTTAGACAGCTTATCTCCACAATTACGTCTATGTTTTCTCCTTCACACTCAACCCCGAAGTTCCGAAGCACCTGACCGAGGAGAAAGGCCTGCCCCTTTTAAGAGACCAAATCATTTCCATCTTGCGTGATATTTACCCAGCCTACTTCCTATTGCAAGTACCAACACTTTGATTTTCTTCATTGATTTTTGTCCAACATGAGCAAAAGGAAGTGCTTAAATAACTACACGACAGGATGCGTTGAAAAAGAGGGTTGCACTGTGGAAACTGAGCCCTCAGCGGGCTGGAAAACCACCGTGCGAGCGGTAGCGGTAGCTTGTCAAGAACGTGGCCAAATTCAGAGCGGCCGAGGCCCAACCAGGAGGCTCAGGTCTGAAAGTAGAAATTTGAAGCGGGGGCAGGGTGGTTGATCACATCAGGGTGGAAATTCGACTTATTCAATAAGTGATGATGGGCCAACGTGCCAGCTGCTATCTGGAAGGAAGAAAAAAGTGAGATTCCCTACCTCACCCCAAGTGAAAGATTTAAATATAAAAACCCAAATTGGAATAAGACTACAGGTAAATATTTACTCATGGTGGGACAGGGACGCCTAGACGCGACCCTGGAGGCAGTGGATGGAAACACACGGGTGTTCACGGCAGTCCTGCAGACAGAGGCTCTGCGTGTGGGAGCAGCAACAAAAACGCCTTCTCTCTTCCTCAGCAGCGATGCTCAGCCCGGGGCGATGCCGATCAGAAAACCTCCAGCAAACGCCTTGTTCTTCCTGCCTCTCCTCCGAGGCTTTTCTGAGAAGTGTCAGGACGTGACGGGGGGCTGGAACCAAGCATTCCTCTTCCCTCTCCTTGCCGGAGTGTGAAAACCCCTAAATGGCCAGGTTTCCGATGCCCCGACCTCTTGCACTGGAGGAGAGTTCGCACTCCCGCTTTGCACTCCCGCAAGAAGTACTGAGGGTCTGTAGGGTCTGTGTCCCTGACGGGTCATGTTCACAAGAGCCTGCTTTGCGCGGCCTGGTGCCTGGGCCTTCAGCTCTGAGCCGCGCTCCCAGGGCTCCTGCGTGGAGGCTTCCAGACTCTCTTCCTCTGTCAGCGTTGACTCAACTCTCCCCAACACCCTCCTTCCCACCCTGGGAATCGGAATGTTTACAGAAGCGTGAAAACAAACATTCTCAGAATATTTCTAGTCAGGTTTGTACACTGCTTAAGAACAGGAATGTTGCTGAGTTGTGGCATTTAATAAACTTCGGTGCGCAGAGAAGCCTGGATCGGGGGTCCTGCTCTGAAATGCTGCCAACGGTGACACCCCAGGAGACCCTTGACCCTCCCAGCAAAGGTCTGCTCCAGCGCCCCCACCCCCTGCCGGCCTGGGGTCTAACCATCTCCCCAGTTGGCACCTACCAGCCCCAGACGAGCAGGTCCACAGCGGTGGGCTGTGGGCTCTTCGGGGACCCAGACTCACGCAGAAAAGAATCCCAAAGATGACTTCCAGCTTTTTCCCCAAGTACACACCTATTTCCATCAGTTCACCTGCCAATCTCGAACTCAGCTTTTTTTTAAAAAAAAAAAAAAACTTCTGATCCTGAAGGACGCTGACTGAGCTAGCGTCACGTTTCACCCAAGTCCTTCTCCTGCCCCTGTGATGCTGAAGGAATTCAATAAATCTATAAAATGTCTTATTTCCTGGGTCTGCTAGGAAACAGCCTAAGTAGGGCAAGGTCCTACTTGATGAGGCTTAATCTTATTTACTGACATGAGCTGAGTCATAATTAACAGTTGCCTCCATCCTCTGGCTTGATTCAGAAGCAGATACCTGGAGAGGGTCCCCTGTGTCGTTCTGGCCTGTGAGAATCTTTTCCGAAGGCTCGCGGCTGCACCCAGGCCAGGCCCTCCTGCCAGCAGACAACAGGAAGGAGCCAGGTCCCCACGAAGAAAACCCGGGGCTCTGAAGTAATTTCCCAACTCCTTTCCTGAGGCCCCAGGTAGCTCACACACACAACGCTCTGAAAATGAAAAACCTGCTCTCCCGGCAGCCTGCACTGCATCAGGAGTTCTGACACAGGTCAAAACAGAGGCGGGGGAGACAGGTATCCCTTCAGGGGCAGGATGTAAAATCCAGTAACTCTGCTACCTGTGGGTGAGCCTGACGAATAAGATGTAAAGATGACGAGTGTTTTTCCCTGGTGATATTTCAACAGAATGGAAGATTTCACTTTGGTAATCTTGCAGAAAACAGGGCAGCAAGCACAAACGTTTTTTTCACCTTTTAGGATGTAGACCTTGTCATGAAGAATCTCTTAACATTCTTCTTGAGTAGCTCGTGGACTTCACAGGCTTAAAAGGTAAAAAATAGTTCAAAAATAACAGTATATTTAAGACAGAGAATACTGAGCTTCACGTTTTCACACAGATGATGAAAAACTGAAGTATTACTAGGAAGGGTCTGAAACAGGTCTCAGCTCCCTTTTAAAGGGCCTGTTCCCAGATCAGCCACGCAGCACTGGGAGCAGAGGCGCCCGGAGATAGGCTGCTGCTAAGTCACTTCAGTCGTGTCTGACCCTCAGCGACCCCATGGACTGCAGCCTTCCAGGCTCCTCCGTCCATGGGATTTTCCAGGCAGGAGTACTGGAGTGGGTGCCATTGCCTTCTCCGCTGGAGACAGGCAGACGGGTGCTCTCCTGATGGAGGCGGGGAGGGGAGCAAACAGGTGCTCTCCTGATGGAGGCAGGGAGGGGCGAGGGGCATAGGGGACAAGGAGGGAGGAGGGAGAGAGAAGGGGAAGAAAACGACATCAGAAGGTCAGGGACCACCTGGAACAAGGGGACGGAGGCGGAGGATGCCGGGGTTGGAGCACAGACACAGCCTGGTAACAGCGACGCTAAGACGTGCAAAGTGGAACAGAAGAGGCCGGGACATCGGCCCAGCCCTGAGTGTCCCTGCCCCCTCCTTTTCTCTCTACTATTAAAGGGGAGCACCCGTTTCTCCCACGTGCAGGAGGGGACGAGCCCAGGCCAGGTCACCCCGGTCCACCCCAGTCTACAGCTGCCCTGGGCAAGTCACGTCCACGCCGCGTCTGAGAAGCGGGAGGAAGGGCACACAGCACAGTGGTGTGTGCGGTCCCGGCTCAGCACAGGGGCCGCGCATGGCAGAGAAAGGCCTGGGCGATGGGCAGGAAGCCTGGGGCCTGAGCCTGGCCCTGCTGCCAACCCGCGACGTGACCACAGAGAAATCTTGTTTCATCATCTGCAGAGGGGAGACAGTAACAACACATGGACTTTTTGGAATTATTGTCAGAGTCAAATCCATTTTTATCAAAGTGTTTGCGAGTCGTGGTTGGCTGCAAGCAACTTGAAGTTATTGGTTATCGGGGCAGTCACAGGGAGAACAAGAGTGTAAGCATCCAAAATCCTTCGAGAAGGGTCTTCCTCACTCACCCGGCCCCACCTCCCTCGAGGGCTGCTCTTCTTCCTGCTGTACAAACTCTGGCCTTGTCTTTGCCTAAAGACTGACATGCACCGTAAGCCTCAGGAACTGCCTGGAGGGGTGGACGGAGGTGAAGGGGTAGAGAGACGAGAACTCGAAAAAGTGCTAGGAAAAAAAATCCACGCAAAATGGGAAAGCCATTTTGGAAGAGAACGCGGGGGTTTCTCATACCCTAAAGCATATGCTTCCTGTGCAAGCCAGCAGACGCGAGAGAAATGGAAACACACGTCTACACAGGACACTCTATGTTCTCTCGCGAGTAGTTGGTGTTACTATGCGTGTGTCAAAACTTACGCAACTGTACACTGACCGCTGGTGGGCTTGCCTGTACATAAATTATGCTTCAGTGAGGCTGCTTAGAAGATAACACTGGAATATAAAAACACGTGTGGTGATGGATGCATTAACTAACTGTGCGGGGATGGATGCGTTAATCAACGAGAAGGGAAGAATTCTTTTGCAATGTATATGTATAAAAACACATAAAACCAACACAGGGTGCACTTCATATTGTAATATTTAAATGATAATCTTACCACTTTATCAATTATACCTCAACAGAGCTGAGGGGGATGAAAAGAAAACAATACAATTCAGATTTGGTATTTTCCCTTCCTGCCACACCGTCCAGCTGAGATGAAGTATAAAAGCTAAACAGTTTAAAAAAAAAAAAAAAAAAGAGCAGCAAGGAAAGAAGGAACATTCCAGCTAAACGCAGTGCAACCAGCCAGTGCGGCCAGAGTCAGGGGCAAGCCGTCATCCTTGCTCCAAGCAGTGGCATCGAGAAGCAGAGAGCTAACGAGACCCGAGGAGGGGCTGCATCCCAGGGAAGTCCTCCAGAGAGGGACTCGGACACAGCTTTTCTGAGGTCAGAGATGAGAGAGGAAGGCCCACAGCCAGGATCACCCACTGACCGCCCTTCAGGATGGGCATCGAGCGTTTCTACAGAGAAAAGAGCACGGGTCGTCCCGTGGAGACAAGTCTCCATCCCTTCCACAGGAGCCAAACAGAGGTCAGGGCATTTCATGAGCATTTGAGGTCAGGGCATATACAAGCCATTTCGGCTGAAAATCACATCTGTGGAGGGCCACGGGCTGGAGATGCGTGACGTCTAAATTTGTGGACATCTCGCGTACCGAAGTTTCTGGGAGGTCAGTTCCAGTAAACGAGCGGATTTGTGGACATCTCGCGTACCGAAGTTTCTGGGAGGTCAGTTCCAGTAAACGAGCGGATGAGATCATAAAAGTGTCACCTTGTTTGCAACTCCGACACCAAGTTCTAAAGTCAGTCCTGTAATGTCATCCCCCGTAAGTACAGTCAGAAGTGATTTACACAGTTCCGAGTGACAGTGTTTGGTTTCGCACGCAGAATGGTGCTCGCACACTTGCCAGGCTGGGCCAGAGGCGGGGCCAGCCAGGTCCTCTACCTGGAACAAGGAGGACTCAGGCGGGGAACGGGTGTTCTTTATGACGTGACTCTCAATGGTTAAAAAAACCAATAATATGAAATGTGAATAAACACTCGTGTACAAAGATGTTTAATCCAGTGTCATCTATTACCATCGTGAGAAAAGAGGAGACCGCCTAACTTTCCTCAGCCAGATAGGAGAACGGCTGAGGAGGCACGGCTGACTTCTAAAGATGAAGTTTTATGTAGTCACTAAAATGGTGTAACGTGAGAGCTTTGCATGACAATGGAACACAGTAATAATGCTGAGTGAAAAAGGAGTTCACACAATGGCCTAGGCCACACTGCAGCTGTGCTGAAGAATGCACCAGTCATGGGACTGAAGACACAGGCCCAAGTTTAGAGCAACTCCGGGGGTTCTTTACATTTTTTTTTATTACTAAAATTTTCTACCATGAGCAATTACTACTTGTATTATTGAAAAAAATGCCTACAAAACAGTACAAAGAAAAGAACATTTTCCCCCCGCCCAGGTTAGGAATGTAACACCAAAATAAGCTTAGTTTTTCCTAGTAAACAAAATGAATTTCATATGAATCTGCCTGTTTTTCGGCCTCTGAGATTTCTTTCTTCCTTACAACCCACGACTTGAGCTGTATGAACAGTTCTGTTCTCTTGATTTCTCTTGTCTGTTTCTCACTCTCAGGGCCGTCTCTCCATTCCCGCCTGAGCCCTGGGGGCACGGGTCTCTGCGTGGTCTGGGGCCTCCCGTGTATGGGAGTCTGAAGGTCCCTCCTCGGTCACACCTGTTCCCTCTCTGGTCTCTTCTCTCACCTTCCTGATGAGTCTCTGGAGGTTCTGGCTGCCAGGACTGAACTTCACCCAAGAATAAGAAACTGTCCTGATGGTCCAAGTACTTCACAGTATTTGAGGGTACCTATGTGATTAACTATTTTAGCCTACCTTGGTTCAGAGACTTAGAGAACATTCGAGTCTGAAGGTACTTAGTTCAGTTCAGTCGCTCAGTCGTGTCCGACTCTTTGCTACCCCATGGACTGCAGCAGGCCAGGCCTCCATGTCCATCACCAACTCCTGGAGTTTACCCAAATCATGTCCATCGAGTCAGTGATGCCATCCAACCATCTCATCTCTGGCGTCCCCTTCTCCTCCTGCTCTCAATCTTTCCCAGCATCACAGCCTTTTCCAGTGAGTCAGCTCCTCGCATCAGGTGGCCAAAGTACTGGAGTTTCAGCTTCGGCATCAGTGCTTCCAATGAACACCCAGGGCCTTCAGAGTCGTCTGTTCTGATTTTGGTCCTTTTGAAGATGTGACTGTCCTCACTGGAAGTGCAGGTTGTGACGACCCACTCACTCCACAGGAGGTGCCCCGAGGAAAGCAGCGCAAGTGATGCCCTGGGGAGGTATCCATCAGACCTTCTCAGTGACACTGGCTTCTGCCCTGGAGCTGGGATGCCTTGAAGTCCTGGCCTCCGCAGGGAACGGGAGGGCAGAGTCGATGGGGAAAGACGAGAGAGTGACAAAGACAGCGGATAACCAGGAATGCTGCAGAGCCTGCATCCTGGAACGTTTTCAAGGTTCGATGACGTCTCGAGTCCTGCGCATCATCCAGAGACCACAGGGCCGGGAAGAGGCAGTTTAGCTTGGAACCATGAACCACAGGATTGTCCTGTGGGGAAAGCGGGTGGAAAGCTCTGACCCTCTCTTGAGCCGTGCAGTCAGCAGCCTTCATGAGTTTATGCAACGTGAACCCACTTCTTCTCGTCCCCCAGCAACAGTTTCCACTGCAGAGCCTGTGGGCTCAGCCCTCATTCCTGGTACAGTCAGTCTCCCTCTGCATTCCTGTCATTCTGACATTTAAATTTCTTCTGGGCTTATAAAGCATTTGTGTTATTTAGATGTTTTCCACACAGCCTTTTGCTCTCTGGGAAGGCGCTGGCTAAACCTAGTAAATAAGAACATATCTTTTTTAAAGGATAAAGAAATAAAAGCAAAATTCATTCAAATGAGATAGAGTTAAAAGAGTTGAGATGATCTGACCTATAGAAGGAAAGATCTAGGAGGTCCTACCTGACTTACATGAAAAATATTTCTTAAAAACTGAAAGATCGCCTCGGGACGTGTAAGTGAGACTGCCTTGTGTTCAAATGGGATTTGACTGAGTGATGGGTTAAAGTAAGAAAACTTTTATCTGTTGTTTCCACTTTAAATGGATAATTGAGTGAGTCCACGTAAAGGCTCATTTCAGTTCAGTTGCTCAGGCGTGTCTAACTCATTGAGACCCCATGAACTGCAGCACGCCAGGCTTCCATGTCCATCACCAACTCCCCAAGCTTGCTCAAACTCATGTCCATCGAGTTGGTGATGCCATCCAACCATCTCATCCTCTGTCGTCCTCTTCTCCCGCCTTCAATCTTTCCCAGCATCAGGGTCTTTTCCAATGAGTCTGTTCTTCACGTCAGGTGGCCGAAGGATTGGAGTTTCAGCTTCAGCATCAGTCCTTCCAATGAATATTCAGGACTGATTTCCTTTAGGATGGACTGGTTGGATCTCCTTGCAGTCCAAGGGACTCTCAGGAGTCTAATCTAACACCACAGTTCAAAAGCATCAGTTCTTCAGCTCTCAGCTTGCTTTATGGTCCAACTGTCACATCCATACATGACTACTGGAAAAACCATAGCTTTGGCTAGACAAACCTTTGTTGGCAAAGTAATGTCTCTGCTTTTTAATATGCTTTCTAGGTTGGGCATAGCTTTTCTTCCAAGGAGCAAGCGTCTTTTAATTTCATGGCCGCAGTTACCATCTGCAGTGATTTGTGAGTCCAAGAAAATTAAGTCTGTCACTGTTTCCATTGTTTCCTCATCTATTTGCCATGAAAAGGCTATCAAGAGAAAATATAGTATCAGCCCCTCTTTATCTAATTGGAGATACAGCAGTCTTTCATCGTTAATAAGAAAAGCTACACTCAGATAGGAGGAGAAAACTTTGTAACTCAATGGGTTGCCGCACAGTGAAATGAGCTCCCACCGGAAATGTGGAATTACCTGCAGTGGAGATTTGAAAAATAGGTTGCGACCACCTTGCCAGAGTGTTTTAAGTGCAATACTGCTTGAAACCCAAGGACAAGAACAGCTGAGCCTTATATTATCTATTTCTACTCCCAGACAGAAACGGCCTCTGAACATCTTTCCCTTTCTGTATGCACTATAGACACAGATTCCTTCCAAATATTCTAGGTCACCTGTTTTTGTTCACTCGTAACCAAAAACAGATTTGCTTTCAGGAGCAAATCACTTAATATCCTTTCTATCAACTGGCAAACCTAAGGCTCACTTGTTCTATTCTGTGCCCTGAAGTGTTGGGCTGCTTGGCCAAGTCCCAGGAGCTATATTAGGGAAATACTTTCCCTTCAGCCACGGTTGAAAATGGAACTATGTGTATAAATAGACATCTTGCTTCTTACATATTTATTTGCCAATTTTACTCCGAGTATAATGCAAGTTCAATAAAAATGTGAATGATACTTATAAAAACATTGATTCCTGCTACCACTACATATTATTTCCATTACTGGAACATTAATATAAATGGAAGAGTTGATAGATGAAGATTATTATCTTAACTATTATCCATGCTCAGTTTACAGCCCCGTATTTCTTATTTTCATCCCAGAGGTTCTTAAGCAGAAGCAAGAGAGGACGAATAAATAAATATTAAAATGACTTAGTTGGGCTTTTTCTCTCTTCAAGGGAGCAAAGTCCATTCAAGTCTCTGAAGTACCTCATCAGAAGGCAACAAACTTGATTCAATCCCACCAGTAAGGGCAAAATAGTAATGTAAAGCAGCCTAAACAAGGCAGTGAGTCTATAAGTTTGGTTGGTAAGTCAGGTGAAAATTTAGCAGTTCTTCATACCTCTGAGACTATGAAATTAAAGTCTTGTTACTCAATTTAGAGGGGCTTTCCTGGTGGCTCAGCAGTAAAGAATCGACCCACCAAAGCAGGACACATGGCTGCGATCCCTGGGTTGGAAAGATCCCCTGGAAAACAAAACAACTACCCACTCCAGTATTCTTCTCTGAGAAATTCGATGGACAGAGGAGTCTGGCAGGGTACAGTCCAAAGAGTCGGACACAACTTAGTGACTAAACAACAACAATTAAATGAAGAAACCATAAGCATTTGCTTGATATCACCTTCAAAAAACCATAGAGACAGAAGTTTTTTAAAAAGGACAGTTTATAAGATGCCTTTGAAAATGATTTCCCGATTCTGAGAGTGCTCCTGTTGCTTCATTCCTCATGTACGGTTAAGATAGAAACTTCCCAGGGCAAGTCAGTAGCTCCGTTTGTCTGTTTCTTTTAGAAAACTTAGAGCTAGGAAGGCGCTTGTATGTGAACATACGGAGCTTTCTTATAATAACCAGAAAGCCACCAGATATAAGCTGCTCTTCCATGATGTATGAAATCAGTTAAGAGAATAGAAAGCAACACATACTGTCTTTTATCATCACCTACTTCGGCACCTTTACTGCAGCTCCTGGGTGTATTCCAATTGCTGTCTGGTGTTGCTTCCTTTCAGCCTACTGAACCGAACTTGTTTTAGTATTTCTCGGAAGGCGGACCTGCCAGCAGGGCATTCTCCCAGTCTTTATTTACTCGCTGATGCTCCTGTTTAGAAAGACAGCTCCCCAGGACACAGGCTTCTCTTAGCACTTTCCTGGGCTCTCTCACTGCTGCCTGGCCGCCACTGCTGTGAGAGTCCCTGGGCTTCCCCCAGACGCCCTGAGTCACGTCCGCCTCTCTGCATTCCCACTTTCTCTTCATCTTTCAGCATTTTGACTGCAGTATGCCTGGGTGTGGATCTCTCTGTGTTCATCCTAATGGGCATTTGTTAAGCACTCTGGGTGTGCAGATACTGTCTCTCATCAGCTTTGGGGATGTGCCAGCCACGGCTTCTTTGACAGTGTTTTTCTGCCCTTTCTCTCGCTTCTGCTTCTGGTATTCCTGCTGGGACTCTTCATAGTGGCCCATGTTTTTCTGAGACTCTGTTCATTTTCCCTCATTCCTTTTTTCTTTCAGTTCTTCAGACTATGTAACTTCTACCACTCCATCTTCAAATTCGCTGCTTCTCTCTTCCGAAAATGCAAATCTACTGTGGAGGCTCCTGATGAGTTTTTCATTTTGGTTACTGTACTTTTCAACTCCAAAATTGCCATTTAAAAAAAAAAAGTTTTAAGTGTGATTAAAATAAGCATAGAATTTACCATTTAACTATTTTTAAGTGTATAGTTCAGTGACATTAAGTACATTCACATCACTGTGTAAACATCACAACCATCCACTTATAGAACTTATCTTACAAAACTGAAACTCTGTACCCATTAGACAGTAATTTTCCATTCTTCAGTCTCTGTGAATCTGACTGTTCTAAGTGCATCACATGAGTGAAATCATACACTATTTGTCTTTTTGTGAGTGTCTTATTTCACTTAGCATAATATCTTCAAAGTTCATCCTTGTTGCAACGCGTCAGAATTCCCTTTTATTTTTAGGCTGAATAACAGTCCATTGTATGTATGGACCATATCTTACTTATCCATTCATCTGTTGATGGACTTCTGGGTTGCTTCTACTTTATGGCTATTGTGAATAATACTATTAAAACGGTGTACAAATATCTCTTGGAGTCCCTGCTTTCAGTTCTTCTGGGTATACAACCAGAAGCAGAATTGCTGGGTCAGATGATGAATCTGTTAATTTTTTCAGGCAGCAGCTACACCATTTTACATTCCCACCAACAGTGCACAAAAGTTCTAGTTTCTCCACATGCTGTTTTCTCTGTTATTATTTTTCAGGAGAAGTCATCCTAATGGACATGAGGTGATATCTCACTGTGGGTTTGATTTTCACTTTTCTAGTGATTACTGTTGGTACATCTTTTTATGTGCTTGCTGGCCATCTGTATGGAGAAATGTCTATTTAAGTCCTCTGCGCAGTTTTGAATCAGTTTATTTTTCTGTTGTTTAAGTTGTAGGAGTTCTTCATATATGTATATTGTGGATACTAGCCCCTTATCAGATATATGATTTACAAATATTTTCCCCCATTCTGTAGGTTGGCTTTTCACTCTATTGCTTGTGTCCTTTGCAGAAACGTTTAATTTTGCTGTAGTCCAATTTATCTATCCTTACTTTTGCTTTTGGTGTCATAACTACATTTGGTTCTTTTTTTTTTTTATCATTTCTATCTCTTTTAAGGATAGTCTCTATTTGATGAGTCACTGCCACCAATTTTCCTTGAATTCTTTCAGAATAGTTTATTTTAGATTTTGAACTAAGATAATATAATAATAGCTGCTCTGAAGTCTCTGTCTGCTAAGTTCAATAAATGGGCCCCTCAAAAGCAGTCTCTCCTGTCTGCTTACTTCTCCTGTGTATGTATCACACTTTTCGGTTTCTCTAACATGTCTCATAATTTTTTCTTGAAAAATGGACATTTTACAAAGGACAACTTATATTGTAGCAACTCTGGTTACTGGTACTCCCACCCCCAGAGGTCTGTTGTTATTTGGCTGTTCACTTGGCTGGACGACTTTGGTGACATCTCCTTTCCCTACAATGTGTAGCTGTTGCTGTGCCTGCTCAGATTTCCCCCCACGTCTTTGTATTGTAGTCTGGCTTGCTAGAAATCACCCATGGGACAGCATAAGCTACTTACAGGTCAAAGGTTGTGCTTAAGCCCCCTTAGCTAGTGAGATTTCCAGGCTCTACCACGACGTCTGGGGCTTAGAGACTACTTTGCTCAGACAGCAAAGGATGGAGGGAGCATCTGAAAGCCAAGGGGCAGCGCAAGGGTAATTGCTGGAGAGCTGGGGTTATTCTGTATCCTGGCTGGGCTGGTGGCATAAACCCCCGAGCATGTGTAAAACCTCATTCAGCTGTACACCAGAAAAAGTGAATTTTGCTGTATGTAAATTTTTAAGTGACTGGATTTGCCCTTTAAGAAAAGATACTTCTACACCTGGAGTCAGATCCAATTGATCACTTGAGTTCTTGAAAGGAGACAAAAACCAAATCTTTCTTATTATATGATCACCTACTGGAATCATTTCGTCTCAGAACACATATACAAACTAAAAACCAGATCCTTCTAGTACTTAATAATTAGCATGATAATGCACGATAACTGCTGCATGATAATGTCAAGCTTTTCTACCTGGCCAAAGAAGTCTCTTCTGGATTAGACTTCAAGTCATTTTTCTTCAAGTCAAAATTCTGGATTCCCTTAATTGTTACTGACAAGGCTCACAGAGCCTGAAGACATTATGACTTAAAAGATAGGGGGAATATCAGAAAAATGTCCACAAAAGTAGAGATGGCAAAAATCAGGCCTGACAGAGGAGGTGTGAGGGTGGGCATGCTGCCTGCCAGGTGCCCAGGGATTCTCGACTCCACTTGGCAGGCTGAGGCACAAAGTGATGGGCCATCCCAGCGAGCCCCCATCCCTGCTCCACCACCACTTCAATTTCAGGTCAGGTTGAAAACAATCCCTCTTCCTTTTAAAAACCTTCTTACTCGTTGATGAGTTCATTTATAATTCCCAGCCACCTTGCTACGCTGAGTACAACCATATCTTCTCATTTCCGATTTCAGTCTTCAGAGAAAAGACAGAAACAAACAAATAAAAAACAGATGAACAAACAAAAACAAAACAAAAAGGAAAATGAACTCGGTCCAAGTTTTTAAGCCAAGATTCAATGACCCTTTCCCTGGACAGCCATCAGCTTCCTGCCTTTTCTAACAGAGCCCAGAGCCTCAGGAAATACTTTTTTCTGCTTTCTCTCTTCTAAAAAGGTGCTCTCTTCCTTCATGCTAATCAACTGGCAAAGCCTTCTGTCAATCAAACTGTAACTTCCAACTTACTCATCTTGATACAAGTCTGTGCTCCCACCAACGCAGGAGCAATCTGTGACTCAACGGAAGTTGGACCCACTTGGCAGCGAGGATATGCTGATGTGGCCTCCATCGACATATCCTCACCGGGAACAGAGCTCCATCCACTAGCTATCTGACTATTTGGGTTAAACAGTTCACCCACTGCTCCTTTCCCCTCCCCTGCCCAGAGAAGAAGATGATAAATCCATGTGGGATGTGTCTTTACTTCCTGGGGAAGGTGAGAGCATGGAGAAGGATTACAAGATTATTTCAACCATACCATTGCAGGAGAATGAGGCAAAGATGATGAAGAAATGAAGGAGAGGATGAGGAGAAGGACGCTCCTTGTAAGGATGAAAACAGTAAGAAGGAAACCTGAAAAACCAGCTCTCTGGGCTCCCAGGACTCTGGGAAAGACTCCTGATGAGTAACAAAGGCTCTGAACCAAAGGTTAGGCCACAATGTGATCCATCTGGCTTCCCGAGGCGCTTTTGCTTTAAGTTTAAGGTTATCAGTCTTGTTGAAAGTGGATTCAACTCAATCTCAACCCAGACCTCTGTCCCCAAGTGAACCTGGTGATGGATCCATTCATTCTGGTCAAGGCTTAGTGTCTGAACAGACTTCAAAGGGAACCCTTTGCCACAGCCATCAAAAGTATTCTTTCATGTCACCATACAAAGTGGGTAGAAAGGGAGGCCTCCTGTTATGGCTCAAGAATTTCTTAAGGCAAGTACCACCAATACCAAAACAATTCCCCCAAATACCCTTCCGATTAAGACCATAAGGACACGCCAGGAACATCTGGCAGCAGTAACCTAGCAGCAGATGCTCTCTTATGCCGTTATCACCTCGGCTAACGCTGCCGAGATGCACGCAGAGGCCACACAGATAAGTGCTGCGTAAATACGACCCAAAGCCCACGGCCATGGTTCCACCCTCTGCTATTCTGGGCCTAAGTGAATAATATTAACGCTAGGCATACTATTTTTAATGACTTTAAGAAATACGTTTTATTTGCCAGTTCCCTGCCTTCCCTCTCCACATAACACTGCTACTGCTGCTGCTGCTAAGTCGCTTCAGTCGTGTCCAACTCTGTGCGACCCCATAGACGGCAGCCCACCAGGCTCCCCCATCCCCAGGATTCTCCAAGCAAGAACACTGGAGTGGGTTGTCACGTCCTTCTCCAATGCATGAAAGTGAAAAGTGAAAGTGAAGTCGCTCAGTCGTGTCCGACTCTTAGCGACCCCATGGACTGCAGCCTACCAGGCTCCTGCGTCCATGGGATTTTCCAGGCAAGAGTACTGGAGTGGGGTGCCATCGCCTTCTCTGTGAACCTGGCCAAACTGAGGTTCATGGGACAGTTCACGGAACGTCTGGAGCACTGAGGTCACAAAGCAGACCCCTGCCGGACGCCTTTCGCCTGTGCCTGGAACACGTGCGCTCAGTGGTGCCCGTGGACCATAGCCCACCAGGCTCCGCTGTCCATGGGACTCCCCAGGCAAGAACACTGGGGTGGGTTGCCATTTCCTTGTCCAGGGGACCTTCCCGACCCAGGGATGGAACGCATGCCTCCCTGCACCGGTGAGCAGGTTCTTCACCACCAGCACCACCTGGGAGCCCAGTGTGCACGCACAGGAAATTTCCGGTGCGTGCAGAAAAGGGGGAAGGCAACGAGGAACACTGCCCCTAGCCCACTCCCGCAGGATGACCACCGTTTCTGTGCACACTTGGGTGTGCTCGCTTTATCCACAGGGGGAGGTATTCATTACGCAAGTCACTGAGAGGCTACTGATGAATCAAGTAAAATATAAAAGTCAAAATAAAAATGAATTACAACAGTTCTGCTTTGAAAAGAAAGGTTTTCCTTATTTCACAAGTCATATATGCTCACTGAAGAAAAAAGCCTAAAATACAGGTAACCAGAAAGCCAGGGGAAAACATGAGCTCATTCCTACAGCTAACTGCTGTCATATTTGGGGCACTGCATTATTTTTTATGTGCATATAAATGCCTTCCTTTTAAACAAGGAATTAAAGCTATGAATACCCATTTGAAAAATGAGCTGATACGTAAGCTTTTTTGTTACCTGCTAGTTTTACTCCATATACATCTAACACCATCATTTCAAACAGCTGCAGCGTGCTGCATTATGGGGCAGCACCATAAATTATTTGGCTTCCCTGGTGGCTCAGATGGTAAAGAACCTGCCTGTGATGTGGGAGACCCGGGTTTGATCCCCGGGTCAGAAGCATCTCTTGGGGAAGGGAATGGCTACGCACTGCAGTATTCTTGCCTGGAGAATCCCGTGGACAGAGGAGCCTGGCGGACTACGGTCCATGCACCTTATTAGGTTGTTTCTGGGGATCTTTGAATTATTAGGTCAGTAATTCTTTCTAATTAAAAACTAAGGAGTTTTCCTTTTCTCTCCTTTCAAAATAGTTACAGTTTTTGATTCAGCAACTGCCATGAGATAAAGCTAATCCCAAATGACCTAACCATTCTCATTTGTAATGACACATCTCTGGACTAGATATGACTGACTTTAGAAACAAAATTATTGTTGCCAGGGTGAAAATACCCAAAGAAAGACTATTCCGTCACTTTTCTTTGTATAGAAATGAAAATAGCCTTTGCCTGCTATTGTGAAGAACCAAATCAACTAGCCACTGGGCATTTCCTCTATTGGATATATAGTTACTGAGAGTTCAGGAGTTTAAAAGACAGTATGTTCAATTCAGGGGCAGAACCAAGGTGTTCAGAGTCGGCCGTCTCTGCTTCTGAACTGCTGAGATAAACCTGTGTTCTCTGGGTGCAACCAGAACATGGATCAGGCCTCACATACGGTGTGCGTGACACGGGACACAGGCGTGGGACATGACGGTGCACGCGCCCTCACGTCTGAGAAGTCCGTTTGTTCCAAGATAACAAGGTCTGAGGACTCGGTGACAACTCGCAGAATGCACCTGCCACCTCCACCCTCTGTCTCCCGTGACGGGGCACAGTGGGGTCCGTGCCACACTGCCCTCACCTGAAGGAACGCGGACTCCTCTGCAAACGTTTGTTCCATCTGACACCTGGAGGCTGGAGATGGGCACCTCGATCTATTGTGTTAGTGGGTCTCCCCCGAGCTGGGGCACGGGGGCCTGTTTACCCTGTTGTTTTACATCTGCAGCAAACAGCCAGCCAGACACACAGTAGGCGCTTCACGCAAATAAACAGTGAATCATTCCATTCACTGTTTATTTGGGAACAAACGCTGAGGGTACCCCCGTTCCAGCTCTCAGGGCCGAGCTCCGAGGGCCTCGGGGCCGGGCCCAGGCTGGACACGGCCTCTCTGGGGACAGCAGCCCACTCCCGCTGTGACACTTTCTAGGCAGCACTGTCAGAACATGTCCTCAGGGAACCCTTCCTTCACTTGGATCACAGACAGCGCTGATTGTCCCAAACGCCATACAGGGTGTAACAGACGGACGGACACACTCTCCGGAGTTTCTGCTTTCCACCCCAGACCACTCCTGCAAGCAAATCACACAGGAAGAATGTACAAAAGGGCAAAGACCACGGAACTGAGATGCATCTGTATTACGTGCAAGGTGGAGGGCGGGGAGGGACGCTTAGGCCGGAGCATCTGGACTGGGGAGGCCGCAACGGCGAGCCGCCCGACTCTAGGTCATTCATCACGTGGATGGAGGCAGGGCACCTGTGGCCTTGGACACTACGATGGAATGATTCACTGCTTATTTGCATGAAGCGCCTACTATGTGTCTGGCTGGCTGTTTGCTACAGATGTAAAACAACAGGGTAAACAGGCCCCCGTGCCCCGGCTCGGGGGAGACCCACTAACACAATAGATCGAGGTGCCCCTGTCTTCAGCCTCCAGGTGTCAGATGGAAGTCCCCGTGCAAGCATGGGTCACGTTCCCGCAGTGCAAGGGACACCGAGGGAGGAGTGGGGTAGGGTCACACTTCCCCCCCAGCCTCCCTGCTTCTGAAAGGGAGATGAGTCCCCCCTTACATGGGGACTGTCACAGCAGCCTGTGACATGGAGGGGCCATGGACTAACACCAAAGGGCACCCATTTTCACCACTGCTCAAACTTGCCCACCGGTGGCTGCTGAAAAGGCCCGAGGAGAGGAGACAGTCTGTTCAATGGTGCGCTGTACAGAGCAGAGATGGCGACACCTGACGGCACAGCGTGACTGCATCGGCCTCTCATCTGCTCCCCATCTGACGTGGGCAGGGTCCTGACTACTGAGCTCACAAAAGTAACTGCAAAATTCTCCTGGTTAATTATTAGTCTTCTCGAAGTGACGGGAAATGCAGAGAGGAGGGAAGGCTGGCGGGGACTCAGGTCGTTTAACTCCTGACTTCGGATGGAATACTGAAAACCCTGCAAATCAGACCCAGGTTTTGACAGCTTCAGGAAAACACCTTACCTCTTCCAGTACCCCAATTCCCCATTTTATAACTGTTCTCTGTCTGCACCTTGTCCAGGGGACCTCCAACTTCATCTGAATCACTTGGGGAGTGAGTTAAAACACAGATTGCTGGGCTATCCCCTCTCCCCATAGTTTCTGAATCAACGGTTCCTGGGTGGGGCCTGAGAATGTGCACTTTTCACTAGCTCCCAGGTGGGGCTAAGGCTGGCTGCACCACGAGAGCCACGGTTCTGCCCTAACCGTCACTGGACCAAAGCCTTACATCCTCAACAAGCTGGACACCAGCTGGCCTCTGTACGCTGGCCCTGGAATACAGATGCCGGAATAACAATTCAAGAGCCCCCGCTGGTCATTTTTTTTCTCCTCTTGGCTAAATAATAGAAGTTCCTAACCTCTTTTATAGGCATCGTTTTTCAGCTCTTTAATCATTTCTGAGGTTCTCTGTCAAGCTCTCTCTGAAGCCCTTTTAGCTGTGGGGCTGTGAACTAGGCCTGGAGCCTTAGTCAGAGATGGGATGAGGTTGAACATAAAGGGAAAATGACTCACACACATCCTCCTGGGTATTAATCTCTCACATCCGCGCCTGCCTGATGAGTGCCCTCTGATTCATGCCATTCTGACTCCTTTATGGGCTGCAGTAACACCAGGTTGACCTTGGGAAACGCCTTTCTTCCAAGAAGCTCAAAGCCTTTCTCTAACTAATGTAACAGTTGACCCAACATCCCCAACTGGGCAAAGTAACCTGTTCAATTGTGTATCGGTTTTTAAGAGGGAGAGAAAGTCTGGAACCCAAATATCAGATTTCTACGCAAATATCCCCGTATGGAGAAAGATGCTCCTTACGTTTGTAACATGTTTGAACGTGTAGGTGGTTCATGCACGGGCTAGACGGTGCTCTGGGTGTTCCTGGGGGAATAATGGACCTAACAGGAGCTTCCAGGTAGCCCAGTGGTAAAGGATCCACCTGCCAACGCAGGAAACGCAGGAGACGCAGATTCGATCCCTGGATTGGGAAGATCCCCTGGAGGAGAAAATGGCAACCCACTCCAGCATTCTTGCCTGGAAAATCCCATGGACAGAGGAGCCTGGTGGGCTACAGTCTCTGGGGTCGCAAAGAGTTGGACACGACTGAGCAGCTGAGCGTGCACATGTGTCAAGCTGCCTCCGCTACAGATGAATAACAGGTGCTTTCCAGCTGCAGGTGAAGCTCCTGATCCCCTTCCCTGTGTGGGACTCGCCACAGTGACCCTGGGCCGTGGACTGGGCCCTGGGGGCCTCTCACCTCCATCCCTTCCCCAGCTGCAGGGAGAGACAGGGGAGCAGGGCCCGGCGGCACTGCTGGCTGCCCGACCCCTACGAGGCAGGAGCCCAGATGGAGAGAGCAGCCCACTGGCCCCCGCCCCCGCCCCCATGTTCTCCTTTTCTTCCTCTATTCCTGGCTCTGCCAGTTCACTCAGTGTCAAGTCGGGCCCGCGCTCTGCGCCCCGCCTAACACGAGCACGTGGGCTCCTGGAGTATGGGAACCACGCTTTCTCTGTGCATTGTATGGCTCTGGGGGTGCTTCATACGCTAAATAACAACAGCCTCTCAGCACGTCCAGGGGCTCTTGGCATTCCTGCCGGGGCCCAGATCCTATTACCATACCCTTGTGCCCGAGACCCGCAGCGCGGAAGACACCCTCTGCTCACTGCTCCTTTCATGCCAGATGAAACAGTGGAAAACTCAGTGGATCAAGCCCTATTCCTGCAAGGTTTCCTTCTGAAAGAGAACATTCTAGAAGTGTGATCACTGAGCACCTGCATTAGGCTCCCAACCAAAGGGCAACCTGTTAGATCATTTCAGTTCCCTTCTGGCCGCACTGACAGAGGATGAAGGGGACCTAGAGAGAAGGCGCCTCTCTGCATTCCCGAAAACCCCTCAAAGCTTCAGAGCAGAAGGCTCTTCTCTAGGAATGAAATCCCAGGAAAAGCAATCTCCTGTGATCAGGAGTTGTCAGAGCCTCCAGGGCTAGGACTATTTTAAGAGGGGGAGGCTGAGGACAGGAGGGCAGGCGGCCAGGGAGAGCAGCTTAAGCAGGCTGGAGGACACACGTGCAGAGTCAGGTGCAGGGGGCGACGGGCAGCACAGGAGTGTCTGACACCCGGCTGCACACGGCAGGAGCTGTGGGCTCCGGGTCCTTCCCCAGGCCACAGATCTGCCCGCGTTTCTCAGCATCTGGACCTCCTGCTGGTGACTGTGTGTTGAGCTCACTGTGATTGGTCACGGCCAAGGTCACAGCCAAGGTCACAAGCAGTCCGGTCTCTTCCCAGGAGCGCACTGAGACCCCCGTCCCTTCCTGGGAGACCCCTTCCTTTCCCCAGGCATCGGTGAGCCGCAGGAGGAGGGTCTCCGCTCCAGCAAACCCTCCTGACATTCCCACACCAACACTGACATCACCTCCTCTCCTGGCCACTCTCTCACGGCACATAAATCATGAAAACAAACACTCGGAAAGTGTTTGCGAGCATTTTAGCAACTCCTCCTAAAAGCACATATGCTTCCTCGTAGTAAAAATACCTTGGGAAACATCCTTCTGTTAAATTTTTTAAAATGGACAAATCTTACACGGCTTTTTTTTTTTGCAGGACTAAACTACAGTTGAGTGGCTGAATAATAGCTGGAGGAGGATCTAACACCCAACCACAGTGTAACTCTAAAAACACTCCACTGAGACTCTGATGGTACTTCATTAACAGTTAAAAGAAAGAGAACAGTTACTTTCTTTGGATAAAAGTACATATTCCAAAGGAAATCCTGGAACAAAGTCCCTTCAACTGCTGAAGATGACATTACAGACTTTTCTGTTATAATTGCAATGAATTTGGACAGCAAATTTCTCTTCTGCTCAATAAAAAGACTTCAGTTAAAAAAAAAAAAGTTTCCTTCCAAAAATAGACCAAGCCCTCAGTTCTATTTTCCCATCTTACATTCTTTTCCTACTAAATGTACCCTGAAACATTTCCTTTCATTGTTGGCACCTTGGGTTGTTGGGATTTAAAATCGGACAATACACAGCAACAAAGAAGTCTTTAAATAAAGCTTTCCAAATGGAAAAAGGCATCTAAGGGTATGCCTTCCCCTGGGCCCAGAGGATGGAGCCCTGATGCCTGGGAGCATTAGAACTGTTTCATTAAAATCGACATTCCCAGGGCTGGGGAGGGAATATACATGTTAATTGATAAAGGAATTCCTGCCAGGCTGTGTGTTATAAGCAAGTTATTTGGCATGAAGTCAGCATCTTGTGAATTAAAACACACTTTGAACCAAGCCAGGTGATTCAGACGTAATTAAAATGATTCTACATTAAAATCTTTAGTTTTCCTCAGTCCAAACTTAAGTTGGCAATGACTTGTTGAATTAAGAGCAGTTGAGCTAGGGAATTTCCTGACCTTTGGTTAATTCTGATCCCTAACCCAATCTTCTAGAGGATAATTTCAATTACTTTTTCAAAGGCTTCCTCTTAAATTTATTTTATTTTTTAAGGGCTTCTCTTTAGACATGGGTCTATTTTTAGGCACCAAATCCTCCTTTAACAAAAACTACCTACACATTTCACAAAATTACATTTGACACTCCCATTACATCTGTACATAAACCTGTAGCTCACAGTAGGTATATCAGGAGTCCAATTTCAACATTTTCCCCCTCTAAGAGTTAGGTCACCACTGAAAATAAAGCTCAATGACACATCTTTCCATTAATCAAATATTTCAACAGATAAAGTATGCAACAATGCACGGATTGCTTTTGCAAAGATAAAAATAGTAAGAATCAAATACTTTCTCTTGGGAAAATCAAGTGAGGCAGGTTTCCTGTAGTGAGATATGTTTAAGGAAAAACCTTTGGCCACCCTTCTTAGCAGCCTCTAAAGCACTCAGCCCAGAGTTCCCCGTTTTCCCAAGAGATAAAATGACAATGGACAGCAACATGAGGGAGACCTTAGGGCGAAAAGAACAATGAGAAATCCGAAAGATTCAGCCGGTACTTACAAGAACTTTCAAAGGAAGTGGGGACTGCAATCCTTCAGAGACCGCTCTCCGGATCGCCAACACAGTCTGAGTCTAAAATAGGCTTCTCCCACACTGGCCGAGAAGTCACATTTCAGCTTACTAACTTCTACTCGGGTAGACAGTTTTACAACTCATAGAACAAACCCCTGGCTAAAATTAACCGCACCGGCGCAGCCCGCAGGAACTCGCTGATCCGCATCATACGCGCCGGGATTTATTCACTGGGACAACATCGGTGTCCTCTTAATGGGAGCTCCCGCCAAGGGGCGTGCCCTGCGAACAATACAGAGCATCGTGATTATGCTAATTACTGAATGGGTCCCCCGGTGCTATCTCCTTCCTCGCTGTTTTCACAAGTGCCGGCCCACGGAGAGGGCGAGCTCTTTTTCAGCACAGGCACTCACTGGATTTTTCAGCTCTTTCAAATCAGACAAAACTTTGGCAACAAGGTGGCAGTGCTGTGTGCTCTTCACAAGAAAAAAAAAAAAAAAAAGTCAAGGGACATTCAGTCAGATTATTTACACAGCACGATCAGACCTGGTACTGTTGTTTGGTCTGCTTAAGTTGTGTTTGACTCTTTTGTGACCCCCGTGGTCTGCAGCCTGCCAGGCTCCTCTGTCCATGTGATTTCCCCAGGCAAGCATACTGGAGTGGGTTGCCATTTCCTTCTCCAGGGGATCTTCCCTATCCAGAGATGGAACCCTCGTCTCCTGAACTGGCAGAGCCACCAGGGATGCCCAGATCTGGTCCTACATAAAACTGACCAGGCATCCAAGACACAGACCAGTAAGTCTATCAACAAAGAACCTTAAACAAAAGTGTTTTTTCTCGCTACATAATGAACGAATTTATTTGCTCTCTGGCTTTGTCTTCCGCACCTCCCAAGGAGTTGCTATGAGGATTCAGGTTTACTAATAGACTACAGCTGAGAATAAACATCTCAAATATTCGCAAAAGCCATCATCCTTAGCAAGAAGCATTTTGAAGTGCATTTAACTGCCTGGCTGGCTAGAACTGGTCAACTGTCCTTTATAGGTGGCAGACCGTCTATAAATCCTATTGAAGCTCAAGTTGACAGTTAAAGACCCCAAGTACACAGCTGATATTCAAAAGAAAAGTAGAGGTGACTCGGAACTTTCTTTGAAAAATACCAACGGCCTCAGTAAGCACAGGCTGGGTCAAGGACACCAGACCCCTTAGTATCTACTCAAGATGGTTCACACTGGCTTGTTGTGGATATTTTAGTTCTTATATTTTGCTCTTATCGGCTATTTCATGAGAGATATCAAGGCATGAACATCAATCAAATCTCCGAACATCTCTGGGAGATGTCATTTTTCCATTTTGTTTTTTAAACATTTGGGCAAACAGGGAAATTCAACGGCTTGTTCCACGCTTTTCGCTAAGTCAACACGGGATTATTCCACCCCGCCTCCTAACCACTCCACGGCATGTCTTCCATACTAACTATCTAGCTATAATCCTGCAAATCTTGTCAGAGCTGTTTGTTTTTCTAATTTTAAAATGTCATATGCAGTTTAGATTTCAGCAGATTTATTTTGCTCAGCTCCCCAAATCCCAGGTCAACTGTGGTACAGGCAGGTGGCGCGGAACCGCAAGACCTGACCCTGTCCTTACAAAGCACCGGCCCAGGTGGCACGCCACCCAAAGCGGTGAACGGCTTGGTTTTCACTGGCATGAGCACAATCCCGCTTCTGGCTGTTTACAAAAACTGTGGGCTGCCAGGCCGGTTGTTTCCACCCCCAGAGCCCAGCTTTAGGCAGCGGAAGCCAGGACTTGCTCACCCCCCATGAGATGGTAGCTGCGCCCATCAACCGCCCCAACCCAAGTCCCTGCAGTGGGGCACCCCACCCTGAGCCCAGAGGAAAGAAGTTGGTACTTATCAAAGATGACTGACCTTGGATGAATACGATCAATTCTCTGTGATCCACAGCGAACTTACTCCGGAATTCTCAACAGCAAAGGAGGACATCGTGAGGCTATTTTCGATACAGTGATCCTTAACTTACTATGTCAGAGTGCAGTCAAAGAGCTTCTAAGCCAAACAGTACTTCTTCCCTCAACAAACAAAAAAGCCAATACACCATAAGCACCTATGCATTGAATCTGGCATCAGAGAGAAACAAGGGAGTGGATCCCACGTCCTGACGCTGAAGGCAGGGGACGCTGGGCAGTGCTCCAGTTCTTCACATGTCAAGTATGATGAGTATGACTACACTGTTTCTTTCAACAGTGGCCACACCTGTCCCAAGATCCAAGAACTGAAACATTCCAAAGTAAATAGTGTATCTTCCAGTGTCCATGAGTCACCCTCTGTTCCCTTTTTGTTAGCGAGAAGAATGTAGGAGTCAACTGTACTCTGTCCCGGGCATACCTATGACAGGAGAGAGAAATCTCTGGGCATCGTTTAAAAGTAAGGAAAAGCCTTCCTGTTCGAGGTCACACACTGTGGGGCGGGTGTGGGGGAGGGAGGCAGAGCCGCGCCAGTGAGGGGAGGTGATCTGTGGGTCTCCAGTCCAGCAGATCCAAGAAATCAAAACAAAAACTCAAGTTAATGAACTGACCTGGATAAGGACCCGCTGGAGCAAGCTACTTCTATAATTCAAAAATTTCCAGTCACGTTAAAAAAGTAAAAATAAACAGGTGAAATTAATTTTAATAATTTTTTAAATTGAACTCCATATATCCAAGATACGGTCATTTCAACATGTCACAAAAATAGCACACCTGAAACTAACCCACAACATCGTAAATCAATTATACTCCAATATAAAACATTAAAAAGAAAACAGATAGTGAATAGAAAAACTGCCAATGAGAGGGTGGGAGAAAGGGAAAGCTGAGGAACTCAGACAAACTGAGATGGGAGGAAGATGACTTAGAAAAGAGAAAGAAAGGGCTAAGAGGAGGGCAGACGGAGGAGACAGAAAGCAGAACAGAGCCTGTCCCTGGGCACGGAGTCCATGTATGGGACCGGGTAACAAGCATTGGAACGCTCCCACCCTGGGACCCAGTGCTGAGGACACAGAAGATGGGAAAGACAAGGCCTCTGCGCCGTCCAGGAGCGCACGTCTGAGGGAGACGGACAGACCACCACTCCCCACCCACCACACACACGGTTCCTGCGACCCTGAAGACGCGCAGCTCTGTGCTGCGTACTAGGGGAGTACACGAGACGGGGGCACAGTTTCATTCTTAAATGATGGTTATTTCTCATGAACGTAAATTAACTTTTATTCACGTACAGTTGACTTACAGTGTGTGTGTGTCAGGTGTTCAGCAACGTGGTTCAGTTACAACATATTCTCTTAGAGATTCTCTTCCCACATAGGATATTAGACGATATTGAGCGTAGTTCTCTGTGCTAATATATAGCAGGTCTCTGTCCTCTATTTTGTATATATATGTATATATTTATATGGTATGTACATGCTACTCCCAAAGTCCTGATTTATCCCTCTCCCCTAAAATTTTAAATATATGTTTTAGGCTATCTCAGGATTCTGCATTTTATTTTGAAATCTCCAAGAGTCACAGAGAGATTAATTATTCTAACATATTTTTAAAAAGGACATCTGGAACCAGCAGGAACGTCTCCTCTCTGAGGTAGGCATCATCTTCAAATTAAACCTGGTGATTTAGTCCAACTAGTGAAGGACAGGGTGGGAAAGAAGCAGAAAAGGGGGAAAATTCATATTTCATGGTCACCAGTTTTTCAGACGGAGAAGGCAATGGTACCCCACTCCAGCACTCTTGCCTGGAAAATCCCATGGTCGGAGGAGCCTGGTAGGCTGCAGTCCATGGGGTCGCTAGGAGTCGGACACGACTGAGCGACTTCACTTTCCCTTTTCACTTTCACGCATTGGAGAAGGAAATGGCAACCCACTCCAGTGTTCTTGCCTGGAGAATCCCAGGGACAGGGGAGCCTGGTGGGCTGCCATCTATGGGGTTGCACAGAGTCGGACATGACTGAAGTGACTCAGCAGCAGCAGCAGCAGTTTTTCAGAGGATGGCATGAAGGGTACTCAATGGCTTCGTGCTCAAAAAAAAAACAAAAAAAACAAACCTAAAAACCATCACCAGTCCACTGGGGAGAAAGAAAGATCTGAGTTCAAAAGGCAGCTCCTAACCCACCCGCTTGACCTTGGGCACCACTCTGACCTTGGGCAATTCAGCTGACCTGTGTGAGTCCACTTCCCCGCCTGCCCCGTAAAACAGGGGCAGCGATGCGACATCAAGGGGCAGCAAGGACTCCAGCCTCCGGCACCCGCCGGGCACACGCTCCCAGTAAACTGCAGCCTTTACACCCACAGCCCCCGACTGGGACGTTACTGAGGGAGGGTGAGAGGCTTCCTGCTTTGACGGTTCAAAGCTTCAAAGAATAAAAGGTTGAAATGGGTTCCAAATGATCATGACGTGCTGCAGGGAAGCCAGGGCCTGTAAACTTGGATCTGAAAACTCTGCGGCCTGGGCAGCCGGCTTAGGTGTCCTCCACTCCAGCAGTGTGTGCTGGGAGCCGAGGGCTGGCTCAGAGCCGAGGGACACTGAGCGACTGTTAGCACAAGTTCCATGTCCAGGCAATGGGACGGTAATACCCCCCTGTCAGCTCCCACTTCCCTGGACCCACACCCCGGGGGAGCCCCGGCCCACACTGACTCTGGGCTTGGTCTGCAGGGCAACAGCAAGCATAAGCCAGAGACTTTAGTACAGGCCCGGGGTCGAGGAGCCGGCCTCCACTCCGGCTGCACTTCAGGGCACCGAGACCACCCCTGGACGCCCACCTAACCTTCTGAGGGTAAGACTACGTGGGGCACAGACCTGCCATCTGCACTGAAGCCCCACCACAGCCAGCCCGACGATGGCCCCCACAGGCTCGGAGGCCACCCCAGGCCAGGCGGCCCCAGCCAGGCTGCCAGCTGACTTCAGAGACCAACTGGCTAGCTCCATCCAACCAGAAGAGTCACCCGGAGACCCACGGAACCGTGAGACTTTAGGCTTGCTTTTCCCAGCTGCTAGAATTAGGAGGCCTGTTACACAGTGAAAGCTCACAGATACACAATCTTCAAACGGTCTGTAAACAGTCCATCCCCTTACTTTCCAATGAAACCCTCTCAGACTAATCTGTGTCTATCTTACTCTTAAAAACCCACAGTTCTGATTACTACAATTACTTTGTCTTATCCACCAGCACGTTACTCAAACTAAAATGAAACAGTGATACGGTCTGAATGTGAAACTGCTAAAATGGTTAAGTTTAAGCTTTATTTGTTTCGTCCTATAATTAGAAACAAATATGGGGTTGGTTAAAAAGTTCATTCAGGTTTTTCTGTGTCCTTTTATAAGGAAACCAGAACAAACTTTTGGGCCAAACTAATCTATGTGGTCTTCAATGCTACAGCTCTCCACTAAAGAAATGACTTCTCGGGCTTCCCTGGTGACTCCGTGGTAAAAAAAAACAAAAATTTGCCTGCCAATGTAGGAGACCCAGGTTCGATCCCTGGTCTGGGAAGATCCCACATGCCGAGGTGCAGCTAAGCCCTCACACCGCAACTACTGACCCTGCCGAAGCCCTAGAGCTGGAGCCGCAACTCCTGAAGCCCTCGCTCGGCAACACGAGAAGCCACAACAATGAGAAGGCCACGCATTGCAACTAAAGAAAGCCCGTGTGCAGCCATGAAGACCCAGGACAGCCGCAGATAAATAAACAAATAAAAACAGGTTTTTAAAAGATGATTCTCTATCCTGGCCTACAGACTGATTACATGGGTATAGTTCATGGCTGTTCAGTTCAGTTGCTCAGTCCTGTCCGACTCTTTGCGACCCCATGGACTGCAGCACGCCACGTTCACGGCTCTTCAGTCCATCTTAATATTTCAGAAATGTATCAAGAGTACCATTTACGCACATGTGAGCAGAGAAAATGGATTCAAAGCATAAACCACTTTTTCTTCTGCACTTTCTGTAAGCTAAAAATATATATACACATAGTAGCCAGTTCTTCAAGACAGTTCTTTTTTAAGACTTTGAAAAACAGCTAATTCTGCATAGTTTATAACAATTGTATCAGGACTATAAAAATAAAGGCAGCATTATTACTGCTGCTGTTTAAATACTTATTTTAGACAGTTGATCTTTTCAAGTATCCTTAGAAGTCCACGGGGAAAATTTATCCTCACCATGCATTCCTAAGAGTCATCCATTTAACAGACACTTGCTAAACAACTGCTTCCTGCCATTCCAAAACTCCCAAGCATTAACGAGATTTAAACAAACGGCGGGATGCCCAAGATGGTAGCACAACATGGTATCAGCAACAGTGCTGCCTCCAAGAGGCTTATAATCCGATAGAAGACACGATGGCACATAAATAAACTTTCTACCATAGAGGAGGGTAATCAGTAAGCATCCCAAAGGGTAAAAATCCACCAGGAATCTTCTGGTGGGGTTAGTCAAGAAAGGCACCTTGGAGAAAGTAACATGTGAATTTGCCTGCTGATAAGCTTTCAACAAAAGAGTCCGAAATGCAGTACTTGGATGCAATCTCAAAAACGACAGAATGATCTCTGTTCACTTCCAAGGCAAACCATCCAATATCACAGTAATCCAAGTCTATGCCCCAACCAGTAACGCTGAAGAAGCTGAAGTTGAACGGTTCTACGAAGACCTACAAGACCTTTTAGAACTAACACCCAAAAAAGATGTCGTTTTCATTATAGGGGACTGGAATGCAAAAGTAGGAAGTCAAGAAACACCTGGGGTAACAGGCAAATTTGGCCTTGGAATACGGAATGAAGCAGGGCAAAGACTAATAGAGTTTTGCCAAGAAAATGCACTGGTCATAACAAACACCCTCTTCCAACAACACAAGAGAAGACTCTATACATGGACATCACCAGATGGTCAACACCGAAATCAGATTGATTATATTCTTTGCAGCCAAAGATGGAGAAGCTCTATACAGTCAGCAAAAACAAGACCAGGGGCTTACTGTGGCTCAGACCATGAACTCCTTATTGCCAAATTCAGACTGAAATTGAAGAAAGTAGGAAAAACCACTAGACCATTCAGGTATGACCTAAATCAAATCCCTTATGATTATACAGTGGAAGTGAGAAATAGATTTAAGGGACTAGATCTAATAGATAGAGTGCCTGATGAACTATGGAATGAGGTTCGTGACATTGTACAGGAGACAGGGATCAAGAACATTCCCATGGAAAAGAAACGCACAAAAGCAAAATGGCTGCCTGGGAGGCCTTACAAATAGCTGTGAAAACAAGAGAAGCAAAAAGCAAAGGAGAAAAGGAAAGATATAAATATCTGAATGCAGAGTTCCAAAGAATAACAAGAAGAGATAAGAAAGCCTTCTTCAGTGATCAATGCAAAGAAATAGAGGAAAACAACAGAATGGGAAAGACTAGGGATCTCTTCATGAAAATCAGAGATACCAAAGGAACATTTCATGCAAAGATGGGCTCAATAAAGGATAGAAATGGTATGGACCTAACAGAAGCAGAAGATATTAAGAAGAGATGGCAAGAATATACAGAAGAACTGTACAAAAAAGATCTTCACGACCCAGATAATCACGATGGTGTGATCACTGACCTAGAGCCAGACATCCTGGAATATGAAGTCAAGTGGGCCTTAGAAAGCATCACTACGAACAAAGCTAGTGGAGGTGATGGAATTCCAGTTGAGCTATTCCAAATCCTGAAAGATGATGCTGTGAAAGTGCTGCACTCAATATGCCAGCACATTTGGAAAACTCAGCAGTGGCCACAGGACTGGAAAAGGTCAGTTTTCATTCCAATCCCAAAGAAAGGCAATGCCAAAGAATGCTCAAACTACCGCACAATTGCACTCATCTCACACGCTAGTAAAGTAATGCTCAAAATTCTCCAAGCCAGGCTTCAGCAATATGTGAACCGTAACTCCCTGATGTTCAAGCTGGTTTTAGAAAAGGCAGAGGAACCAGAAATCAAATTGCCAACATCCGCTGGATCATGGAAAAAGCAAGAGGGTTCCAGAAAAACCTCTATTTCTGCTTTATTGACTATGCCAAAGCCTTTGACTGTGTGGATCACAATAAACTGTGGAAAATTCTGAAAGAGATGGGAACACCAGACCACCTGACCTGCCTCTTGAGAAATCTGTATGCAGGTCAGGAAGCAACAGTTAGAACTGGACATGGAACAACAGATTGGTTCCAAATAGGAAAAGGAGTTCATCAAGGCTGTATATTGTCACCCTGTTTATTTAACTTATATGCAGAGTACATCATGAGAAACGCTGGGCTGGAAGAACCACAAGCTGGAATCAAGATTGCCAGGAGAAATCTCAATAACCTCAGATATGAAGATGACACTACCCTTATGGCAGAAAGTGAAGAGGAACTAAAAAGCCTCTTGATGAAAGTGAAAGAGGAGAGTGAAAAAGTTGGCTTAAAGCTCAACATTCAGAAAACGAAGATCATGGCATCTGGTCCCATCACTTCATGGGAAATAGATGGGGAAACGGTGGAAACAGTGTCAGACTTTATTTTTCTGGGCTCCAAAATCACTGCAGATGATGACTGCAGCCATGAAATTAAAAGACGCTTACTCCTTGGAAGGAAAGTTATGACCAACCTAGACAGCATATTCAAAAGTAAAGGCATTACTTTGCCAACAAAGGTCCGTCTAGTCAAGGCTATGGTTTTTCCTGTGGTCATGTATGGATGTGAGAGTTGGACTGTGAAGAAGGCTGAGCGCCCAAGAGTTGATGCTTTTGAACTGTGGTGTTGGAGAAGACTCTTGAGAGTCCCTTGGACTGCAAGGAGATCCAACCAGTCCATTCTGAAGGAGATCAGCCCTGGGATTTCTTTGGAAGGAATGATGCTAAAGCTGAAACTCCAGTACTTTGGCCACCTCATGGGAAGAGTTGACTCATTGGAAAAGACTCTGATGCTGGGAGGGATTGGGGGCAGGAGAAGGGGACGACACAGGATGAGATGGCTGGATGGCATCATTGACTCGATGGACGTGAGTCTCAGTGAACTCCGGGAGTTGGTGATGGACAGGGAGGCCTGGCGTGCTGCGATTCATGGAGTCGCAAAGAGTCGGACACGACTGAACGACTGATCTAAGCTTTCAACATCGAAAGAAGTGGAAAGAACATTATACAGAACCAACATGTGCAAAGTTGGAAGAAAAGGAATGCTGTGATGGATGTCTGTACCATATATGTCTGGGAAATAGGTTTAAGCTCTGTCAATTAACAGCTGTTTAGACCACTGATAAAGTTGCTTCCTTTCTCCAAATCAATGCTGAAAAGTGTCCAATGAGAGTATGGAGTCCAGAGCAAGACTGCCCAGGCTTCTTCTAGTTTCATCACTTCTAGTTTCTAGTTGTTGACTCTGGGCAATTAATTCTCTCTCTGTGCCTCAGTTTCATCATCTTTAAAGTGGGTATAACAATATACAAACTCCACAGGGAGACTATGAAGATTAGATGGGTTTATATTTGTAAAGAATGCAGAACAGTGCCTGTTGCGTAATATGTAAGAGAAGTCACTCAGTCGTGTCCGACTCTTTGTGACCCCGTGGACTGTAGCCCACCAGGCTCCTCCGTCCATGGGATTTTCCAGGCAAGGGTACTGGAGTGGGGTGCCATTTCCTTCTCCGAACATTCTGTTAAATAAACAAACTCACATGTTTATGCATACATAGCAAGATAGGTAGACAGATGTGCATGAATATAGAAATACAGACATAGCTGTATTATCAAGGACAGAACCTGGTATGTACTAGATGCTGCTGCTGCTGCTAAGTCGCCCCAGTCGTGTCCGACTCTGTGTGACCCCATAGATGGCAGCCCACCAGGCTCCCCTGTCCCTGGGATTCTCCAGGCAAGAACACTGGAGTGGGTTGCCATTGCCTTCTCCAAAGCATGAAAGTGAAAACTGAAAGTGAAGTCGCTCAGTCACGTCCAACTCCAGCGACCCCATGGACTGCAGCCCACCAGGCTCCTCCATCCATGGGATTTTCCAGGCAAGAGCACTGGAGTGGGGTGCCATTGCCTTCTCTGGTACTAGATGCTAGACTCATATGTATATAATTTTCCCTTTGAAGTTCACACTGTACTAGAGCACAGGGTCATATATGCCCCAATATTAGCGTCCACTCAGTTAAAAGATTAGAGACTGTCCTTCCCTCTTTCTCTTGAGGCAACAATTCTGCCTGGGAGACGCCAGGCTTACTAAACTGCTAGATAGACATAGCATGGCTGTCAGATTCAAACAAAGCTGCACTAATGTCTCATGTAATAAAAACACTTTCAATGGAAAAACAAGCATAGGCTTATTAAGGACCGTCTGACCTCTATAACTTATTAGCATTCAAGCTAATGCAAAACAAGAAACCTTAAATATACTGCAATCTAAGATTTCAGGGGGGAAACAAAAGCCCTGAAAAACAAGATTTTAAGCCACGTGACTCAAAAGGTGGGTTAACAAAATCCTAATTCTAGTCTACTTTGGCTTCAAGTAGTTATATATCCTAACTGAAAATTTTTTAACTAAAGTTTTATTACATGAATCTAGTAAATATGAAGCTGAATTTCCCGTTTTTAAGATGAAAATACTAAAGACAGTTGACAGATTATACTAAAAGTACTTGAAAATATTCTGCTACATTGAAATAAGTAAACATTTCCTGCAATCTTACACTATTTGCTTTAGAGACCTCTTTTTCACAGATAATGTATAGGCAAAAACTTCACCTACCACAAATCAAACTGCCCTGGTGAAGAGACTTTGAATTAACAAGTTATGCTGAACCACTAATAATAAATGCCCCCTTCTCAGTTTATTCTATCCAATTATAGGAAAATTGTTAAGAATTGGGCAACAAGCTATTAACTTCCAAAATCTTTTGGTAAGTGATCAGTTAATATTTATTTCTGTTCTTTCAATCCACAAGCAATTAAATTTGTTTCAGAAGCATCTACAACTTTTTTTAGAGTTTTTTTTACCCTACTTTCTAACTTGAAATTCAAGACTATCTGAGGACTGTAGGTTGTAGGCAAGTTCTTTAATAAGAGTTACCCTTCTGGGTTCATTTGAATCCCAACTTCACTACCTGCTAACTGAGCCACCACAGGCAAGTTAACAGACTGTTGTAAAAATGAGTTAATGCACATATAACACTCAGAATGGTACTTGGCACAGATTTGTAAAAATACATATTTTACCTACCTAAAATAATAAGGAAGGGGAAATTGTGTTTGAACCACCTGTACATAGTAGAGAATCTATCCTACTTTGGGACTCAAATTTTAAGTTTTAGAGGAAATTTGCAGGGTAAAGCTGAAAGGACCCTCATCAACAGCAGCCCACAGCCACAATGTTTTACAAACAGTAATTTCGAGTAAGTGCTCAGGGCTCCTATATTCTATTCTCAAGCCGCCCAGCCCTCCTAAAATGCCCGTGTGTGGGGAAACACAACACTTGGTACCAGTTTACCAAGAGAGCTGGAAAATCAAGAATTTACTTTCTGATTTTTAATATTTTTGTTGTAAATGGACGCAGTCCATTCCCAACCAGACACACTGAGAAGTGGTCACTTTGGCAATAACTGGTTCAAAATCAACCGCAAATTACAGGAGCTGAAATATCTGTAAGAGATTCTAACTTCACTTGGCTACAAGAATCCAGGAGGTAGTTGGTTTCTCTAGGGGGAGCGGAGGCTATGTCTTGAGATAGATGTACGTGATTTTGTCTCAACCTCCGTATATTTCATTTTAACAAACGCTCCCATGAAGGCTCATTTTTCAAAATATCAGCGATAAGCAAAGAAGGACTAACAACTCAGCTCCCAGAACTGTAACTGCCCAGTAATTATAATAATCCAAGAGGCTGTTCTCTGAAACACAGAGACCAGCTTCTTTACAGAGACCCTGGTTCACACAAGGAAGGGTGGACAAGCAGTACTGGGGTATCTGTGGTTATTGCAGACTGTGAAACAGGAGACAATTACCCATTTTAGACCTTAATGCTCACATTGTAAGACTTGGTCTGTTCTTTTTCTTGACATTCTATTCCTGTCTCTCCAATTGCCAGGAGAGGGAACATCACCCAATTCTTTGAGTCAGATCTGTTTTTTAAAAAAGGCTCCTAAAAAAATAACTAAAAGTTAATCTTTTCAGTTTCACTACTTAAGATCTTTTCATGTAAACTACACTGAAAGGAAGAATTCTTGATAAACCCAGATTCTTTAAGGCTTAACATGGGGAACACAGCCAATATTTTATAATAAGTATAAAGGGAACAAAGCCTTTAAAAGTTGTGAATTGCTATACTGTAGACCTGTTACTTATAAAACATTGTACAACTATACTTTAACATTAAAAAGTAAAAAATAAACCCTCTTTTTAAATAAGATGATGGACACATGAAAGAGCAGCATATTAATAAATTCCAACCAATACTTTGATTTTGAATAAGAAAATTTTTGTTCTCATTATTAAACTCTAAAATATGATACAGGATTACAGGATAATCAACAGCAAGTTAGACAAAGAGTATGCTAGTTGTTCATACACAGCATACCAGAAATACATGCAAATCATGACATCAGACTACTTACTGTTCTTTGTGTAAGTGTTAAACAAGCCGTCTCTTCTCCTAAGCGTGGAGTGGTGGGCCAGTGTTGAGTAAAATAATTAGGATAAAACCTCAAACATCCCCCTGCACAATATCCAAAAGAGTCTCTCTGAGATTATTTACGAAAAGTAATCTCTTTCAAAATTTAACTAATCCTGGCCACTGAAGAAAAGGACAAATCAGTCAAATTTAAATTATGATTCTTTAGAATGTGTTGGACAATTCTGAGACACACTGAGAAAAAAGTATTAAAAATAGCCAAGAGAAGGCAGCAGCTAAAACACAAAGGCCAGAGGTGAGATCAAAATTAGAAACGTACAATGTCTGGAGGGCTGTCCATATAAGGGTATCTTTAAATCAGTAATAAGTTGGGACCATCCACTGGGCAAAATAAACAGCTGCCATCATCGAAGTGGCTGACTCCATCTCTCATTCAGAAATCTCTAGACCATCTCAGAAGACAAATATGACATGACTTTATGCTCAACGGTGTTTGGGGCTATTCTCAAAGCTGGTCTCGACTTTCCCAGTCCCACATGAGAAACACATATACATGCATCTTTCCTTTTGACAAAAGTATAAAAACGCAACAGTAGAGGGGATTTCCCTGGCCTTCCAGTGACTGAGACTTCACCTTCCACGAGCATGATGCGGGTTCGATCCCTGGTCTGGGGACTGGGATGCCACGTGCTTCCCAGCCGAAAAAAAAAAAAACAAACCCGAAACCATAAAACAGAGGCAGTGTTGTAGCAAATTCAAAGCAATATTAGAGGATAAAACGTCTGCTAAGCCTTCCTCACCCCATCTGCTAGACTATATTTACTACACTCCCCAACCCCATAAATTTCCTGATCCCCGGAGTGGGCTGCTGTTTTCCTCTTTCATTTACTTATTTGTCAGACTCTCAGGGAGCTTCTTAAGCTGGTGCCAAGCCCAACAGAGATGAAATAAATAAGGATCTTACCTTCTAGGAGTTCAGTGCGGTATGGCAGACAGACACAGAAATAACTAACATAGCGTAAGGCCTATGTAACAGGAATTTGCACAAGAAGGCTTGCGACTGTCTCTGGCATTGAGGGGAGGGTAAAGGACCAGGCAGAGAAAAAGCAGAAGGCATTTGAGGCAGAGCGATCAGGACAGGCAAAAGCTCAGAGTCTGTTCTGAGAACAGCAAGAACTATGGCTTCTAAATTCTCTCTGAAACTGTTCTTTATTTCATAGTTTGATTAATTCTCTATATTAAACTAAATATGAAGAAAAAAAAAAAGAACTATGTGCCCGGAGTGTAAGTGACAGGATGTGAACGGGGGAAGAGGCAAAAGATTAGGCTGGAAAAAGCAATGGCTGAGGTCCCTGCGGGCCACGAGAACTCTCATCAGCGCACCGTCCTGCCGCCCTAAGGCTCTCAACTCCCGCTACACGTCAAAATCTCCGGGGAAACTTTAAGACAGAATTGATGTCTGGTATTTGCTAGTATCAATTAATTGGTCAAGATGGGGACTGGGCACTGGTGTTTTTAAAAGTCTTCTCACGTTATTCTAGCATATGGTCGGGGTGAGAACTACAGGCAACAGGGAGTCAACACAACCAAACAAGCAGGATGAGGATGCAAGAACAAGGAAAAAAGAGAAAAAGCTAACTGAGCAGTAGAGTGCAGAGCAGACCAGAGGGACTCCCCTGGTGGTCCACTGGTTAAGACGCCACACTTCTAACACAGAGGGCATGGGTTCAATTCCTGGTCAGGAAACTAGATCCCACATGCCATGGGGTGAGTCCAACAAATAAAAATGAAAAAATAAATAAGTAAATAATATTCTAAAATTAAAAAATAAAAGAGTAGATCAGAGGCACAGAGACCAGGGGAGGAATGTCCATTTACAGGTTCCCGAATATAGACAAAGAGGAGTCTACGCCAGTAGTTAGTATTAACCTTTTCTGGGTCACCAACCTGTGTGAAAGTGAGTGGTAAAAGTTAAAAGCCTTAAAAAAAGAAAAGCTAAAAGCCTTTTCCTAAGGAAAAATGCACACATGTCAAAAAATGTACAAATAATTTTGAGGGGTTATGAACCTCTTTTGAGTAGTGGATTCAAGTGAAGAAATCCTGACCCTAAACAAGGTGACTAGAAAGGGAAGCGGAGAAGGCAATGGCACCCCACTCCAGTACTCTTGCCTGGAAAATCCCATGGACGGAGAAGCCTGGTGGGCTGCAGTCCATGGGGTCGATAGGAGTTGGACACGACTGAGACTTTGCTTTCACTTTTCACTTTCATGCATTGGAGAAGGCAATGGCAACCCACTCCACTGTTCTTGCCTGGAGAATCCCAGGGATGGCGGAGCCTGGTGGGCTGCCGTCTATGGGGTCACACAGTCGGACACGACTGAAGCGACTTAGCAGCAGCAGCAAGAGGAGAGAGACTTGAGGTAGAATCAACAGCACTGATGATTCCCAGGTGAAGGGAAGGAAGAGGGATTCAGGCTGATGCCCCCACTTCCAGCTTGAGAGTTGTAAGTGATCAACTTACTTAAATGTCAGGAACGACACTAAGCGGTAACGTGTATTCATCTCAGTGAGTCTTCCCAGTTCTAGAAGATGAATTGCCATCTTATTCATCACTGAAGAAGCTGAGACTGAGAGATATTAAGGAGCCTGTCCAAGGTCAGGCAGTGTGAAGTGGTGGAGTGGGAATTCAATCCCAGAGAGTAAGCCTCCAGAGCCCCCAGCATGCCTGGTGAGTGGGCCTCATTCATTAAAATAGAGGAGACAGGAGGACAGAGCAGAAGTAGGTTCAGTAGAAGAGGAGGAAGGGGCAGGGGATGGAATATACACACTACCTTTAGATATGCTACGTTCAAGATGGTACAAAATGTATCAATGACATTATCTGCTGAATCAGGAAAAAAAAGAAAGAAAGGAGCTCAAGGCGGGTACGGTGGAAGACACAGCCATAGAATAGGGAGCTCCCTAAACACGTGCTAGGCCCCAGCACGTGCTCCGCTCTGCAGGTGTAAGTGCTATCCTTACCTGTCTCTGCAAGTGAGCAAACAAGACTTGGGAGAGCAGGGTTGCCAAGCCAGCAGGTGGCACGGCCCACCCCCTAACCTAACATCTCTGGCACCAGATAAAGGAGTGGGAACCATGGTCCTAAGTGGCAGCAGCTCCCACTCTGCTCTAAAACCACTAGTGTGAGATACAGGGTTTTTTTTTTTTTTTTCTTTCATAACTTTATATAAAAAAACTTGACAATATCTATTTCCACCAGCTAAAGGATTCTGACACTGTTTAAATTGTTTGAGCGACCATAAGAGATATCTGCGTCTCAGCCAGGTGAAGTATCAGAGCTACACTTCCGCAGGGCAGCGTGCAGACTCAGACGCAGGCCTGTGTAGACAACAAGCATGACACAAATTCCGCACAGAGCGATTATCATCCGAGTCAGGATTCAGAACAATTAGCCCAATGCAGATAAGTGTCCTGTGTTCCTGGAGGCCACGACGAAGCCAGGAAGTGGTGAAATTTCCTTTTTTACTCTTTTTGTAGCATGAAAAGAATGTGGCTTTTCTCCTCTCTAAAGAAACAAAAATAAACTCTTAAACCATACACTACAAGTCTAGACTAGTTACTTCAGGTTTAACAGTGGAATAATTTATGCACTGCACGTTTCAGATAAAAACCTGTTACAGTTCAACATTTCGGCACCTTTAAAAATACCTGTACTGGCAGTCACATAGCCTTTGAGTTAAAAGCATCAAAAAAGTACTTTACAAGAGCCTGCAACATTATCCTAGGATTTTCTCCTGTTCAGGTACCCGAGAGAAGAAATACGATGATCCAATGAAGAGTACTGAAGTCCTACAGCACAACCTCTCACTCACAGCAAGATTCCTTCCAAAGCCCCGGTCCTGGTCGCCCATCACTAGGCTTGAAGTCGTGACTTTCCAGGGCCCCACCCCATCCCTGGAGGCCTCTCACTAGGTGCTTGTGCTTCGTGCTGTGCTTAGTCGCTCAGTCATGTCCGACTCTTTGAAACCCCATGGGCTGTAGCCCACCAGGCTCCTCTGTCCACTGGGATTCTCCAGGCAAGAATACTGGAGTGGGTTGCCATGCCCTCCTCCAGGGGAATCTTCCCAACCTAGGCATTGAACCCAAGTCTCCCGCATTCCAGGCAGATTCTTAACCAGTTGAGCCACCAGGGAAGCCCTCACTAGAGCTCAGATCGAGTCAAAATCCTTTGCCTTGTAATGTCCATTCATCAAATATTTACCGAGCACCTGAGATCCACAGCACAAGCTCTGCAAACCACCTTCTGGTCCTGGCAGTCCTTGATCCATGCTGCTCTCTCACACCCTCTCCCTCTGCTCCAATAATAAACTCCCCCCCGACCACGGGGGGATCCTCAATGACTCCACTTCTCAGCCCATCACTGTCTCCCCGCTCTGCTAGTGTCTCACCGAAGCGTGGGTCACAGGCGTCAACACAACCACCAGGTGTGGTCTAGGATCTGTTTTTAGCAGCTGCATGACAGAGAGGCTTGCAGAAGCCTGTGGTCAGATAAATCTAGCTGATCTCAGGTGCGTGTGAGCCAATGCTCGACTCCTGCAGATGCTTCCTCTTGCTGATTTTATTTAGAACGCTGCCACAAGCTATCCAGATGACTCTGAATCGAGTCTGCTCTGTATGGCATTAGTCATCTATCCTAGGTTGATGTCATCTGGAAAGTTAGGTAAACTTCTCTCAATCCAGTCTTTACAGAAAGAGGACACTGTGATTTAAATCTGCTATCAATGGAAACTCAAAAGTTCCCTGTGGTCCCAAAGATCCCTTTATAGAATCTTGAGGCTCAGAACTACCATCTGATTTTATCCGTTTTCAGCCTTTCTTGAGGGAACAGCTTTGCTGAAAATCTGATGAAAGCCATCACAAGGATTTGTTGTTCAGCCACTCAGTTGGGTCAGACTCTTTGCAACCCCATGGACTGCAGCACGCCAGGCTTCCCTGTCCTTTCCTATCTCCTGGAGCTTGCTCAAACTCATGTCCATCTAGTAGGTGATGCCACTCAACCATCTTGTCCTCTGTTGTCCCCTTCTCCTGCCTTCAATCTTTCCCAGCATCAGGGTCTTTCCCAGTGTGTCGGCTCTTCGCATCAGGAGACCAAAGTACTGGAGTTTCAGCTTCAGCATCAGTCCTTCCAAAGACACCCAGGACTGATCACCTTTAGAACGGACTGGTTGGATGTCCTTACAGTCCAAGGGACTCTCAGGAGTCTTCTCCAGCACCACAGTTCAAAGCAGCAGTTCTTTGGCGCTCAGCTTCTTTATGGTCCAACTCTCACATCCGTAATCAACTGCTAGAAAAGCCATAGCTTTGACCAGACAGACCACTGTCGGCAAAGTGATGTCACATGTACACAGTTTTGCAATCAACATCAGATGGTTCCAGGACCTCCATGAAGCCCATCCATTGGCCTGTTGAGGTAAAACCTTAGGAATTCTAGAAGCTATGAAAAATACCTATGATCATTAGCATCCATTCAGTGCCATTTCTAAAATAACTGATTATCTAATGCCCAACAACGCCCTGAAGAAGCCAATTAATTGGAATTCAGTTCAGTTCAGTTCAGTCACTCAGTCGTGTCCAACTCTCTGCGACCCCACGAATTGCAGCACGCCAGGCCTCCCTGTCCATCACCAACTCCCAGAGTTCACTCAGACTCACGTCCATTGAGTCACTGATACCATCCACCCATCTCATCCTCTGTCGTCCCCTTCTCCTCCTGCCCCCAATCCCTCCCAGCATCAGAGTCTTTTCCAATGAGTCAACTCTTCCCATGAGGTGGCCAAAGTACTGGAGTTTCAGCTTTAGCATCATTCCTTCCAAAGAAATCCCAGGGCTGATCTCCTTCAGAATGGACTGGTTGGATCTCCTTGCAGTCCAAGGGACTCTTGAGAGTCTTCTCCAACACCACAGTTCAAAAGCATCAACTCTTGGGCGCTCAGCCTTCTTCACAGTCCAACTCTCACATCCATACATGACCACAGGAAAAACCATAGTCTTGACTAGACGGACCTTTGTTGGCAAAGTAATGTCTCTGCTTTTGAATCAACTGACCTTAATTCACTAATTCTATCAGAGAAGATATACAGAAACTAAGAAGTCTGAGGAAAACCAAACCACAGGTTATAAGAATACTTTAGACACAAAAGTTATACAAACAAAGATACGTGTTGCAACACTGTTTACAGTGGAAAAAAGGAGGGGCCATCTTGAATATCCATCCACAGGGAAACGGCTGAATAAATTATATATGTTTAAAATGTCATTAATTTTTTGAAAACAAGAGTTAGATCTATTGATCTGGAGAAATAGCCACAATCTATTATGGAGGGAAAGAAAGCTTTAGAATAATGTATCGAGTATGGTTCCAAATAGGAAAAGGAGTTCGTCAAGGCTGTATATTGTCACCCTGCTTATTTAACTTATGTGCAGAGTACATCACGAGAAACACTGGGCTGGAAGAAGCACAAGCTGGAATCAATATTGCCGGGAGAAATATCAATAACCTCAGATATGCAGATGACACCACCTTAAGGATGGCAGAAAGTGAAGAGGAACTAAAAAGCCTCTTGATGAAAGTGAAAGAGGAGAGTGAAAAAGTTGGCTTAAAGCTCAACATTCAGAAAACGAAGATCATGGCATCTGGTCCCATCACTTCATGGGAAATCGATGGGGAAACAGTGGAAAGTGTCAGACTTTATTTTACGGGGCTCCAAAATCACTGCAGATGGTGATTGCAGCCATGAAATTAAAAGACACTGACTCCTTGGAAGGGAAGTTTTGACCAACCTAGATAGCATATTCAAAAGCAGAGACCTTACTTTGCAAACAAAGGTCCATTTAGTCAAGGCTATGGTTTTTCCAGTGGTCATGTATGGATGTGAGAGTTGGACTGTGAAGAAAGCTGAGAGACGATAAATGGATGCTTTTGAACTGTGGTGTTGGAGAAGACTCTTGAGAGTCCCTTGGACTGCAAGGAGATCCAACCAGTCCATCCTAAAGGAGATCAGTCCTGGGTGTTCATTGGAAGGACTGATGCTAAAGCTGAAACGCCAATACTTTGGCCACCTCATGCGAAGAGTTGACTCATTGGAAAAGACTCTGATGCTGGGAGGGATTGAGGGCAAGAGGAGAAGGGGATGACAGAGGATGAGATGGCTGGATGGCATCACTGACTCGATGGACATGAGTTTGAGTGAACTCTGGGAGTTGGTGATGGACAGGGAGGCCTGGCGTGCTGTGATTCATGGGGTCGCAAAGAGTCGGACACGACTGAGCAACTGAACTGAACTGATAATCCTATTTGAAAAGCAAAAAAAAAAAACAAAAACAAAAACAAAAAAGCCCTAACAAATCTTATGTCATTAAACATACTTTTTTTTAATATAGCAAAAGGTGTAAGAGAATTCGCATCTGTGAACATGGTGGGGAGGAATGGATTTTGTTGTTGTTCATCCCTGCATACTTTCGCTTGTTACAAGCAAATACTGATTCTGCAAAGCAATACATTTCTAAAAGAAAAGAAACGAATAAAGTTGACAACAGGATCTATAAATAGACTCAGCTCTCTCACCCCAACACTTCAGGCAGGTTTTCTAAACCTATTCTCACGTCCCCAAAAGGTCTCCACCCACGGGATGCCTTGGACCAAATCTAACTTCCTTTTGACTTTTCAGTGATGCTGAGTTTCTCACTGTTTTGGGTACTTGATTCACCATCACAGACATTCTTCTGTTATACTTATGAAAGCTGTGTTGTGTAGATTAAATGTGTCCACAGTCCACAGGTGTGATTTTTTTCCCCCTTAGGAAAACATCCATCTTGGCAGAGACATAAAAGGAATGCAGAATCCACGAGTCTAATATGTGGGAGATGCATGCATGAAGCACAAACACTAGCCCCTTCTAAAGCGAAGACACAAGAGCAGAGACACTGTTGTCTGTTGGCTCAGGGGTTCTCAACCTTGGCTAAACATCAGAATTACCTGGAAGCGTTTTTTAAAAATACCAGTGCCTGGGCAGCACTTTCAATGATTCTAATTTAATTGGCCTGGTTGTAGGTACTTGTTTCATTCTTAAAGCTAATGAGATAATTCGAACAGAGTTAAGAATCACTGCTTTCTACATTTCATTCTCTTTCCTTTCTTCCACTTTTTTTTACAAAGAACTTTTTATTAGTTACTTTAAGGCTAGAAGATAGTCGTATTTGGAAAAGCCAAAAATGATCAAATCAGTTGACCCTGTCCAATGTCTATAATTCATATCATCCTTATGTGGACTTCTGATGCCCAAATTATTCAGTTCAGTTCAGTCGCTCAGTCGTGTCCAACTCTTTGCGACCCATGAATCGCAGCAACCAGGCCACCCTGTCCATCACCAACTTCTCTTCGCGTGAGGTGGCCAAAGTATTGGAGTTTCAGCTTCAACATCAGTCCCTCCAATGAACACCAAGGACTGATCTCCTGGGTCAAACTCTCACATCCATACATGATTACTGGAAAAACCATAGCCTTGACTAGACGGACCTTTGTTAGCAAAGTAATGTCTCTGCTTTTAAATATGCTATCTAGGTTGGTCATAACTTTCCTTCCAAGGAGTAAGCGTCTTTTAATTTCATGGCTGCAATCACCATCTGCAGTGATTTTGGAGCCCCCCAAAATAAAGTCTGACACTTTCCACTGTTTCCCCATCTATTTCCCATGAAGTGATGGGACCAGATGCCATGATCTTCGTTTTCTGAATGTTGAGCTTTAAGCCAACTTTTTCACTCTCCTCTTTCACTTTCATCAAGAGGCTTTTTAGTTCCTCTTCACTTTCTGCCATAAGAGTGGTGTCGTCTGCATATCTGAGGTTATTGATATTTCTCCCGGCAATCTTGACTCCAGCTTGTGCTTCTTCCAGCCCAGCGTTTCTCATGATGTACTCTGCACATAAGTTAAATAAGCAGGGTGACAATATACCAAATGTGTTAATAAAGTTATTTAAATCCATGGCTATCATCAGTAGAAGCCCTTCACATATCGAAAGAGTATTTGTAGCTTCATCTGAATAATGACTCATCATTTATTATAAACCTTGGAGGCAATGCTTTTATGAAACATCTTAGGACCTCAAACATGATGTTGGAAAGCAAAAACCATCAGCACAGACCTACCGATTATCTGAAATGTTGCCAGACATTAATCAATGATGGACTTGCTGATTTTTTGCGCTAATCTAGAGGTGTTTTTAAAAATTCATCTCTACCACATCACAGAAAATTGAAAACCAGAGAAACCATTATATGAAACATCTCTCCCAGTCAAATTTAGTATCTGAGAACAATAATATACCTGAGAAAACATGTAAATAAAATATGAAAGGGGATTCATTAGCCAAATGAAATATTTATTTAGTACACATTACAGTACAGTAAAAAGAAGACAGGATTCTATACTTTGGACGCATGCCACAATTTATACAGATAGTTTAAAACAAAGGACAATGACAACATATATTACTTTAATTGCCTTTATATATGTGTGGATGGTATTGGGCTTCCCTGGTGGCTCAGAGGTTAAAGTGTCTGCCTGCAATGCGGGAGACCCGGGTTCAATCCCTGGCTCGGGAAGATCCCATGGAGAAGGAAATGGCAACCCACTCCAGTATTCCATCCAGGGATGGTATTAGCATGTATTTTCAAAGACGCTTTCAATAGCCCATCCAAAGAGTTCTGATCAAGGAACTGTATTCCTAAGCATGTGTGAAATGAAAAGTCAGGTCCACACAAAACACCCGCACATGGCTTCTCATGACAGCTTTATTGTAATAGCACCGAACAGCGAACCACCCGAATGTGCTTCCAAAGGACAAATGGTTAGACTGTGGTGCATCCATACCAGGCACCAGTACTAGGCAGTAAAACGGAAGAAACTGCGAGAAGGCATCTCAGGGGCATTATGAGGACTTTAAAAAGCTAATCTCAAAAGGTCACACGTTGCATAATTCCATTTATATAATATTCTCAAAATGATAGAATTATAAAGCCGGACAAGAGATTCGTGGTTACCCAGGGCTGGTGGGCAGAGGGAGAGTTATGAAGGAGTAGCAAGCAGAAAGCCTTGGGTTGACGCGTCAGTTCTATGTCCTGATTGTGGTGGTGGGTTATGCGAATCTACACGTGATGGATCTGATGGAGAAGGGACAGGCTACCCACTCCAGTATTCTTGGGCTTCCCTGGTGGCTCAGCTGGTAAAGAATCCACCCGCAATGTGGGAGACCTGAGTTCGATCCCTGGGTTGGGAAGATCTCCTGGAGAAAGGAAAGGCTACCCACTCCAGTATTCTGGCCTGGAGAAGTCCATGGACTGTATAGTCCATGAGGTTACAAAGAGTCGGACATGACTGAGCGAATTTCAGTTTCACACGTGATGGAACTACACAGAACTACCTACACACACAAATGCATGTGTGTAAAACTGGAGACAACAGAGTCAGCTCTGTCGGTTGTACCAGGTACAGAACTACACACACGCAAACGCATGCCTGTAAAACTGGAGACATCCAAGTCAGCGCTGCGGGTTGTACCAAGGTCTGACTTCTGTCTTTGCTCTTGTACTAGCTGCCTTTGTGGGAAACTGGGTGAAGGATACGCAGGACCTCTCTGTATTTTTACAACTTCCTGTGAATCCGTAACCATTTCAAGACAAAAAGTTTAAAATGAATTTGAAGGAAACATAAAGCTTACTTATGATAAACATTTTTCTTAATCTAATTAATGGTAGGTGGCTCAGATGGTAAAGAATCTGCCTGCAGTGCAGGAGACCCATGTTTGATCCTTGGGTTGGGAAGATCCCCTGGAGCAGGGAATGGCAACCCGATCCAGTATTCTTGCCTGGAGAATCCATGGACAGAGGAGCCTGGCGGGCTACAGTCCCACTGTAAGACCTGGGGTCACAAAGAGTTGGTCACAATTGAGCAACTAACAGTTTTACGTTCATAAACAAGTAATGGGAGGTATGTGAGATAGCTGGAGAAGAAAAGATGGCGGGAATACTTACAGAGTATATCTGCAATATCACACGCCAGGCACTACAGCAGATCTCGTCCAGTCAACACTCGGTCCAGTGAGGTGTCTGCTGCTGAAAAGCCTCACTTTCAGATGAGGAAACAGAAAGAGAAGGTAAGAAATACAATTAAGGTCACGCAGCTGGCACGCAGCAATGATATCACAGTTAAGAAAAGACCATCTCAAAGCAAGGAGGATTTTAAGGAAACGAAGAGTCATTACTGCATCAAGAAGGGTTTAAAAGATAGTGTAAAACAGGCAGAGTAGGTGAAATGTTACAGATGTAAAGCTCCCCACATTCACAGCACGCTGGGTTGAAACTGTGTCTTCTAAGAATTTAAAACCCACGATAGACATTAGCCCTGGATAACTGGATGCACTCGACCAGAGAAGAATACGAAACTGTGGGTTTTTTTAATTTTCCTTTTAACTTCTACTTAGAAATGAGAAGAAGGGTGATGCTTCTTTAAAAGGTGCTCGATGAATGAAACAGGAGATAAAAGTGAGCCAAAATTCAGAAATACCACAGATAGGAAAACTAAGGTGATTATAACAAAGCCAATTCACGGAAGAAAAGGGAAAGTCTGCAATCTTGTCAAAAGACAGGCAAGATAATCTGAATGAGGTTAGCAGAAGACAGGAATCTGCATACAATGACCACAAGGATGAGCAAGATGAGTATTTGTCTGCAATGAAATAGTTTTAAAGACAGTAACACAGTTAGGCTTGGCTTCAGTCTGGCTTAGAAAAAGCAAGAGGAAACTTTCTGCCCTTCATCACTCCATCCATGCAAATAATACAGTGGTGGGGGTTGGGGGAGTGGATGGAAGTTTTAAACAAGACTGGCCACAAACTGACAGATAAGGCTGGGGCGACAGAGACATGGAGATTAATTCTCAAAGCAGCTTTCGGGACCTCTGGTGCCACCTGCACCACCAGCTCTGATCACATGAAAAAAAAAAAAAGCAAAAAGGGAGGCGACAACAGTGATAAACTCACCACTGTTTTCCCAGGTCAGGTGAAAACGCTCACTCCTCAGAAATCTGCTTAAGAGAGCCTTAAGAGAAAGTCAGGGACACTGGAAACCTAACACTGGCGGGCCCTTTAACACAGCAACCGCTCCAGGATGACCGAACAACGTTTTCATAAGTACAGTTTTTGAAGACTGCTCATCACAGCATTGTTTACAATGGTGAGAAACCTGATACCTAAATTATCAAAGAGGGATTAAATATATTATGGTATACTCGTACAATGGAATGCCAAAGAGGGATTAGATATATTATTGTATTCTTGTACAATGGAATGCCGAGCAGCTATGTGAAAAAATGAAGATATTAACTCACAACAACAGGGTATCAGGGCTTCCCTGGTGGTCCCCTGGTTAAGACTAAACCTTTCAATGCAGGGGGATGAGGTTCGATCTCTGGTCAGGGAGCTAAGACCCTACATGCCTTATGACCAGAAAACAAAACATAAAACAGAAACAATGTTGTAACAAATTCATTAAAGACTTTAAAAATGGTCCACATCAAAAAAAAAAAAAGCGTATAGCCAAGGAAGACAGGAACCAACTGAAAGGTCTTCTGATTGGCCACAGGTGGAGCCATTAGAGCAATACGATTGTATCCGATTATAACACCAAGATAAATATCCATCAGTCTGCATAGATATAAACCAATGACTGGATAAATGAAGAACTGGGAGAGCAGACAAACGCCCTGTGCGGAAGATTCCAAACACCGTGGGGAGATCCCCTGCCCCGCCCCAAGGAGGTGGAGCAGGACCCTGCACTCCTGACGTGGGGGCTGCCTTCTTCCCAAGAGCACTGATGGAAACCAGGGGCAAAGAGGAAGTTCACGGGAGAAGCTGACAAGCACCCCCTCAGCCCCTCAAGGTTAAAGTCACGCAGACAGGAGGTAGCCTTGAAACGATGCCATGAAAACCACGCTCTGCCCCCGTGGGTCTCTCTCCTCCAAACACACAACTCCAGCTGAACCAGGAGGAAAACGCCAGACAGATCCCAGCTGAGGGGCGCGCGACAAAATCTGACCAGTGTGCCCCCCCCGACTGTCCAAGTTATAAAAACCAAGAGACGTCTAGGAGACTGTCCCAGGCAAGAAGAGCCTGAGGAGACGTGAGGACTGAAGCATGAAGTCCTGGTCAGGGTCCTGGAACAGAAAAAGACAAGAGATAAAAATAAGGAAGTCTGAGGAAGCTGGACTTGGCTAATAACGACGTACCGATATTGGCTCATTAGTTCTGACAAACACCCCACAGCAAGGTAAGATGTTGATGACGGGGGAAATGGGGAACTCTCTGTACTAGCTTTGCAACAGTCTACAAACCCCAAACTGTTCTAAAATAAAAAGATTCGTTTTAAGAAAATGAAAAAGGACAATGAAGATATATCAACTCATGATGCTGCGGAATGGTGGCCAATATATAATAAATGAAAGACGAGTTACTAAATAGCACGTTATAAAACTATTTTTGCTTAAAAAATACACATATACATATCTATATGCCAAAAAGTCTGGAAGACCGACCATACATCGAATCACCGACCTAGCGATTCTCACCACCTCCTTTGTACTTTTCTATAATAGTTGGCTTTGTTTCGACACTGAGCACTGTATACGTTTAACATTGAGCCTCATTAACCTCCATCCTCAGGAACACTATTGCTTTATTTGGGGGAAAAATCAGGCGTCTCACATAGAATTTATATAGAGTCCATCTTAGTTCAAAATAACATGCACTTATAAAACAGCTGAACTTTAACTTTTTCAAGAGGAAACATTTTAAAAGGCAGTACATTTTAGAAAGGCAAACATTTTAAAAGTGACGGAAAGTGTGGAATTTAATCAGACCTGGAATGTAATCCTAGTTTCACCATTTACTGTCCGTGTGACCTTGGGCGGGTCAATCACCTCCTCTGCCCTTGTTTTAACAGTGGGGAAAGTGTAACACAACAAGCCTACGGATCTGCAGAACTGACCTAGCATTTACTTGCTTATTTATCAATATAAACATGTATTTATATACTACATAAATACACTTTATCACCTCAAATTTTATTAGAAATTATCTGAGTGGTAGCAAAGAGTTCAATGTATGTCAAGAGCCTGACCCTACTGAGGCTCCATAAGGGCAATTGTTATTGTTACCAATAATAATAATAATATTAAAAAATTTCAAGGAAAAAAAAACACTATCAGAAAAAATTTCACTTCTCAAAGACTGTAACAGAGAGCACTCAGAGATAAGATCGGCACCTCAGCCCACGCCACACCATCTGCTGCGAGGTCCCAAAGCCTCTGCTAACTAGACATTCATTAGGGCAATTAGACACATTAACGTGCCCACAGGACTGCTGCTGAGAATACCAAGTGAAAGCCACTTGTCTAATCATAGCCAGCTTAAAACTAAACTTTGGAATAGTAATGTACCAAGTCTCCCTTGCTATGGAAATACAGTTTCCCTATCTGTGAACGGAATGTCAAAACAAATTAACACCAGCCATAAAACACAAACCAAACTGATTTAAATCCCCTGACTGCAAACAATGAACTTTACTGAAGATGCTTTAGCCAAGACATATATTTTGATCAAAATTCAGGGCTGGTACTTCCATCTCAATACTGATAATTAAAAATTATCCCAAATATAAGCCTTATAATACACAAAATCACAAGAGAATAGACAAATCTAATCATATTAGTGGACTTTTGTAACAAAGCTAAACAACCCAGATCAGAAGAATCATTTGTCTCCAGTTAAAACTTAACCCAGCCTGATTTACCATATGGTCTAAGACAGACCCGTATTTTAAGACCTGATAATTTAGGAAGAAATGAATCCAACCATAAGCAAAATAATATCAAATCACTGTGCCAATTTTTCCTTGTCATTGTTCAGGCGCTAAGTCGTGTCCGACTCTTTCACTACACTGTGCTGTGTAGCCTGCCAGGGTCCTCTGTCCACAGAATCTCCCAGGCAAGAAAACTGCAGTACGTTGCCATTTCCTTCTTCGGGGATCATCCCAATCCAGAGATCGAACCCATGTCTCCTTCATTGGCAGGTGGATTCTTTACCACTGAGCCACCAGGGCAGCCTGTCCATTTTTTTCTACTACACTAGAAAATGCAGACTGTGCAGTTTGGTTCTGTTGACAGAAGTTACTGCAAACACCTTTTGAAAGAACAAAAATGTAGATATAATCCAGGAACTAAATTCAGGTTCACATAAAATTCAGGCATTGAGATTATAACTACACAAAGACTGACTTTATAACACATTCCAAAGCGTCTGTATCCAGTAAGTCTTCCTCCAACTTTTCTGAAAGCAGTTGTTACGAGAACCCATCCCAGTGATGTCACTCTAGCTAAACACTTTAAAAGCTAATGGCATAGTTTTATTACATACGCTTAAGTGAGCAAATTTTAAATTTGAGAATGGATGTGACTTATGGGAAGAAATAACTGTCATTGAGAACTACATCTGGCAGGTGGACTAAGGGAAATAAACTGGTTTAAAAAAAAGAGAGAGATTGACTATAAGGTTTTGAGTAAGGCAAATTTTCCTAAAAACTATAAAAGCATACGTGAAATGGGAATTCCAACTGTTTTGGGCAACATTATCTACCCTGTAAGAGTACATTCCTCTCCCATGTTCTTTACCGGGTGTTCACCAAATTTTAAACAATAATATGAGTAAGGGACCATCCTCTAGAGCCACCTGGGAAGCCCGTAAGGAACCATATGGCCCCTTATACATATTACCTCCTTTAACCCATGCAAGATTACTAGACGATTTTCACTATTTGTAAGTGGAGACACTGCGTCTGAGAGCTTTAAGGAAGCTGTCCGATTCACACAGGTAATAAGGGACGGACCACCCATGACTTCATAATCACAACACGCACACCCATTATCTACACACTGCATCTGACATTCTGAAGTTTCTGACTTATACTTTGACTCTCTCAATTAATCTCTTCCTGTGATAGCAGCTGCTTATGTAAACATGTTTTTGCATTTGCCCCACTGTGTTGTAGCGTTCGCTCGTCAACAATTCCCTACTCAGTGATGAGCTTCTGGAGAGAAGAGCCCACACCTTGCCCATCTCTGGAACCTCAGACCACAGTGCTGCACTCGGCATGTCTGCACACATTTCCTGTTATTACCTAACGGTGGTTCTGATGTTGCTTTTACTAACTGCCCACAAGTGGTGAATATGACAGAATCGGCTCCAAGATACCTGACAACCACCATCAGAATGAAGGCAGGCCCTGGCAGAAAGAAGATTCAGTATGATCAGCTTCCATTTGTTGGGTGGCTCTTAAGAGGAGTATTTAGACACTACATTTTATGGGCTTCACTGGTGGCTTGGACAGTAAATAATTTGCCTGCAATGTAGGAGACCCAGATTCAATCCCTGGGTCGGGGAGGTCCCCTAGAAAAGGGAAAGGCCACTCACTTCAGCATTCTTGCCTGGAGAATTCCATGGACAGAGGAGCCTGGCGGGCTACAGTTCAGGTGATCGCAAAGTCAGAGACGACTGCGCAGCTGACACTGTGTGCTTTACAGGGTTCTCCTGTTTCACGTTTAATAAAGCGGCATCTGTACTCACATTAGTCTACTTCCAGTAGTTTATACACACAGCACCACCCTCATAACACATGCAAGAATGAAGGAAAAAGATGACAAGGTAAATCATCAACAGCACAATATTTTGCTAAAAAGCTACCTTTTCATCAGGACTCCAGAGTCCAAAGGGGCAAAAGTATACAATTTATATGCTTTCCAAGGCAAGAAGCTAACAGGGTTGGTTATTAATGACAGTTTGAGACTGTTACAAAATGACACGGGTTAATACTTAAGGAGACATCAAGTCTCTCAAAATAAAATATTTACAAGATTAAGTTTGTTTTGTTATTCACATCTTAGAACTTGAAAGTATTAAAAAAACAGATGACCTTATATTAACAGTTCAGAATTAGATAGTTTTTATTCTTTAAGGGGACCTTTTACCTAATAAATCTTAAGTGTCTGTGGTTTGTGGTTTTAGTTTTCCTTCTAGTTCTAGAAACTATGTGTCCTTTTGTGGTATTTACCTTTCTCTTCTCATTTTCCACCCACCCCTACCCCCAAACCTGCTTTGCATGTCTGTCTTTACTCTTTCCAGGCAAGGCAGTGAATTGAAATGGCAAGAACTCTTGACTAAAAAGTTAAAAATGCCAGCATCGGATGATTACCCTCTCTTTGGAGTAAGCTTAGTCTTCTAGAATACCAATCTAATTCTTAGAAGCAGAAAACACAGGAAGCTCAATGTTCCAAGAAAAGTTAATAATAACTGATTCATCCTGGCTACCCAGGAAATACACAGCAAGGACGTGGGTTCCATGCAAATACAGACAACAAATTCATCTAGTGATGCCTGCCACCCAGGGACAAGGAAAATAGAAAAAGGCTCATGGAGCAAATACACAAAAGGTATAGGAAGAAAACACCACAAATGCAGTGTGCCGAGCAGGAATCAGAGCTCGATGAAACCATGGCAGACCAGGGAGCTCTACAGACAGGAGACAATGGGGTACAGGAGAAGTCATCACTCAAGGGAGGGTGGCAGAAACGAGCGGGGCTAGGAGGGCAGCAGGGACCAGCAAGAGATAACCAGAAAAGACCGGAGGGGCTGGCCAGGAAGGGGTACGGCCAAGGAGACCGAGGGTAAAGAGAACAGAAAGCATTCTCGACGGGAGGCTGAGTCATAGAAAAAGGCAGGAAGGAAAGACACCAAACGAGAAATTCTGGACAGATGAGAAATAAATGCTCAAGTGAGACCGGGCGACAACTAGGTAGGGCAGAAGGGCAAAAGAAGGAGTGAGGTAAAGGAAGCCTCTGTGAAAGGAAATATTGAAAAAAAAAAAAAAGACAAATGGTTTCAGGAATTTCGCTTTATTAAATTTTAAAACCTGTTTTGTTTCTGTTTCTCTGTTCGGTAAAACTTGATTAAGAACAATGGTTTCCACAGTCTCCAGAGGAGAAAAAGTATTGATGAGGTCAACTGACTTGGCAAAAGTTAGAAGAGCTGAAAACAGTACAATTCACTCATGTCTGTTAACCATTTTAGCTCTAACCCACACTGACTTTCACGCTGACCATGTGTACACACACATCAATGACCTTAATGATCAACTGCTTCATTTGTTAATCACAAAAGCTTCCTCTCTCATTTTTTCTCTTTTTGGGCTTATCAGTGTTTGGAGAAATCCCTGCTTCTTACTATCGCCCTAAAAAAGAAAGGGCAGAGTAAGAACGTGGCCTTTACATCAATACTACTAAAAAGAAGTCCGATGGAAGCTTAAAACAAGGTTAGAACAATAATGGGGAAAGATGTAAATTTCCTGTAAATTCTACATCTGGGCTCCTACATAACTAACAGAACATCGTGATCATGCTTCATTTCCCTCTAGAAAACAGAGGAAGAAAACAAAACACCGAATAAGAACATAAAAACAGTAAAAAAAAAAAAAAAAAAAGAGGCATTCTGAAAAAGAATGACAATTACTCTACTTTTGATCCTAGGAAAGGCTGTTCGTGAAGCTATGATTCATATAATTCTTATTTTTAAGCTGAAAAAATACAGTCATCGGATTTTTCCAAAAATCTGTGCAAGAAAAAAGCAGGCACACACAGAGGCTGGAGGAAGATAAAGGAAATGACCCTGAAGTCACAGAGCTCTGAACAATCACTGAGCAGAAGCAATTCCTCGATATCCAGCACTTTGAGGAATCCTTTGGTGAAAGTCAACGTCTGGGGCCAGCATCCAACACAAGATCCCACTTCCCCTATTATATTGACTACTTTTCTGTCCACACAGAAGGAAACTCTGACTGTAAGCAGATTACCAGCTTTAGCAGTAGAGGAAAAACAACTCAGACATCACACACTCAAGCAACGGGCCAACAGAGACCTCGTAAGACACACGAGTCGTGCACTTCGTATTTGCAGAGCTGTCTTCTTTCAGCTGCTCAAAATCCTAAACGGCTTTGGGTTGCTTCTTGAAATTTGCCTTTTCTTCAGTGTTTTAAACCATTCTTCCATGAATGTTATATCGGTCACTTGGCCCTACAGTCTATGCACAGCCACCTGCCATGATCATTCACTTCTGGGAACAGCTGCTATTCCAAGGCACTGGGACACGTCTTGAAGGAACCAACCTGGTTCTCTGTCCCTACTGATGACATGGTGAAAAAAGGATTCTCTAAGCCCACAGAAGACGTGGAAGCCAAACTGTGCTGTTTCCAAGGTAGGATGCCCTGAAAAGAAAACAAAACAAACAAACAAAAAAAACAGTTAAAAATCAACCAAATTTCCAAAACAGAAGAAACTCTAATAAAGTAGTGAAAATTCTTGCTAAGACTGAACAATAAGTAACTCAAAAATTTTCAATCTTTCACTTCAGTTTTAAATATTCTCTAGTTTCCAAAAAAATGTTATAGGGCGTCACAGGTTACATAATAAAAAATACTGCAAATAACTTGCTGTTCCTGAAATTAACAAAAAGTATCCATTAAAATTATAAGGAAATTTTGGTGACTGACATTTTGATCTTTACCTTGGCCAGGACAGAAGACGGGCTTTGAGAAAACATTATTTCTCTGTGTTCATATCTGACTTGGAAATGGTATGAACAAGTGTGATTTATATGCAGCCATAAAGTGAGTTACAGAATTGATGCCCTGGAAAATTTCTTCCAGCCGTAAAACTCTGAAATTGCACACTATCTGGTGATAAAATCTTGAAACCACTGAGCCAGCTGTAGGCAAGCCATTTAACTTTGCCCTGATTCTCTCATCTATAAAATACAGGGCTTGTTCTTCCAATGATGGGTACCAGGATCACCTGAGGAGAACTTAAAATACAGCTGCCCCTCCAGCTGTGGCTCTAAAGAGCTCTAATTTCTTGATTAGGTGGAGGCATCTGTGACTGTCACTGTATAAGGAGCCCTGGGTCGTTCTGTCTACACTCATGCTTAAACCACTGCCATATTGGTCAGGGTGCCACTCTACCACCCTCAGAGTCATAAAACTGGGCAAGAGGGACACCATTACCCCAGCTTGACAGGTTTAAGACAAATGAATCACTGCATCATTGTCTCTTTCTCTAAAAATCCCCCATTCAGAGAAGAGGCCGAAACTAAGATTGAGGCTAACGTGCCAGTTGGATAAAAACACTTCCATGTAGATTCTTTTAGCCCCAGCTGTAGCCTTGGATACTTAAATAGAGCACAACTGCGGGGAACACTCACAGCCATCAGCTCCTTCGCTGACAGGCCATCCCAGAATATGAGCTGATGTTAAAAGGAGAGCAGCACCGTGTCATTTCTTATTGAAATTACAGGCTGTCCCCCGATCCCCCAGCAGAAGCGATGTGTCCCCCAGAACACGTACCTGCAGAGCTGCTAACCAGGCCCAGGCCTGCTCCAGGGCACCTCCTCCTTGGATTCCAGGGCCAATGGCGGTGCTCCCTATCGGCGGGGTCATGTGGGTTCAGTGGACTCTGTCGGTGCCCAACACCCACAAGATAACACTGTCGTCTCCCAACTAAAGGGACACAAAACTGGGCTTTCGAAGAATACCGTTTTCCTTCATCTTGCTGGGTTCTGTTTGCGGGCCCTCATCCGAGTCCACGTGGCTTCCGAGTGACCTCCCTCCAGGTCTCACACCAAAGCAGCAGTGCTGTTTTACTTTTTTTTTCACCAGAGAAATACGACTTGGTTGGAAGAGGCCTCCGGGCCCCAAGAGTGCTCGATTGTCCAAGACAAGCTGAAGAAGTGGGTCAAGATTTCACGTAAGGACCAGGCAACCGGACAAGTGGGCACCAGAAGCCTTCCGTGACATGCCCATCCTGGTAAGTTACATTCACTAGGGGTATAAAAGTGTTTTTTAAAAGAACGGTAGTAACAAGTTCATTCAGTACTGTTTTATTTCACATGAGCAGACACTGAACTAGTATCCTTAACAGTCACGGCTCTTTGTCCTTGTGAATCACTGTCCTAGAATTCAACAAGAGTCTGCCACGCAAGAGTCCTACTGCTCTCTCAGCTTTGAAATGCAAAATTCGGTTTCTCTTCTTGGTGCTTTCAGTCATATCAAAATAGAGAGTCCCCTCAACCATTTCATTATCAACCTCTTCTGCCTGGAAAATCTGGCACTGCTTCTGCAGCTGAGAGTCACAGCCACTGTGAGTGCTACTTTGAAATTGTAAAAGAGTCTGTACAGCTGAGAAACTAGGGTCAAGTTCTAGCTCTCTCTTCTATCTTTGATAAAGCAAAGCTCTGGGGAGAATTCACACTGACTCCAGAGCCAGGCTGCCTGGGGTTCACATCCCATCTCCCTAGCTTACTGCTTGCATTGTGATCTCAGGCACGTGGCTGAATCTCTCTGTGCCTCAGTTTCTCCATGTAAAAGGTGGGGCTATAACGGGATAACAGGATTGAGAGTCAAATAAATCTAGATGCAAAAGCACAGTCTAAGCACTCCATCGATAGTAGCTGTTATTATTTGCTTTGCTGCTGCTACTAAGTCACTTCAGTCGTGTCCAACTCCGTGTGACCCCATAGATGGCAGCCCACCAGGCTCCCCCGTCCCTGGGATTCTCCAGGCAAGAGCACTGGAGTGGGTTGCCATTTCCTTCTCCAATGCATGAAAGTGAAAAGTGAAAGGGAAGTCGCTCAGCCGTGTCTGACTCTTAGGGACCCCATGGACTGCACCTCCATCCATGAGATTTTCCAGGCAAGAATACTGGAGTGGGGTGCCATTGCCTTCTCCGATTATTTGCTTTATGTAACTCCAAATTCTTATACCGTTCCACATATGTACACAATGTTTGCCCAAATAAGATACTACTCACTTGAGGCCTGGGACCACATCTTGAGTATTTCTGACGCTCCCCATGGCACCTACTAGTCACTCAAGAGGTAAAAATGAATTTACTCGGTATAGATTGTTATACCGGATGAACAAGGAAGTTCTCAAACACAGACCTGTACAAACATGTATTCCCTGCCCTCGACCAGCCTGTATTTCGGGTGGGGAAACAAAACACAGGAAAACACTCCTGCTGTAACAATATAAAGCCATAAAAGATTGAATGCCAAAGGCTCCTTGTGAGCTGGGACCCTGGAGAGGGCGAGCCTGCAGTGGCCCTCCCTGCCCCTGGAGGCGAGTGGAACTTCCACAAGAGGCGGGCACAGATAGCGGATTCCAGCATACCTGGTCATCCCACAAACATTCACTGCACACCTTCCACAGGCTGAGATACGGCCATGAAGGACCTAGAAAAGGCCCCAGCGCCGCAGGACCTAAAAGGGCACTCACTCCCCCTGACAGCTGAGTTCTGAAGGAAGGAAGAAGGGGTGTTCTCTCGGATGGAACACAACACCGCTTCAATGCCTCACAGACAGGAGCCAAGGCTGGCGTTACAGTCGCTCCGGCTTCCAACAATGGCAAACACACAGAAGTTAACAACTTTTCCTGTTCTGTACTCTCAATATGCTCCACTGTTTATGAAGCACATTAAAGAGACATTCTCTATTATTTCTGAAGACAAATAACATATAAGAGGTTTACAGACACACACAGTCAGTATTACTGGAAAGGTTTTCAGAGTCTATGGAGGCCCAAATGAAAGCCCGTTCATAAAGCCCTGTGCTCTGGCTCCTCCCACCCTTTCCCTTCCTTCCCTCTTCCACTAGGGTCTGCCCACAGACGTCAAATATCTCCCAGGGAAGTGCCTGGAGATGCATGTGGTGGCAGGAATCAGTTAGTCACGATGGGCGGAAGGATTAACACTTGCATCTTTGTCTTCTACAGCCTTGCACTGATGACAAACCTCCACTCATCTCCTCCCGAAAGAGGATGCCTTCGGGTAAAGGAACCTCTTATAAATATCGACTGGCAAAAGCGTTCTCAATCCCTTACTGATGGCGGACCACTATACAAAGATGGGTCAAGTCCAACACGCTCTCATCACAAATGAGACACGTTTCTGAGCGCTTCCCTCATCCTCTGCAGGCCTTTCAACAGCTTCTGCTCTCATAGGATGCACACTGCTGGATCCCACCATCGCCCCTGGAAACAGAATAATCTTTTCTTTTTTTTTTTTTGGTTGCCCTGTGCAACTTGCCCGCCCAGCGATGGAAACCACGCCCCCTGCACTGGAAGTACAGTCTTAACCACTAGACCGCCAGCGAAGACCCAGAATAAACTTGATTAAGGATGTCCAAACTACTCAATTAAATCCAGTCAAAAATTTCTTAATGCACAAAGTACTGGACTCGAATATGTTTAAGACATTCAAAGGCAAACTTAAAAATGAGGTTAGAACCCCTACAACATAGGTTACAGAACATTCTTAATCTTCATGTACCCATGAATGTTAGACTCATCAACAAAGTAACAGCCAACCCACTGTTTTTTATTCCCTCGGTTTGGTACTGGAAAATCACCCTTCCTGTATGTCATTTGTTAACCCCTAATTAGGAATGTCACTAGGAGACTAAACAGGGTAAGAGGAGACCTTTCACCAGGGGCAATTAAGGCTTTCCAACATTTACTTTTTCTGAATGTCCAAGCACAGCCTGTTGATTGAGTGACAATGACATGTAATGGGAACTTTGATTAAAAAGAGACACAGGGCTTTGGAAACTATTGAATACTCCAATAAAGGGACTAATTGCAATTCCACGCAATTGAAAAGCCATCTTCCAACTTGAAAAACACATTTTACTCAGTCATTTTATATTGCCAACACCCTTGTTTTACAGAAACAGAAACAATTAATGTACATATTCACCATTTGGACACATTCAAATCCAACTCGTGTACTCAAGTATTTAAGAGTAACCTATGTTTATGCAAAAAGTTATCCCAAAGATTAAATGAGATAAAGCGTGTAGATGATTTGAAACAAGTCTGGCAAACAATCACTACTCAACATTGCCCAGTATTACTGTTCCTAATTTTCCAACTTTGGAATCATACTAAACAGTTGTAGAGCACGATTATATATACATAATGTATATAAGCTAATACGTGTTACTACTAGAAATAAAGCTATTATGTTATGCACCAAGCAATGCTATTCATCTAGGCAGACCTGAGTTTAATTTGAACAGAATGATCCGAAAAGAAGCAGAGAAAACTTGCTACGGGGTAGAATGTTAAATGTTAGCTCTAATCTCTGCTTATCAACTAAGGACACAACCTCTACGTCGTCTAGTGTGAATTATAATCAGCAGTCAGCTGATCCTAGAGAACTCGCTCAAAATGAACAGTTAAGACCTCAACCTCGTAGATAAGGGGCCATTTACTTGCGAGGCTGCGCCAACCACTGAAATCTGATTACTTCAATATTGACGCTGAAATCCTACATAAATTCATTACATGTCTCTTGCCGGAATTTTTTTTGCAAGTCCTTACACACACACAAAATTATACCCCAAAGCCACTTAAACTGACATGACTACATCATCCTGGGCGCATCCGGCTTTTAAAACATTTCAGTCGCTTCGGCCACGCATCATTTACGATGACAGGGAATCACTGACGATGACAGGGAAAGCGCAAAAGCCAGTTTGGAGAGCACGTGCTTTCCTAAGTCAATACGAAAAGTAACCCTAAGCTCACATCACGAACTGGGGTGGGGGGGGCGGGAAATCTTCGCGTTTCCAAACTGAATCTCGACCCGGGGCGGGGGCGGCCAAGGCACACGCCCTCCCCGCAGCCGGGCCGGCGCCACGGCTCCCGGGAGCCCCCGTCCCTTCGCCGCGCGCGCTCGGGCGCACCGCGGCCGGACGCAGGTGGACTCCAGGCCGGGGCGGCCGGACGCGGGCCACCGAGCCCCGGGGGTCGCGGGGAGGGGCCGGCGCCGCGGGGCCGGGGAGGGGAGCCGGGCCGCACTCACGCGCCCGCGGGCGGCCCCGGGGCCGTCGCCGCGTCTCCCCGGGTCGCGCCCTGACAGGGGAGCGGGGCGGGGCGGGGTGGGTGAGGGGGAAAGACCTGGCTGCTCGTTCCCTCCGGAAGCCGCCGGGCAGGCAGGAAGTGACGAAGCAGACGCTGTCCGGTCCGCGCGGGAACCGGGTCCGCGCGTCCGGCCGCCGGCGCGGCGCAAAGAGCCCCCGCGGAACAGCCCGGCCGCGCGCCGCCGGCGGAGCGAGCCGCGTGAGTGGCCCCGCGCCCCGCGCCCCGCGCGCCCCGCCCCGCCGCGCGCCCCGCCCCGCCCCGCCCCGCCGCGCCGCGCCGCCCCCAGGCCCGGAGCGAGCCGCCGGCTCCGCGCCCCAGAGACGCGGGCTGGAAGGCCGGGGCTGGCGGGTGGGGCCGCGCGCTGCCCGCCCCGGGACGGGGCTTCACCGTCCGCCCCCCGCTCTGCTTTCCGGGAAGAGCGCGCCTCGAGCATCTGGGTCGGGCCGGGAGCGCGCAAGTACGTGACTCCCCCGCCTGGGGGTGTCTCCGGGCGAGTTGTGTAACCCTCACCCTCACCGCCGCCGTCACCCCCGGGGCTCCTGCCAAGTGGGAGCTCGAGTGCGCCCAGCACGCGGGTGGTGAGTCACCGAGTCTCTGGGCTGCCCGGCACGGGCACCCTCAAATGCCCACTGCCCTTCATCGGCCCGCGGGTTGGCCCGTGACTTTGTCCCCTTCCGCTTCGGGAGCCCCAAACCTTGAGCGCTTCGGAGCACGGAGAGAAAAAAAATCCAGTCAGTGGTGGTGGTGGATTGTGTTGTGTGAGGAACTCGTGGAACTGTTTAAGTGATTCTCATCTGGATTCGTTTCAAAATAACAAAGCTCTTAAGTGAGAGGGGAAATTGGTAACATTTAAGACGTGATGACAGGGGATCTTCAAAATTGAAGATCCCCCTGGAGGAGGGCATGGCCACCCAACTCCAATCTTCTTGTCTGGAGAAATCCATGGACAGAGGAGGCTGGTGGGCTACAGTCCATAGTTTCGCAAAGGGCAGACACGACTTGGCGACCAAACCACCACCACCAGAGGTAGTATCCGGAACCCCAAACAGGAGGGGGAAAAAAAAAAAATATATATATATATATATATATATATAGTTTATGATACAGTCACTTGATCCCAAGAAGAGGTTTAGTTCTCTACGTAGAAGTTTGTCAAACTGAAATCTATCCCTAGTTGTTCATGTTTTACCAACTTTATCTCTGGATACTTAAGTTCTCATTTAAGTTCTGGATACTTATTTCAGCAACTCCTTGCTGAAATAGTTCAAGCATTGATTTACAGGAAAAATATGTGGGAAAGGTTCCATTTTCTCAGAAAAGCCCTGCATGACAATCCAAGCACACGGTGAGCTTGCTGAAATATCCGTTAATTTGCCAGAAAGGAACCATTGTAATGCCCCTGGGCATTTTGTCCTCAGGAGGGAGGTTGTGTGTGTACACTTGGTTAGCCTGTGGGGAGCTGGGAGGGGGCTGGTCATAGTTCAGGCTCAAGGGAGCCATCGTCTGCATGGTGACTTTGGACAGGCATACACAGTCATGTCATTGGTCATGATGGAGGAATGGGCAGGACAGGCCTACCCCTGGTGCAAATCTTTCACAACTACACTACTAAAAATAACTCAAGTGCGTGTCCCCGGAACAGTAGTGTTACTGCATAGTGTCATTGCATACCAATCAAGTTGTATAACTCTTGGTAAAATTTCACCATTTGTGGTCAGCAGTCCTTTAGACTCCTTCTCCAAATATAACGAGAGACTGGCATATTTGTAGCAGGAGGAAGACAGCTCTGTAGGAACACACCATTTATTGAGGGGTTCAGGAACAGAATTTAGTGAAACGCTGAAGCAAGAGATTAACCTGGCTCAGAACAGTCAGGTGTTAGAACACAGGTAGGAGACCCACTCACAGTTGTGTCAGAGAAAGGGCACCTACAAGATGTCTCAGTAGCCATAGATATGTATGTTCCTTGTTCCTTCTCTAATTTCTTGTTAACTCCCAATCCTGAAAACCTACCCCACTCAGGGACGGCATGGTAATGCCAGGCCTTCCACAGCTTCTCAAATCAGACACCTAAAGTCAGCTCTCTCTCTCTCTTTTTTTAATAATTTTATTTATTTGGGCTGTACTGGGTCTTCGTTGTTGCACAGTCTCTTCTTTAGCTGTGGCGAGCAGGGGCGGGGGGCGGGTACTCTGTCGTGGAAGTGCACGGGCCTCTCATTGTGGGGGCTTCTCTAGAGCACAAGGGCGTCAGTAGCTGCAGCAAATGGGCTCAGCAGTTGTGTTTCCTGGGCTCTAAAGTACCGGCTCAAGGGTTTAATTTCTCTGAGGTATGTGCGATCCTCCCCGACCAGGGATCAAACCCATGTCCCCTGCTTTGGCAGGCAGATTCTTTACCATTGATCCATCAGAGAAGCCCTAAAGTCATCTCTTACAGCCACAACAGTCATTGTTATTTTACATTTTGGCACCAACAAAAATCTAGAAAAAAATTCTAGATTCCTTGCCCATAAAGTCTCTGATCTTCCAAAAGTTTCCCCTTTTAAGGTAGGTTGATTACTTACCATGAATAACGTTACGTTCAGAGAAACTCTGGAGTTCAGTTTTAAGGCATAAGAATCGAAACTGAGTAACGTCAAATCCCCCTGCACCTCCTACTCTCTAAAAAAAAAAATCCATCGCCAGTCTTCAGTAGATAGTAACTGTGTATGTTTAATGATTTAGTAATGTTTAGATCTTGCAGCTATAAAATTTTATCATTTAAATTCTGTTTTTATTAGTCTCTAATTTTCCTAAGACCAATCTGTATTTTCATCAGACACACATAGGTGTTTCAGAGACATTACTCTTGCTCTCAGTGTCTAGAATTTAAGTTAAATGGCCATTCAGTGATACTCACTTTATTGTAAATGAGTACAGTCTGTCCCCAGACCTCTGATATTGATTGCAGGTGTAAGAAAGGGACCAAAATGCCAGCTGACCTGAGAGCAGACCCTGGGGAAATTTCATTTTATGCAGAAGCAAACTGTAAGAAAGAAAACAGACTCTGCCCTTAATGTGCACTTATTAACTGAGACAAATCTACATTAAGAAACATTTTGGAGGCTCATAGGACAGATATTTCAGTGGAGGAATTTCTACAATGCTTTCACTGTTTTAGGATGTCTAGAAAAAATTGCAAAATGATTTCTTAGACATTCCACATACCCTTTTTCTTGGTATTAGAAAATGACTATCATTAGAAACTACAGTAAGTTATCACCTGTCATTTGTTCAGTTTTTCTCCTTTTGATAGAGTGTCTAAAACAACACTTCTGAATTTCTTCCACATATTGAATCATTTATACTTACTTAGTTGAGGTTTAACACAAGGGAAGAACTTTCTCTTTAAGGAACAATTCAATGAACTTCCCAACGGTAAGTGAGAAACCAGGAGTCTTTCCCTCACTTCTTGATACACTTGCTGTTACCACTCTTATTTTTCTGTGGGAATGTCCAAAGAATGCACTTCCTTGAATAGAAGTCACAGCTGTGTAAATAGCAAAAAGGGACTTTTTATAGCTTCTTTCAACCACATTTGGCCAGGAGGCCAAGGCTGCATAGATAAAGCTGCAGGCATTTTCATTTTCCAGGTGCGTCGGGGCCTATGGAAGAGCATGGTCCTGGCCAGCGCATCTCATCAAAGCCACTGTCACGAGTCCAACGTGTGCTGTTCTCTTAGCATCCCAGCCAGTTGTGTGGGCCTGTGTCATAAGTATTCAGGTGCATTTGCCTGGGTAATAGTTACAGGTTGGAAAATGTGCAGTGATATTTCAACCCATATCCTTTTAGAAATATTTTTTTAATCTCCAAGTTTGAACTTTTATGTAGGATCTGTGATGTTTCAAAGTCAGAAATAAGGGGAAATGCGTTCTGTGCCTTAGTGATCTAGATCAGGGTTGGTCAACTTTTTCTTGCCTTTTTTTAACTTAATTTTTTATTTTATTAATTAATATATTGAGGTATGATTGGTGGTTTACAATATTGTGTTAGTGTCAGGTATGCAGCAAAGTGACTCAGTTATATGTGTACATATAGCCATTGTTTTTCAGATTGTTTTCCGATATAGTTTATTACAATGTTGATTCGAGTTCCCAGTGCTACACAGTAGATCTTTGTTGATTATTTGATATATAAGTGGTGCATATGTATCGATCCCAAACTCCTAATTTATCCCTCCCCACCACCTCCCCTTTCCCCTTTGGTAACCATAAGTTTGTTTTCTAAGTCTGTGAGTCTGTTTTCTGTTTTGTAAATCTTAACAGGCCAGATTGTATATATTTGAGGCTTTGAGGGCTGTGAGGCAAAAATGGAAGATACTGGTAGTACTCTCAACTGTTTAAAATGTATCCATTGGAAATGTAAAACCAGTTTTGGCTCCTGGGCCACAGGGAGACCAGGGGCTGCCGCTGGCCTGCGGGCCCTCTGTTCGCCCGCATTTGTCCGGCCTTCACACCGTCACCTGCCCCCTTTATTGTCTTACAGGCCCATGCCTGGGGGCTACGGAGTGATGGGGGACGACGGGGCCATGGACTACAGCGTCCACGAGGCCTGGAATGAAGCCACCAACGTGTACCTGGTGGTGATACTCGTCAGCTTCGGGCTCTTCATGTATGCCAAGAGGTAAAGGCTTGAGGTTCTCAGGGTTGATGAGAAGATCCTGAGCATTTGCGAGTTTTGCAGGTTGGTTGGTTTGATCTAAATTTAATGCACAAAAATGATTTCACCAGCATTTTGGTTCCTACTATGAAAGCTCTCTCTCCTCGGCCCTGCCCTCAAATACCAGACACCAGGACTTGGCTTGCAAAACCCAGCTGCTCTGAGAGCCGGGCTGTGAGTGCAGCTCTCGGCTCCCAGGCCAGCTGCTCTGTACTCCCATTCTATCACTTCTGATATAGCTCAGAGTTATCACTCAGCCAGTTCACTGTCACCCTCGGACGAGCACATATTTTTGGCCCACGTCCCTGAAATGCACAAACACCAACTCCTACATGTTCAGCACTTCTGTCCTCGCACATTTCAAGCTTTCCCTTCTGTTTCTTACGCATGACTGTGTCCCAGAACTTAGTGAATGATGTTATATGGTTCGATTTCTTGTCTGTCCATCCTACAAACACTCAGTCCCCCGAGAACAGGGGCTTTTATTTAACCTTTGTGTCCCTGAAGTGGCGCATTAGTGTAAATCCTCCACAAATACTTCCTGCTGACTGTCGCACAGTTTAACTGTCCTTTTCCACACTCCCTGGCTCCTTTAAGAACAGTGAACAAAAAGGGAGGGAGGTATTGCTTTGAAGAGGAAGAAAGCAGTAGTTGGATTGAGTTGCTTCTGCTCATAGCCACATGCTTTGTGACGTCCTGTACCAAGGTCAGAGGCTTTAGACAGTCCGGGATAATTAGTCATCCAAGAATAATTGCTGCCTGGCCTGGGAAATAGTTCAGATTCACCCTGCCTGTGGGACATGCAGGCTCGCCCTTCACAGCCCCGTGAACCCTGAGCCGCTGGCCTCCTGGACTCCAGGCTGGGGGGAGGGGCGAGAAGAGCCCCCACGGATCACCCCAGGGCCACTGGCAGGCGACAGCGGTCCCCTAAAGAGAGCTGCCGCCTCCTCCCCACCCCACTGTTTTAAAAGCATAGACAGGCTGTTGTTCATTTTAACTAGATGACCCCACTAAGGCCATGCTACTCTATTTAAGAAATAGTTTTATTCATTGTTTCCCAGAATTAAGGTCTGCTCACATTCTGTTTATTCACTACCCCCAGTAAATTAGCTTTATTTGCATGACATGACAGGGAGGAAAAGAATCGTACTTTTTTTGTCTGTGCATTTTTCTAAACAATAGGGCATTTTTTGTGGAGATGAGGAGAGACATGTCGTATGAAGTGGGTGTATTCAGTCACTGCTTTTCCTTTCTTGTAACTCTGTGACTATACATGTGCAACTTCTTACTTTTAGTGAAAGAGAGAATACTTGAGCCAAGGCAGCATCTCACGGGGACAGAACTGAAGAGGGACTCGTGGCCACTTGCGTCCTTTTAATGCAGCTTCTGGTTACTACGGTCACGAGAGTGTTACAGTCCTATAGCTGAGAATACAAATCTCTTCTCTGCATCGTTTTTGTGTTTTAGGAATAAAAGGAAAATTATGAGGATATTCAGTTTGCCACCTCCAGCAGAAACTCTGTCAGAGCCCAACTTTTATGACACAATAAGCAAAATTCGTTTAAGACAGCAGCTAGAAATGTACTCCATTTGTAAGTATACTCTGCCTAATTGCATATATGTTGTTCAGTCACTCAGTCCTGTCTGACTCTTTGCAGCCCCACGGACTGTGGCCCACCAGGCTCCTCTGTCCATGAGGTTTCCTGGACAAGAATACTGGAGTGGGTTGCCATTTCTTCTCCAAGGGGATCTTTCTGACCTAGGGATCGAACCTTCGTCTCCTGCTTGGCAAGCAGATTGTTTACCACTGCACCACCTAGGAAGCCTTATTACATACATAAGCATGTTTAATACCTACTTTTTTAAAAAATTTGTGTGTAGTTTTCAAAGGTTATCAGAAATAAATGATGGTGGCACAGGGAACTACATTCAATATCCTGTAACAAACCTTAATGGAAAAGAATATGTATATATATGTGTATCACTTTGCTATACTCCAGGAACTAGCACAACATTTTAAATCAACTATGCTTCAGTGAAAAAAAATTTTTTTAATTTAAAAAAATAGCTGATAATAGAAGCATAGCACCTGGTTTGCATGAAGTTAGTGCTTCAGGACCCTTCCCCCATGTGGAGCCGTCCCCCCGAAAGGAGCCCTACCAAGCTGTTCATGTGATCATGTTTTTGAAAATTCAGCAAAAATTAGATGTTTTGCTAGTTGATGAGATTTCTGTCTGGTCCTCCTCTGACTTGCCGCACGTGCAGTGGTGCTGAGGTGGCCACGAGCACTTTGAGGATCCGGCTAAGGGGAGGTTTTGAGTTGAAGCTACTTTTAGTTTGGGTTTGAGTTTTGTGTTTACAGAGTTTGCAGTCACTTCAGTTTCAATTAAATGACCGCGTACCGCAGCCACATTATATGCGTATAGGAACAGCTTCCAGGCCAGAGGTTATTAACATATCCTGTGAATCCCAACGCTGAGTGTGTAGGTGGTGGAGAAGAAACAAAGGTTAAAGGGCACAGAGCCAGGGTGAAAGTTGCACCCAAGCCACAACCTCTGATGCCACCATTAAAAAAAATGAGGTGTGGCTTCCATGGTGTGTCATTAAATGAGGAAGGGCAAGTGGTAATTGTATATATGCTAGGGTGCCACTCCTTTAACACTGAGCGACTACAACATGTATGTGTAGTAAAAATGTTGTATATCGTTTTTCTTATCGACATGTAGTTGAGTTACAATGTTGTGTTATACCTGTGTTTACATGTATATAGCGCAGTGATTCAGCTATACATTTATATATATATATATTCTCTTTCAGATTTGTTTTTCCCTAGAGAACACCACGAAATATTGAGTATAGTTCCTTGTGCTGTTTAGTAAGTCGTTGTTGGTCATCATTTTATATTCAGTTGTGTGTGTATGTTAATCCCAACCTCCCAGTTCATCTCTCCCCAACTCCTTTATGTCTGTGGGTCTATTTCTGTTTTGTAAAAAAGTTCATTTATATCTTTTTTGTTTTTTGAGATGTCGCATATAAGCAGTATCAATGATATTTCCTTCTCTGACTTTGCTTATATGGACGTTCAGATTGCCTTCATTGTCTTGGCTATTATAATAGTGAACTTGGCTTGGCTGTTATAAATAATGCACCTGTGGACATTAGGGTGCACGTACCTTTTCATATATCCAGTTTTCTCTGGGTATATGTCCAGGAGTGGGGTTGCAGGATTGGATAGCTTTAGTTTTTAAGGAGTGTCCATCCTGTTCTCCATAATGGTTGTACCAGTTTAGACTGTAGGAGGGTTCTGTTTTCTCCACATTATTATTTGTAGACTTTTTGATGCTGGCCATTCTGATCCTTGTAGTTTGATTTTGCCTTTCTCTAATAGTTAGTGACGTTGAGCATCCTTTCATTTACTTCTTGGCCCTATATTATGTCTTTTTTGGAGAAATGTCTGTTTAAGTCTTCTGCCCATTTTTTGATAGGATTGTTTGTAAAAATGTTCTGTATAATTATGCAAGCCTGGAGGAAAGCTTGAAAAGATACACATGAGATTATTAGCATTCATTACCTTGATGGGGATGCTGTGGAACTCAAGGAGAAAAGACAGTATTTTTAAAAGAAAGATGTCTGCAGTAAAATCTTTAATGTGAATGCGTGCATGCTAATGGGTATAAAAAGAAGCAAGGAAGAATGGTCAGCAAGATATTCCTAGTGTATCTCTCAAGAGACTGGAATTTCAGGTGAAAAGTAGAAAAAAAACATATATATATATAATTTTTCTAACACAAGTAGAACTTCTAAAAATTCTTCAGCATAAATTTCACCCTGAGAACTATAGACAGCAGTTCCTCTGTGGAATGGGGCTGCAGGGCTGATCAGGTGGGAGGAAGATGCACTTGCGGTGTTTCCTCTTAGGGTCCCTTTCGCATTTTGTGTCATATTCATGTGTTACTAGCTCAGAATAAGAAGTAAACCTGAATTTAACAGAGCAGCATTATTCATAGTAGCCAGAAGATGGAAACAACCCAAGTGTCCTTGGCTCCTGAATGGTCCACAGCCTGCGGTCTGTGCGTGCACAGGGTTCATTCAACCTTTAAAGGGAAGGAAATTCTGACGGGTGCCACAACAGGCATGAACCTCGAAGACGTTATGCTCCATAATTACTCTTATCAGGAGTGAAGGAAGCCACTCACACAATAACAAATAGTGTGTGATTTCACTTCTCTGAAGCAAATTCCCAGGGACAGAGTGGAGTCCTCACCAGGAGCTGGAGGAGGAGGGGACAGGGAGCTTCTGTGTGCGGAGGAGAGAGGTCAGCGCGGGGTGGTGGGCCGACGGGCGCTGCTGCTGGCAGCCCAGCAATGTAAACGGAGCTTCTGTCCCCGAACCACTTAAAAATGGTGAAAATGCAAATTTCAGTGCTTTTGTATTTTACCTCAAAAAAAAATCCCCAAGAAAACCTAAGTATTAAAAACAAAAACACAGAGAGCGAGAAGCTCTGTATGGAAAGTTAAAGGATTAGGTTTTCCTTGATGCCTGCTCAAAACAGAGGTTAGTGGGAGTGCCCTGGTGGCCTAGCAATTAGGATTTGGTGCTTTCACTGCAGAAGCCAGAATTCGATCCCTGGTTGGGGAATCTTAAGATCTGCAATGCCACGCAGCGCAGCCAAAATACAAAAACAAACAAGAAACTCCCAGAAGTTAGTTGGCATCAAAAAAAAAAAATCCATTAGCATAGCATATACAAGTTTAAACCCAGTGTACCGTTCTTTTTCTTCTTTAATGAAAATGGCATAAAAATGAAATTTGTCCAAATGCCTGTATTTGTAAGGTGTGTTAGTTTTCTGTTGCTGCTCTATTACCACAAATTCAGTGGCTGACACAGCACAAATCTTACAATTATAGGTTAAAAGTCCCACAGCCGTTTCACTAGGCTAAAATCATGGTGTCAGCAGAGTTTTGTTTCTTTCTGGAGGCTGTGAGGGTGTGTTTCTTTGCCTTTTCCAGCTTCTAGAAGCTACCGCATTGCTTGGTTTGTGGCCTCATTCACCCGTCTTCAAAGCCAGTGGCACTGTGTCTTTCTGATCATTCTTGCATTTTTATAGCCCCCTCTGTCTCTGAACTCAGCCAGTAGAGGCTCTCTGATTTTCAGGGCCCCTGGGATCAGGTTGGGCCAAATAATCCAGGTGATTACATAATCCCCCCTCTCAACATCCTTCATCACGGCTTTCAAGCCCCTTCCGCCCTAGAAGGTAACATATTCACTGATTATGGAGATTAGGATGTGGAGTCGAAGCTGTTGTTCTTATAAATAGTGAGTATTTGCACATTTAATGAGTCCCATCACATTGCATCATTCCTAGTGTTGATGACATATCTAATCCTGATTTAGTCTGTAGGTTCAAGAAAGAAGCAGAAAAAATTCTCTTCCTTCCAGATTCTCTTCTCTTTCCTTAAAGAGTGAACGTGAAAGTTGCTCAGTCGTGTATGACTCTGTGATCCCATGGACTATACAGTCCAAGGAATTCTCCATGTCAGAATACTGAAGTGGGTAGCTATTCCCTTCTCCAGGGGATCTTCCCAACCCAGGGATCGAACCCAGGTCTTCCTCATTGCAGGCAGATTCTTTACCAACTGAGGCACCAGGGAAGCCCAAGAATACTGGAGTGGGTAGCCTCTCTCTTCTCCAGGGGATCTTCCTGACCCAGGAATCAAACTGAGGTCTCCTGCATTGCAGGCAGATTCCTTAAAGAGGAACCCCCAAATTGTATAAGTTTTAGGCCACAAAAGTCTGGATCCACCCTGAGTATATAAACAAATAGTATTTCTTCCTTTGCTGGTAAAAACTTAACAGAGACTGAAAGCTTCAAAGCTAAACCATTCACAAGACTTTGGCCCTCTGCCGGGAACCAGCATATTGCATATTGAGTGCATATTGCATATTGAGTGCAGCACTTTCCACAGCATCATCTTTCAGGATCTAGAATAGCTCAACTGGAATTCTATCACTGCCGGTAGCCAGCGTGAGGAACTCCGCCCATGACAAAGGTCATGAGGAAGGAGGCTCGGCATACGCAAAGGCGGGATTGAGCCTCAGGAGTCCCCCATCTACCCCCAAAACCAGTGCTTTCACCTTGGTGCTTTCACCTACACCTCTGACTTTACGGGGGGCTGTCCCCCACTACCTCTCTCTGAAAAAAAAGAGTTAGCTTACAGCTCCAGTTAATAATTCCTGGGTGTGACAGTGTTTAACCTACAAACTCCTTTGGAAATCCTCTAGCCTGCCTGAATAGGTTTTTTCGGCCACATGTGATTGTTCAGAGCCTCCCAACTGTGAGAGGCATGAGATGTTCTAAACTGTCTAAATACAGATTCCTTTGAGCAATTAAAAGATTGATTAGAAATTGTATTGGTGAAGGGTTTTTCACTTGTTGGGCCAATGTTTGCTGCTAAGTCTCCATATCCCTTACCTGCTGTGTCCCTGGCAGTGTATTGATTACTATAATTGGTGTAAATAGTAGCTTTAATGTTTGTAACCTGGGATCCTTGAGTTAATTCTTTTTCTTGTTATAGCCCACCTCACCTTTGCTCTGTAGGAATGCAACTTTATCTAATGCTTTTGGAGGGTGGCTCCTGACCAATCACCTTTAGAGAAAAATAAGTTTTCTGAAGAAAGGGTCTTAAAATGTTAACAGGCCTCTGGGCCAGAAGATGATGCAAATCACCTAAGCTTTTGCATATGATAAGTTTGCAGGAAGAAAGCCTGGCTTGCTGCATGACTCTACCCCTTCCCCCATTATCCTCTATGCATAACTTAAGGTATAAAAACTACTTTGGAAAATAAAGTGCGGGCCTTGTTCACCGAAACTTGGTCTCACCATGTCGTTCTTTCTCTTACCTTCTGGCTGAATTATTCAGCCTCTTCTCCACTGAATTTCCTCACTGAGCTATCCTTATTTCAGCCTCTTTTCTTCACTGAATTTTCCTACTAAGCTATCCTTATTCTATTACTCTTTATATCCTTAATTAAAGTTTAATTAAGCAGTTGTTTCCTGATCCTCGCCGACGCCGTCCCCGCTTCGAATTCCCTGGATCCACCGGGGCTGGACCCCGGCAGCCCTCCACTCTCTAGTTTTCAGGTTAAGACCTTCAATAATTATTTCTCAGAAAAACAAAAACGGTACAGAATTGCAAGTCTGTTTTTTCTTCTCGTTTACATTAATGACAATGTTCAGTAAATGTCTTAGGCTTGTCATTTAATATATAGTCAAATTCCTTATGGTGTGGCAAAAGCATTATTAATCATTTATCTTGAGGTGGAGATGGAGGATAACAAAGAAGGACATTACAAAATGTTACTTTGAGTTTAGTAGCTTTATTAGTGTTTACCCTATATTTTGGGCTTCCCAGATGGTGCCAGTAGTAAAGAACCAGCCTGCCAATGCAGGAGACATGGGAGATGCAGGTTTGATCCCTGGATCAGGAAGATCCCCTAGAGGAGGGCATGGCAACCCACTCCAGTATTCTTGCTTGGAGAATCCCATGGACAGAGGAGCCTGGCGGGCTACACAGTCCATAGGGTCACAAAGAATTGGACACAACTGAAATGGCTAAGCATGCACTCACTCTGTATTTTAGTGTTCTGAATAAGCCAGTGTACAAAACAATAATAATAAACATTTGAAAATGGATATCAGCACTGATGAGAAATTAAAGAATCACAAAGTATCATAAATTTCCTCTAGTGAAAAAAAATTGTTTAATTCTAAGATAATTCTTTTGGGGCTTCCCTGGTGGCTCAGACGGTAAAGCGTCTGCCTGCAATGCGGGAGACCCATGTTCGATTCCTGGGTCGGGAAGATCCCCTGGAGAAGGAAATGGCAATCTACTCTAGCACTCTTGCCAGGAAAATCCCATGTACGGAGGAGCCTGGTAGTCTGCAGTCCCTGGGGTCGCAAAGAGTCAGACACGACTGAGCAACTTCACTTTCACTTTCAAGCTAATTCTTTACTGAGAATCATGACTTGACTGTAATTTAATGATGTGAGTTCATAATGATTTTGAGACTTTATTAATTGTATCTCCTTTTTTCTTGTTTTTTTCTTTTGTTTATTTCCTAATAGCCAGGAAGTATGACTATCAGCAGCCACAGAGCCAAGCTGACAGTGTGCAGCTCTCGCTGGAATGAAATCTCAGAAAATCAGCAGCATAAATGCCTGTTGTTCAAGAGTGCGATCTCCTCCTGCTACTAAATCATGACCAGCGTTTTGGGTTTTTTTTTAAGTTCTGTCTCCATAAAATCATTCTGTTTGTGACTTTCCCCCCAATCTTTTGGTGTGTTTGGTTTCACTTTTTAAAATTTTATCTCCAAATCATTTGTTCCACAAATTAAAAATGCCTCCAAAGGCCTGAACACAGAGAGTCTGGGGAGGTAGACGGTCAGCAGAGGTGGCAGTCTTACCTCGTGAAGACCTTCCCTCCTTCAGGATGCAGTCAGGAGCAAAAGCGCAAGAGTTTGGAGCCTAGGCCGCTTTTGAACGTTTTCGCAAAATTAAAAAGTAAAAATCAAATCATTGAAAGAACTTCCTCTTCGATTGTCGGGGGATAAATGTCGTAATGGATAAGGGACTAACTAACGTGTGTTCCTGTGGCTGTTGTCACCTCCGGTTGAATTAGCCATCTTTGCTTCTTCAGGAGTCGCACAGGAAACTGTCTTTTCTGCACCGTGAAATCCTGACACACACCCCCCTGCTAGTTGTGGAACTTGCCTGGGACTGGAGTTCGTTCCCCTTCATTGTGTTCCCACGAGTTCCTTCCACCAGAAGAGTCTTCTTCCAGCCATGCCAGGGCTGTGCTGCTGAATACATGGGCACCTCTGACAGGTGCTAGCTACTTGCTTTGGGATCTTATGACTATAAATGTTTCACTATCTAGCTTCTTGGGCTTTTTTTTTTTTTTAAACCATAATAAGCTTTCCGGTAGACTCATACCTTGTACCATTTTTATGCTGAAAACTTCATGCTGAAAACACTGAAATGTTTTTGCCCAGTTTTTCATATTTATTTAAAGAAAAACTGGTTGGAGGTAATAGCAGGTACGTTTAACTGTCCATATAACTGTTCAAGAATTTGTTTTCAGGACTTCCCTGGTGGTCCAGTGGCTAAGAATCCATGCTGCCAGTGCAGGGAGCCTGGGGTTCAAGCCCCCGTCAGGCAACTGGATCCCACGTGCCACAGCTGAAGATCTTAAATGCTGCAACTAACACCCAGAGCAGCCAATTAATATTAAAAAATTAAGAATTTGTTTTTGAATCAAAATGCAATTTTAAAAGTTAGTTAATATTTTAAATGTTATTGCCTTTTCCTTTACAATTATGAAGTAAAAAATATAAATTTTATGGGTTTTTTTAAAGATTTTTTTTTTTGAGGTGGACCATTTTAAAAGCCTTTATTGGATTTGTTATAATACTGTTTCTGTTTTTTGTGTTTTGGTTTTTTGGCCAAGAGACATGTGAAATCTTAGCTCCCTAAACAGGGATCAGACCTGCCCCCCTTGGATTGGAAGGCAAAGTCTTAACCACTGCACCACCAGGGAAGTCCCAAGAATATAAATTTTAAATGAAAAAGTTTAGGCCAAATGAAATAATTTCAAGAAAATTGCACTTATTTTAAAATTTATGTCACTCAAAAATGTATATCTTTTATAAGGTGGATTGTTGATCAAATGAAATAATTCTTTCTTAACCCACAGATGAGTTTGAATTCCCCACCTGTACCCAGAATGAATACATAGACTGAAGGATTGTAAACAGTGGTAATTATGGCCTGGGACAAGCCGAGCAGAGAGAGAACAGTCTCTTAAACTTTGCTCTTATGTAATCAGGAGTGGGAGTGGTTCGTATGCTGTCACTGATGTGAAGCACAAACCTGGACAAATTATGAAAACTGGCTATCTCAGCTGATTTGAACAAAATGTGTACCTAAGTAAATAAAAATCACAACAAAACTGATGGTGATGGCTTTTTATTTGTATCCACTAGCCATGAAATTAAAAGGTGTTTGCTCCTTGGAAGAAAAGCTATGACCAATCTAGACAGCATATTAAAAAGCAGAGACATTACCTTGCTGACAAAGGTACATCTAGTCAAAGCTTTGGTTTTTCCTGTGGTCATGTATGGATGTGAGAGTTGGACTGTGAAGAAAGCTGAGTGCCAACAAATTGATGCTTTTGAACTGTGGTGTTGGAGAAGACTCTTGAGAGTCCCTTGGACTGCAAGGAGATCTAACCAGTCCATCCTAAAGTAGATCAGTCCTGAGTATTAATTGGAAGGACTGATGCTGAAGCTGAAGCCCCAATACTTTGGCCACCTGATGTGAAGAACCGACTCATTAGAAAAAACCCTGATGCTGGGAAAGATTGAGAGCAGGAGAAGGGGACAACAGAGGATGAGATGGTGATGGCATCGCCAACTTGATGGGTGTGAGTTTGAGCAAGCTGCAGGAGTTGGTGATGGACAGAGAAGCCTGGCGTGCTGCAGTCCATGGGGTCGCATAGGACACGACTGAGTGACTGAGCTGTACTGTAGACAGTATCAGATGGTTTTTTATTTGCATCCGCTAGATGGTGAACATTGGACTCTGGCGAGTGAGAGAAGAAGATTCCTCCTCATTTTTCTGTAAAGCCTGATGATGGGAGTCACACCCCCTACCAGCAGGATCAACGGAGAGGCCGCTTTGAAGTTTCCTTTCTGCTTCCACAGCTGAGCAGGGAAGGGGGGATGCCCCGCGGCCACACTTCAAAGCCACGCCAGCTGACTGTCCTGGTTCTGCACCCCCTCGCCCCCGGGAATCCATCAAGGGTCCACGACGGAGCTGTTTTCTTTGGAAGAAAAGCGGCATGGCTAATAAACAGCTCACTAACACTGGTGTTCTCCTTTTCCTCGTTCCTCTCTTTCACTGTGTGAAAGATGCGAGGTTAGTGCCGTGGGCAGCTCCCCTGGGTGCACAGCTGGGCCAGCCCACTGCTCCAAGGGCACAGAGGTTTGTTCTCAACCTTACACCGTTTCCGGTGGAGTTCTTGAGGATTCACCAGGAAGTAAGACGCAGAGTTTATGGTAAGATTGCTGTAATGTTGGAAATATATTCAAGTATTCAGTAAAAGTAAGAGAGGAAATGGTATTAAAAGTAACTTCAGATATTAAGAATAAAAGTGTCTTAGTTAGACACTACTGTATATAAAATAACATCACTTATATGTGAAATTTTTAAAAAGTTTTACAAATGAACTTATTTACAAAACAAAAGACACAGATTTTGAAAGCAAACGTCATGGGGAAGGATAAATTAGGAGTTTGGGATTAACATATGGGTTCTGGAAATAAAGAGGACATTTGGCTTATATCCAATGTTATGCAAAATAGCAAAGCTCACAGAAGAGCGACTGGAGCTTAGTCTTCATCTGTTTCCCACGCGATTCCCTAATAAAGTCAGAGCCAGACAAAACTACAGAGCAAGAAGCATCTCCCACCTGTCTTTTTGCCCCTCCTCAGCCTCTTTCCAGTCTGTATGGGTGAGGTTAAGTCTTGATTAAGGATTTAAGAGTGAGGATGAGGAGTCAACCAAAGAACTGAGGTGAGCCCTACATGGAAACTTCCAGCAACAGGTTGTCTTTCTCCTACCCTGGACCTCTCACCCACAAATGAACAAGCAGCCTTTAGCGCTGGAGTCTGCGGACCTTAATTTTATTTACATACAGTAAAAAGCTAAAGCTGTACAGCAGCCACACCCAAGCTAGGAAGATGATAAGTCAAAGGGGAAGCAAGCAACCGTCTGGGGTCATTGGAGCTTCTCTGTCCCAAATGTGATACTGAAGGAGCACTGTGCTACTCGTGTCTTTTATTTTTGATGTTTCTTATTCCAAAGTTTCTTTATTCTCTTCCAAATCAAGAAGCAACAGAGGTCTCATTATTACGAAAGAGTGGCTCCATCCTGGGGATTTTCGTGAAAGAAATATTTTGACAGATTTCAAACAGGCTGAAGAAAGCTGAGAATTTTTAACTGCAACCAATGTTGATGTTGTTAAACTCAACTGCAAATCCCTTTGACCTCAGAAATCCGGAAAAAAAAAAGTCCCACGTGAAATATTTATGATATAACAAGTAAAGGTATTTTATTTATTTTGGGGGGAGGGATTATGTCTCTGAATAACATTTTATTTTGAGGTTTAAAAAACCAGGCACACTTAAGTTGACTACATGCCAATATGGGCTTCCCTGGTGGCTCAGACGGTAAAGAATCTGCCTGCAATGCGGGAGACCTGGGTTCTGTCCCTGGTTTGGGAAGATCCCCTGGAGGAGAGCATGGCAACCTACTCTAGTATTCTTGCCTGGAGAATCCCCATGGACAGAGGAGCCTGGCGGGCTGCTGTCCATGGGATTGCAGAGTCGGACACGACTGAGCAACTAAGCACACCGCATGTGCTAATATAAATCTTATATCTGGAATGCTTTCTAGTAAATAGTAACTGCTGCTGCTGCTGAGTCGCTTCAGTCGTGTCCAACTCTGTGCGACCCCATAGATGGCAACCCACCAGGCTCCCCCGTCCCTGGGATTCTCCAGGCAAGAACACTGGAGTGGGTTGCCATTTCCTTCTCCAATGCATGAAAGTGAAAAGTGAAAGTGAACTCACTCAGTTGTGTCCAACTCTTAGCCACCCCATGGACTGCAGCCCACCAGGCTCCTCCATCCATGGGATTTTCCAGGCAAGAGTACTAGAGTGAGGTGCCATTGTAACTAGTCCAGAGTAAATGCTTGGTAGATAGTTGCTGAAATAATTAATTAACTCACATCAATTTATAATGTTGATGTATGGCAAAACCAATACAATATTGTAAAAAAAATAATAAAATTTATAAAATTGATGTTTATTTTTTATATTTTTAAAATAATTCTGCTTCTGGTAATGGAGGAATAATTGTGTCAGACTAACTGTCTTACAGATAATGAGTTCAGAACAAAACATGAAAACAATTTGAAAGAAGGCATAAACAGGGAAATAAGGAAGAAGATAACCCTTGAAAGAAGGGACAGCAGTGGTTGAGATTTGTGTTTATATGGGTTTTTTGCCTGAAGGTATTTCTTAGTCCACCAGTTGAGAATAACTAGAACTCAAGCAGAAAGCTACAGTGAAACTGATTCGACAAACAGGATAGAGTTCAGAACTTCTAAGCTGAAAAGTGAGGAAGAATATCACAGAAAAAGGTGAATCGCAGAAAAGAAGTGAACCCCAGAAGGAGGAACCCCAAAATCTGCATATAAATTCTGCCAAGTCCTTGGCTGATCCCTGAATCTACGTGAGAGACCCCAAGGAACCTGGCAGAAATCAAACAGCTGAAGAGACTAAGGGTGGCATTCAGCTGGTGCTTACCATTGGCCAGGTACAATTTGAACCTGGCCAAATTTAATCATCTGCTTGAGCAAACCCAGCACTTCTCAGAGGGAGTTAACAGAATCTAGAGTCTCTAATACCATGTCATCCAAAATACCCAACATATAATGAAAAAGTACAGGAATGAGCATGAAAATGAGATCCACAGTCAGGAGAAGAAATGGGACAATATGGTCCATAGTCAAGAGAAAAAATAGTCAAAGCAAACTGACTCCAGGATGACCTGGATGTTGAATTAGCAGACAAGAACTTCAAAGTAGCCATGACAAAGATGTATAGATAAATAAAATACTTTCAAGTAAATGATAATCAAAAGGCTTTATCAGCAGCCAACCTGCTGAACAAGAAATACTAAAGAAAGTTCTTTGGGAAAAAAAAAGAAGTGCCAGCACCTGGAAACTCAAATCTAACCAAATTCTAGGCATAATGAATAATCAGTTGGGGAAAGACATTGATAGAGCAAGTAGGGGCTCTTATCACGAGGGAATGAACACTTTTTACTGTTTGTATGTAGAACACTTTGTACTGTTTTCATTTTTATATAGGCTTGGAATTACTTTATTATAGAAAAACATTTGTAAATCAACTTCTTGGTCAATCAGATTCTATTTTTTGTACCATATCAGTCTTCACTGAAGTTGAAGCTCAAATACTTTGGCCACCTGATGTGAAGAACTGACTCATTGGAAAAGCCCCTGATGCTGGGAAAGACTGAAGGCGAGAGGAGAAGGGGATGACAGAGGATGAGATGGTTGGATGGCATCACCGACTCGATGGACATGAGCTTGAGCAAGCTCCGGGAGTTGGTGATGGACAGGGAAGCCTGGCGTGCTGCAGTACATGGGGTCGCAGAGAGTCGGGCATGACTGAGCGACTGAACTGAATCATTGGCAAACTAAAAAGCAGCTGTCTGGACAATATTATGTTTATTTCTTCTCTACTTCTTCCCACAGTATCCAAAATCCTTCTGCTCTCTATCAAAATCTATTCCAAGAAAGAATCGAAAACACACTTCCACAACAGTCAAAGTGTTACTTCTTATGGGGTGTTTGTTCTGCATTTTAACAGAAAACCTCCAGTTGGAAAGCAGTGAAGTTTTCAAACATTACAGAGAGGTAATTCTTAGGGATAAAAGTACATTTATGGCCTCTGAAATCATATCACAAAAGCAGTTAACTAAATACCTATTTATTTGGCTCCTGCATCCAATTCTTCCCTCTTTCTTCATCTTCATACACTTTCCTGATAGCTCAGTTGGTAAAGAATCTGCCTGCAATGCACGAGACCCCGGTTTGATTCCTGGGTCAGGAAGATCCCTTGGAGAAGAGACAGGCTACCCACTCCAGTAGTCTTGGGCTTCCCTGTTGGCTCAGCTGGCAAAGAATCTGCCTGTAATGCAAGAGACCTGGGTTCAATCCCTGGGTAGAGAAGATCCCCTGGGGAAGGGAGAGGCTACCCACTCCAATATTCTGGCCTGGAGAATTCCATGGACTATAGAGTCCATGGGATCGCAAATAGCTGGACATGACTGAGCAACTTTCACTTTCACCATCTTAGTTCCAACACAAACCATCAGAATGTCACCTCTTCCTCCACCAAAATGATAAGATGCGTTAGAACTCCTAAATAAAGAGAGTGATTCTACAGTTTCATATCAAAACAGGGCATCTCAGTGAGGTAGGAATAGAGATGTGCTTTTGGTTACCATTTTACAAATGAAGAAAAGTGAGCAGTGGGATTGCCTCTTCCAATCCTGAATGCATGCAAGTGTGCTCAGTCGTGTCCAACTCTTGCGACCCCATGGACTGTAGCCTGCCAGGCTCCTCTGTCCAGGGGATTTTCCAAGCAAGAATACTGGAGTGGGTAGCCATGCCCTTCTCGAGGGGATCTTCCAACCCAGGGATCAAACCTGCATCTCTTACATTTCCTGCCTTGGCAGGCAGGTTCCTTACCACTAGCACCTCCTGGGAAGCCCATATACATACATATGTGCATATATATGTATGTGTATATATATATATGTATGCATATATATATATATATACACAATTATTCTTCAAAAAATTAGTAAGTAAATTTTAGTTCATCATACCGATAAATATGGTGGCCTAGAAAATCAAAAAGAAGCAAACAATCCCAAAATGTTAGCGTGTGTGTGTTGTTACACATTTGCCTTTCCAAATTTATATTTCCAGTGGTTTGAGATTTCTTAAATTCATTTTAGGGCTTCCCTAGTGGCTCAGTGGTAAAAAATCCACCTGCAATGCGGGAGACTTGAGTTCAGTCCCTGAGTCGGGAAGATCCCCCTGGAGAGGAAAATGACAACCCACTCCAGTATTCCTGCCTGGGAAATCTCATGGACAGAGGACCCTGGCGAGCTACAGTCCATGGGGTCGCAAAGAGTCAGATATGACAACAATAACAACAAGCTCGTTTACACCTTCTAATAAAGGCCGGCAAATGCAAAGCTCTTTGAATTCCGAAGAGAAGGAAGCTGGCCTGAGATGCCAGGGGTTGCTGGGAAACCACAGACTCGCCAGCTGGTTTCAGACCGTCTTGAGTGGACCGATTCCATCTGTTTCTTGAAAGAGTAGTCATGGTGCAGGTGATTGCTTTTACAAATTAATTTCTCTGTGGTCACATTCAGATTTAGCAGATCACAACAGCACCACAGTTGGAATGTACTTGTCACCATCTTCCACAATTTATCATTCTTAAGCAAAATATAGTAGATCTAGAGTTTATCATACTAAGTGAAATAAGTCAGACAGTGAAAGACAAATGCATGATGTCACTTATGTGGAACCTTTAAAAAACTGATATAAATGAACTTTATTTACAAAATGAACTTTTATTTACAAAACAAAAGCAAACTCACAAACTGAGAAAACAAACTTATGGTTAGATCACCAAAGGGAAAGGTTAGGGGAGAGGGATATATTATTAGGAGTTTGGTATTAACATATATATACTATTATATGTAAAAGTAGGTCATCAAAAAGGACCTGCTGTTTCGCACAGGGAACTCTGTGCGGGCAAACCTATATGGGAAAAGAATCTGAAAAAGAATGGATATATGTATATGTATGATGCTGCTGCTGCTGCTGCTGCGTCACTTCAGTCGTGTCCAACTCTGTGTGACCCCATAGACGGCAGCCCACCAGTCTCCCCTGTCCATGGGATTTTCCAGGCAAGAGTACTGGAGTGGGGTGCCATCGCCTTCTCCAATGTATATGTATACCTGAATCATTTTGCTGTACACCTGAAATGAACGCAACACTGTAAATCAACTCTACCCCCATATAAGACAAAAATTTTAAATATCTAATGACATTACTGTCATATATCAGCAAAACCTCAATCAATACAGTACTACTGGTTGGAAATGTTGACTTAAAAAATACACAACATGAAGGTTTCACGTTACTTTTATTTGGGGCAAAATAGAACTGCAGCCCAGGAGACAGCACCGCACACAGCTCTGAGAAGCTGCTCCAAGGAGGCAGCGGGGAATGTCGGTATGTGATTTTGGGGAAGGGAGAGTACATGCAATCAAGCACATATTTTTCCAGGTTTATGCTTGTCTCAAGGAGCAGTCGTCACTGTAAAGGATTTTAGTGCTTTTTTTGGATATGAGGCGATACAAGAGTTGGGCTCATAAAATCAGCTCCTGAAAACATCTCACTGAAGACCTGCCCTCCCAGTTTTCCTAAAGTACGGAGTGCCTCATCCCTGCTCTCCACCCTGAACTCCTTTCAGGGGGTGTCGAAGGGCAGCAGCTGCAGCACCCGATCTATTCCTTGTAGAGGTGGGTGGCAAGGGCCCGTGACAAGTGCCAATTTGTCGTGGGCAGAAACCAACCGAACTGTGTCCACAGTCCGGACCGCGGGAGGGGACACCGGCCTGGCTGATTGCAGACAAACTTCAGGAAGCTGTGTTGAGGTGTCAAGGCTTTACTAGCAAATCTTTTAGAGAAAAGAATTCCTCCTTTTCTTCCTTGAGACTTTTGACCGTCAGCGTTAATTTTCTTTATTCATGTTCGAGTCCTGCGGTATTTTCTGCAGAGGATTGGGGACTGGGTTTTAAAAACCTCAGTTCCAAGGACAGATTTTCATTCATCTACCAATGATAAATAAATCAAAGTAGCTGGAGAAGTGGTTACTTACTCAAAATTGGCTTATCTGGTTGCACGCTAGCTTTACTTAATGTTCTGGTTATTTTTGGCTACTTCTAATGTGTCTTCTTAGCCCAAGGCCTGTTGCCATAGTGAAACAGAATTAATAACAACGCTTAGTTATGCTAACTTAATACTTGTAAAATATATGCTTTCTTTGTTTATTAAAAAAAGACCTTGGCAAGTCAAGTATGCTTCAAAAGAGTTGTAAAATTTTTGGAAACACTGGTCCTTAATTATAGCTGTGGAGAAATTTGAACTGAACATATTAACCAGACACTTAGTGTTCTATTACTGATATCTCTGACTGAAGATGATGTTTGCTTTCTCCAGCTGTTTGAGGGTAAATTTTAAATTTAGCTTGAAGCAATTCTGAATAGAGGGAAGTCACTTCATGGTCCAAAGAACCCATTTCCTTTTGAATTCTATTACAACTTCTGATTTTGGGCCAATCAGAAGGATCTAATTCGTCTTTCTCCTAAGAAGTTAAAATATAATTTGAATTTGATTTAGTTTGTATCAAGTCACATTTAATGCAATCAAAGACAAGTCTTGACTGCTACATGTTTTGGGACAATTTTGAAAGCACCAACTGAGAGAGAAAATGAACTAGATAATGGTTTAGTTAACAGAACACAGAATTTGAAACCCAGGCTTCAGCCTGTTTCAATCTGTGCAATTTCTATTTGAATATGAGTGTACCTTACTAACCTCACCAGGCCTCAATTTGTGCGTCTGTTAAATGGGAATAAGACTGCCTTTCCCCCAGGATGCTCACATGATGTACCACCTGAGCCCCTTGGAAGGCAATGAAATAATCTTTGGTGATGCTGTTCAATATTCTTTTACTATGTAACCGATTTCTATATTTAAGAGCTTGGAAGAGAAAATCAAACATGCATGGAGTTCTTAATGCCTCCAGGCCACAAAAGCATGTATTCTTCAGCTTTCTCTGCAGTCCCAGGAAAGGCAGCTAGCTCAGGAAAACTTACAACGTATAGGAATCAAGTCATCAAATGAAACTGCCATGTGTGAACACATGGCTAGATGTCTCACACTTTGACGACGCCCAAAACCCTTCAGGGGACTTCCTTGGCAGTCCAGTGGTTGAGACTTTGCCTTTCAGTGCAGGGGTTGTGGGTTTGATCTCTGGTTGGGGAACTAAGATCCCATATATCTTGCAGCAAAAAAATCAAAACATAAAGCAGAAGCAATTATTATAACAAATTCTATAAAGACTAAACAAATGGTCTACATCAAAAAAGTCTTTTAAAAGAAACCAAACCTTCAGTCTTCTGTGTCATTGTTCAAGTAATAATAATATCTCCATTTTTTTCCTGATAGAAATATGGGCCCATAGAAATTAAGGAAAGTCTCAATGTTAAAAACCAGAATTATATTATCTCTTGAGAGCCTTGCCATTCTGTGCTTCAATGGTCCTCATGGTAGAAATGGAATGGTCTGGAGGTTCAAGCATTGTTTCCAGTGGAAAATAGCGCAGATATTATTGCTGGGGAATAAATTAGCATGCCTGATTTATCAGCCTTATTCAAGTCTCTTGGACATTAGAGAAAAGTCAAGCAAATAACAGCAAAATTTCCTTACAGTATTTTTAGAGTATCATTCCCAAATACTAAAATATAGAGGATTCCTTTTTTTCTTTGTATTCATTCAATTACCCCACAGTTTATAAATCACACGACTGTTTTGTACACTTCGTACCAGACAAGTCTGGGCACGCAAAGCTTGTAGCCAGTTCACAAAAGCCACTTAACATATTTGTTTGTCATTTAAGTTATGACTTTGAAAACAAAAGAAGACAAGGCCTTTCACAGTGACAGACAGGCTTACCTAAATTGCTGCACAAACGAAATTCAAAATAACTCCAGTTCACATGGAAAACATTATTCTTTTATTGCCACTCTGTCATAACACTCTCTGGTAATTTAAAAAACATCCACAGTAACTAATAAGTATGATGCAAAGGTTTCCATACCTCTTCTCCTGTGTATCCTTTTGGTAAATCAAAGAAACTGCAGGCGCCAGGGCTCTCTATTAAGGATGGGCTGAATTCTTCCTTTTGCTTCGAAGCCCTTATTTTGTTGTTGTTCAGTCGCCAAGTCATGTCTGACTCTTTGCAAACCCACGGACTGCAGCACACCAGGCTTCCCTGTCCCTCACCATCTCCCGGACTTTGCCCAAGTTCATGTCCATTGAATTGGTGATGCCATTCAACCATCGCATCCTCTGTCACCCTCTTCTCCTTCTGCCTTCAATCTTTCCCAGCATCAGGGTTTTTTTTCCAGTGGGTCTGTTGTTTGCATCAGGTGGGAGTATCAGAGCTTCAGCTTCAGCATCAGTCCTTCCAATGAGTATTCAGGGTTGATTTCCTTCAAGACTAACTGGTTTGATCTCCTTGCTGTCCAAGGTCTCTCAAGAGTCTTCTCTAGCACCACAGTTCAAAAGCATCAATTCTTCGGCGCTCTGCCTTCTTTATGGTCCAGCTTTCGCATCCGTACATGACTACTGAAAAGACCATAGCCTTGACTAGACGGATCTTTGTCAGCAAAGTGACGTCTTTGCTTTTTAACACACTGTCTTGGTTTGCCCTAGCTTTCCTGCCAGGAAGCAATTGTCTTCTAATTTCTTGACATGTAGATCTGGAAAAGAGCCAAGAGGCACGGGTTAGGAGCACGTGCAGGCCGTGGGGTTTGTTCATCTGCTTCTTTCTATCATATCCTTCTGCTACAGTTTCAGTTCAGTTACTCAAGAGTATTACAGTTTTTTAAAAAGAAGACTCCTGCAGCACAGGTACCACCAGTGACCGAGTGAACACAAGGTCAGTAGGTGTGTGTGGTGGGCAGGCATCCCAGGGGCTGCTGGTGTGAGCTGTGGTCTCAGAAAGACCTGTTTTCCATCTCCGCTCTTTTTCTTACCTATAGCGCTCAGTACCTTCATCTCTAAAATGGAGATAATCACTCCCACCTCAAAGAAATGTTTTCAGGGTTAAATGCAATTCCCAGTAGTAGCATCTGACAATACGTATTCCATAAGAATTGTTGTATACTCACTTTGAGCCAGCCTACATATTTTATGCTAAAAACGAAGCATTGCTAGAATGCTAGAATGAATCAAGGAAAAACACTGTTCTCAAGAGTGAAATGGTTGTGTGATATAATTTTAAAAATAGTGAAGTTTCTTACTTTCTATAACATACAGCAACAGAACATTCTTCAGTTCAGTTTAGTTCAGTTCAGTTGCTCAGTCGTGTCCGACTCTTTGTGACCCCATAAATAGAACATTCTTAGATTGTGGTAAACCTGTTTAATAACAAATAAGAACCATTTAGAATTATCATAGCAGGAGATCCTGGAAAGGGATCCTGGAAAAGTCCTTGATTTCAATTCTAGTTTTATCCCTTGAGCAAACTTCTTTAACTTTGATCTTTGGCTTCCTTGTTTGTTAAATAAACTCCTGGAAGGGGTGTAGTGAGGATAAGATAAAAAAAAAAAAAAATGCCTGTCCATCTGTCCAGGATAATATATTAAAGATATATACATGTCCATCTACCTATAGAGAGAGCACACAATAAACTATAGAGCATAGTGATTAATATGTTCATACTTTTTTTACTGCAAGTAGGATTTTTAAATCATTTTAAATGCTAAAATCTGATATATGTAAATACTCTCTTTGCAAAACTATTTGCATAATTGCCTACAATTCTTCTTCCATTTGTATAATTAAAGCTTAACATGAGGGGAGTTGTGATTGTGATGGCCACATGGGGTGGAGGGCAAGTTCTATTTCCTGACCTGAGTTGCAATAACAAGGGGATGTCTGCCTTATAATTACTAATGAAGCTATATATTTGTTTTGTGTGGATTTGGGGGTCTGTATTATATTATACAATAAAATTTCTTTAAATAAAAACTCACTCAATATAATAGCCAAGACATGGAAGCAAGCTAAGGGTCCATCAACAGAAGAATAGGTGAAGATGTGGCATATAGATACAGATATGTATTCAATGAAATATTACTCAACCATAAAAAAGAATGAACTAAGGCCATTTGCAGCAACATGATGGACATAAAGGTTTTTCTACTAAGTGAAGTAAGTCAGACAGAGAAAGACAAATATCATATGGCATTGTTTATTTGTGGAATCTAAAAAGATGACAAAAATAAATGTATTTACAAAACAGAAACATATTCACAGGCATAGAAAACAATCTTCTGTTACCAAAGGGGAGAGAGGGAGAGCTAAATTAGGCGTTTGGGATTAACAGATACACAGCTGTACACAAAATGGACAAAAGGACATGCTACGTATGACAGGGAACTATAGTCAATGTCTTGTAATAGCCTATGATGGAAAAGAATATGAGAAAGAACATCCACATATATGCGTTGTTGTTTAGTTGCTAAGTCGTGTCCGACTCTTTTGTGACGCCATGGACTGTAGCCCGCCAGGCTCCTCTGTCCATGGGATTCTCCAGACAAGAGTACTGGAGCAGCTTGCCATTTCCTACTCCAGGGGATCTTCCTGACCCAGGGATCAAACTTGTATATTTCATCTCCTGCTTTGGCAGGAGGATTCTTTACCACTGAGCCACTATATATATATATATATATATGCATGTGTTCAGTTCAGTTCAGTCGCTCGGTCGTGTCCGACTCTTTGCGACCCCATGAATCACAGCATGCCAGGCCTCCCTGTCCATCACTAACTCCTGGAGTTCACTCAAACTCATGTCCATCGAGTCTTGATGCCATCCAGCCATCTCATCCTCTGTTGTCCCCTTCTCCTCCTGCCCCCAGTCCCTCCCGGCATCAAAGTCTTTTCCAATGAGTCAACTCTTCACATGAGGTGGCCATAGAACTGGAGTTTCAGCTTTAGCATCATTCCTTCCAAAGAAATCCCAGGACTGATCTCCTTCAGAATGGACTGGTTGGATCTCCTTGCAGTCCAAGGGACTCTCAGGAGTCTTCTCCAACACCACAGTTCAAAAGCATCAATTCTTCGGTGCTCAGCCTTCTTCACAGTCCAACTCCCACATCCATACATGACCACTGGAAAAACCACAGCCTTGACTAGACGAACCTGTGTTGGCAAAGTAATGTCTCTGCTTTTGAATATGCTATCTAGGTTGGTCATAACTTTCCTTCCAAGGAGTAAGCGTCTCTTAATTTCATGGCTGCAGTCACCATCTGCAGTGATTTTGGAGCCCAAAAAATAAAGTCTGCCACTGTTTCCACTGTTTCCCCATCTATTTCCCATGAAGTGATGGGACCGGATGCCATGATCTTATATATATAAATTACTTTGCTGAACCTGACACAACACAACCCTGAAACCAACACAACATTGTAAATCAATATACTGCAATTAAAAAAAAATTTTTTTAAGGAATTCCCTGGCAGTCCAGTGGTTAGGACTCCATGCTCTTACTGCTGAGGGCCCAGATTCGATCCCTGATTGGGGAACTAGGATCCCACAAACTGCACCAGGCAAAGAAAAAAAAATTTTAATACTCAATTCAGGTACTATATGAACTACTACAAAGGTAAAATCTTAGAACTGGTTTAGCTTTTATTTATGTCCTAAAAACGTAAAATAAATGAGGAATCTTGATTCCCGCCTTTCTATTGGGTCCTTCCATCAATACCCAAAATTGCTATCTGAGTTTTCCACTTTCATGTGGAACCCTAAGAACTGTGAATATAAAGTGAATTCATGTTATCCTAGACAGTAACAGAGTTTACATAATCATTGTTGTTAAGTGTGAAGTGTTAGTCGCTCAGTCATAACCAACTCTTTGTGACCCCGTGGACTGAAGCCTGCCAGGCTCCTCAGTCCATGGAATTCTCTAGGCAAGAATACTGGAGTGTGTAACCATCCCCTTCTACAGGGGATCTTCCCCACCCAGGGATTGAACCCAGGTCTCCTGCATTGCAGGCAGATTCTTTACCATCTGAGCCACCAGTGAAGCCCTCTAATGTTGTTAATTCAGAAAGATTAATCAAGTTGTAATGGGGCCTGTGAGTTCAGTTGCAGTAAGCATGGTGGTGCCCAACCGAAGAATAAAAAGAGAAGCCAGTTAAAAAGAGATCTGTTGATGACTAAGTTAAAGGTGAGTTGACTTTTGTATGTATTATGCTTAGTCACTTCAGTCATGTCCGACTCTCTGTGACCCCATGGGCTCTCTGAGCCCACCAGGCTCCTCCATCCACGGGATTCTCCATGTCTAGTAAAAGAATAAAATGTTGCCTTAGCCATAATACCAGATAAGTTACTATGACCTCTAATGAAAACATGAAAGTTGCAATCGTTCTGTTACTGAGTAACTAGGTAACTAGGTATCTCTGGGACATTTACTGGCGAGGTCTCAAGTTAAGGAATAGGGCGGTATCTTATGACCAAAGCTTCATGAGGCATCAGAAGCAGAAAACCTGGCGAGAACCAAGGAAAACCTGATCTCCCTCCCTGGCCCCCTGGACTCTAGCTGTCTCCTCTGCAGACCACCTCCCTCTCCTTAATGAGCAGCTCACACGCCCCCTGAAGGGCTGCCCTACCTCAAGATCTCATGGGACCATCCTCTGATGCTCCAATTCCGAATAACTGTGAGCAAAAGAGACCACAGGAGTGGAAGGTCCTCTGCTCAGGAGTTGTAGAGCTGAGAGGAAATGACTTCCTTTAATTCCACACAGATAACATCTATTTCTGTTTTATTGACTATGCCAAAGCCTTTGACTGTGTGGATCACAATAAACTGTGGAAAATTCTGAAAGATGGGAATACCAGACCACTTGACCTGTCTCTTGAGAAACCTATATGCAGGTCAGGAAGCAACAGTTAGAACTGGACATGGAACAACAGACTGGTTCCAGATAGGAAAAGGAGTACGTCAAGGCTGTATATTGTCACCCTGCTTATTTAACTTATATGCAGAGTACATCATGAGAAACGCTGGGCTGGAAGAAACACAAGCTGGAATCAAGATTGCCAGGAGAAATATCAGTAACCTCAGATATGCAGATGACACCACCCTTATAGCAGAAAGTGAAGAGGAACTAAAAAGCCTTTTGATGAAAGTGAAAGAAGAGAGTGAAAAAGTTGCCTTAAAGCTCCACATTCAGAAAACAAAGATTATGGCATCCGGTCCCATCACTTCATGGGAAATAGATGGGGAAACAGTGTCAGACTTTATTTTTGGGGGCTCCAAAATCACTGCAGATGGTGACTGCAGCCATGAAATTAAGAGACGTTTACTCCTTGGAAGGAAAGTTATGACCAACCTAGATAGTATATTGAAAAGCAGAGACATTACTTTGCCAACAAAGGTCCGTCTAGTCAAGGCTATGGCTTTTCCAGTGGTCATGTATGGATGTGAGAGTTGGACTGTGAAGAAAGCTGAGCACCGAAGAATTGATGCTTTTGAACTGTGGTGTTGGAGAAGACTCTTGAGAGTCCCTTGGACTGCAAGGAGATCCAATCAGTCCATTCTAAAGGAGATCAGTCCTGGGTGTTCATTGGAAGGACTGATGCTAAAGCTGAAGCTCCAATCCTTTGGCCACCAGATGCGAAGAGCTGACTCATTGGAAAAGACCCTGATGCCAGGAGGGATTGGGGGCAGGAGGAGAAGGGGATGACAGATGGCTGGATGGCATCACCGAGTTGATGGACATGAGTTTGGGTGGACTCCGTGAGTTGGTGATGGACAGGGAGGCCTGGTGTGCTGTGATTCATGGAGTCACAAAGAGTCAGACATGACTGAACTGAACTGAACCACACAACCACTAACACAGGTCTTCTATTCATTCCACCAACACGGAACTGCCATGAGTCAGAATGCGCTGGGGATTCAGAGATAAATAACACCCAGTCCTTATGCTTGAGGAGGTCAGACTTCAGATAGTGAAACAGACCATCGAAAGACATTCTTAAAAGAGGATAAGACAAAGGAATCATAAAGTCTTTCAAGATCTTAGAGGAGGTGATTACTAATTTCACATAGGAGACTGTGGTAGAATAATCGTGAAGAATGAGTATTAAAACTCACTCACACTCCAGCAAAACATATGGGAATTAATGTTCAACAGAACTGGAAATATCTCTTCAATGAAGGACAATGTGAATTAAATCTTGACAGATCCAAGAGGTGAGCTTTGTGGTATCTTAAACTGATAAGGATCTAAGGCAAATCAGGGAGAAAATGAGGGCTGCTCCCAGTGAAGATGATAAAGCTTCTGAGCAAGTAATGATCAGATGAGAAAACCAAAAGCATCAAACATCACTGATCTACACACAGTTTAGAACCAGTTGGACCAGCAAGATCACCAAGCTGGGTAGTGGCAAGTGGGGGCAGGGCTGTGGGGCTGTGGGCTCTGGCGTGGGCATCCATCCTTGAGAGAACTCAGCGGTGCTTATCAAGTCTGATTAATTCTCTGCGTCCAGAGCTGGGGGAGGGGACAAAGTGAAGAGGTCAGCTCGGAAGCATTCATATGTTTGACTTTGATTCTTTTTTTATCTGGCTGTGACTTCACTGCAGGGCACGGGCTTCCTCTAGTTGCAGTGAGCGGGGGCTAGCCTCCTTGCAGTGCACGGGCTGTTCATTGCACTGAGTGGCTTCTCTCGTTGCAGATCACAGGCTCTAGGGTGGGCGGGCTTCTGTAGTTGCGGCTAGTGGGTCCTAGAGCACAAGATCCGCAGTTGCGCCTCTGGACCCAACGGCACAGGCTCAGTAGTTGTGGCACACGGGCTTAGCTGCTCCTCGGCACGTGGGATCGTCCCGGACCAAGGGTCGAACCCGTGTCTCCTGCATTGGCAGGTGGATTCTTATCCACCTGGCTTTGATTCTAAAGACAACAGAGAACCAAGCGAAGATTCTAAGCAGGCCAGTGACATGGCCGGAACAAAAGTGATGGCGTGTGGGGTTAAAATCAGAACTGGGGAGTGCCTGCTTCAGCAGCACATATACTGATATTGGGACAATATAGAGATTAGCATGACCCCGGCGCAAGGATGACACGCAAATTCATAAAGCGTTCTCTATGTTTGATGAAAGTTAGCTAGAGAGTAGCCCCCACTTGCTATATATGGCTTCCCTTGTGGCTCAGCTGGTAAAAAAATCTGCCTGCAATGAGGAAGACCTGGGTTCGATCCCTGGGTTGGGAAGATCCCCTGGGAAAGGGAAAGGCTACGCACAGACCAAAATTTAAAAAAAAAAAAATATATATATATATATATATATATATATATAAAATTTTAAAAACCTGAGCAGAGGGGGAGATGGCAGTTTAGAAAATGAGTCAGTCTACATTAGAAACTAATACAATATTGTAAAGCAACTATACTCCAGTAAAAATTTAGAATAAAATAAAATTTCAGGAGCTCTGGCTATAAACCTGGCTCCTGCAATGTCAAAGGAAAAATGAGTTAGGGGCATGGGTCCAGAAAATGATGTACACTGAACAAAACAGACTGCGAGAGAGTACACAGACCCAAGCTCCCACTACATAAGAACACAAAGCACGTTGACTGAGATCAGGAGCGAATCTGGAATTGAGCCTGTCATGTTGAACATTCAGAGGTTTCTCTCTCCCAGGCAGCAGCTTCTTTATGATGTTTTTATTGTACAAAATATTGTTTAGAATTCTGTAGCCTAAGTTAAAAGCATTACTTAAGGGGAAGAGAATACTACACCGAGAGGTTAAGAACAGAGTCATTATCCTCTGATCCTGTCTGGAAGGTGAGGTGGTTTCAGACAGTTACTTTTTATATGACTGTTATGAAAATATAGAGCCTAGTTACATATCAATTACTCTTTAACTACTCTGAATTTATGGGATTATGGATGATTTAAAAAAAATAGTTTCATATTTTTATGTTTTCAACAATGAGGTCATACCCCTTCATCTACCATTCTCCAAACCGGACTCTGATTTTAATATAGATGCGTGTGGGATTTGTTTTACATAGAAATGCAATGGAATCATAAACCCTGAAGCTGAAGGTAGTTCCTCTTGGGGAATGAGCTGAGCAAGCCAGCTGGTCCCTGGGCTCACTGTGGCCTCAGCTGTGGGCAAAGCAACCTAGACCCCAGGGCACGTGGGGAAGTCAAGCCTGGCTACCAGCAGGTTCCTGCAGCCATGAGACCCGCCGAGTCCATGCTGCTCACCAGTCCAACCAGTAGACAGTCAGGAGGGGCTGGTTAGCTTCTCTTGTGTGTGTGGGCAGCGAGTTAATTTCCTCTGCTCTTAGAAACTGCTTCTTTTGGCTTCTGCAGCCTGAATATGAATTAGCACCCTTTCTTCTCCTGCGCATCTACCCATCTCAGGGCGACGCCAATGCCAAGGATACACAAAGTCCTTTTTCTTCTTTGCCTCTAGTTTCCTGACTTTGCTCTCTCCTTCTGCCTCTCTCTCTGCTTTTGCTCAGCCCCAGTCTGCTGTCTTTTCTTTTTGGATCCTGTGTCCTAGGCTTGCTGGCTGATTTCCTCTTTAATCCATGAGAAGGCTGCATTGACACCATCGGACAAATGGGCCCTTGGATAGGTCTGTGTGGTCTTCTCCAGTGGGACTGTGCAGAAAGCAGGCTGCAGGGTTTGAGCCGCTTTGACGGTGATATATTCCAGGACCAAAGAGCCATGTAAACATAGTTACCTGCTGGAAAGTTTTTTTTTAAAGTGTGTATTTAGGATGCGGGCAAGCTGTTTATTCTATTGAAAATGTCACCCAACAATGGTGTTGAAAATATCATTTCCGTTTTCAATACCATTCAATGCCAAATGGTATTGAAAAGAGAATATTCAATTTTATTGAAAATCACCCTACTAGCAACGGTATTCAGCTGCATAGGGATCATGACACGCCAGGCCCAATTTCCTCACTGGGTTTAACACAGGCACCTTTAAAGAACTGCTTCGTACTTTTTGGCCATGACGATATGATTTACTATATTAAAATAGTAAACGAATAATGAATAACTGACATTATTTACTTATTAGTATCTCCTTAGTGCAATGGGTGAGCTCCCAAAAAGTAGTATATAAACCAAATTAAGAATAGAATTTAAAATGACCAAGCTCTGGGATGAAATGCTATGGTTAACTGCTGGAGAAATAAAGAATCTTTTTGAAAATGAGGTGGCAGTGTTAGAATGTGGGAAAGTGATAGAATTTGGAGGAATAAAAGCTGGCTTCAGTTCCAATTCTGCAGACTGTGAGCTGTACAATACCTAAGTGCTCTCAGCCTCGGTTTTCCTCTGTAAAACAGGGATTATTTCAGAACGTGATTGCACTTGGAAAATTACAAAGGACTATCCAGGTGTGAGCTGGTGCTATGATTATCGCAGAGACTTGTAATACACACGTTCCTGCGTGATTCTCCTGTATCCGGTGGTGGAGACAGCTGATTTTATTATACTTCTCTGTATAGATGAGATACTTAGCTGTGTGTGTGCTCTGTCGCTCAGTCCTGTCCGACTCTTTGCAACTCCAGGGACTATAGCCCACCAGGCTCCTCTGTTCAGGGGATTTCCCAGGCAAGAATATTGGAGTGGGTTGCCATTTCCTCCTCCAGGGGATCTTTGTAACCCAGGGATCAAATCTGCGTCTCTTGCATTTCCTCCTTTGGCAGGCAGGTTCTTTACCACTAGTACTACCTGGAGAGTGAGGAAAGTCTAGGGATTGACCCAAGGTACCATCTCACCAAAGGTAGCAGAGACAAAATCCCAAACCCAACTTCTCTGGCTCCTAAATCCGTACCTTTCCTACTAAAGCACACTGCCTCAGGCTTTAGGAGGGGGAAGGGGAGATGAATTCTTTCACATCAATATGTTTTCCTGCTCCAGTGGAGACTGGGGGTGGGTATAGGAATGGGTGGGGACTGCAATTCTGGGTCTATCGGTCTCTCTCTCATTAGGTATGTGATCGCAGACTGTATCTATGCTGTCGTGTCCAACTCTTTGTGACCCCATGGACTGTAACCCCCCAGGATCCTCTGTCCCTGGGATTTTCCAGGCAAGAAAACTGGAGTGGGTTGCCATTTCTTTCTACAGGGGATCTTCCTGACCCAGGAATCCAACCCAGGTCTCTTGAGTGTCTTAAATTGCAGGTAAATTCTTTACTGCTTGAGTCGTCGGAAGAGATGCAATTATATGAACCCAGATATAATACTTAACCTCACTAAATGGGTCTAACCTAACTAAATGGGTCTCCATTTAGTCAACTATTAAGATAATAATTTAATTTGTAGGGTGGGTAGATGAAATACAATGATGTCTTACACAAGGTGCATAAAAAGCAATCATTAAGGAAAATACCAGATGAATTCAGGCCTACACAGGTGTGGGAGAGAAGAAATCCAGCGTGTCTAAAGTGGCCTGTGGAAGGCAGTGTTTCTGTCTGCCCTGCTGTCCTGCGGGGCCGCTTGGTGATCAGGAGGAGAACATTCCCATCTTCTGTGAATTTCCTCCATCCATAGTCACGGTAGCCATTGAAGCTGTCTGCAATTCAGAATATCCTTCCCATTTCTTCCTGAAAAGCAATAATGGAATTCTTTCTTTTCAATTGATTTACAATGTTGTGTTAATGTCTGCTGTATAGCAAAGTGATTCAGTTATATACAAACATGCGTTCTTTTTTTAAAAAATATTCTTTTCCATCGTGGTTTCTCACACGATATTGGATACAGTTCCCTGTGCTATACAGCAGGACCTTGCTGTTTATCTGTGTTATATGTAGCAGTTTCTTTCTGCTAATCCCAAACTCCTAGTTTATCCCTCCTGACCCCTTTCACTTTGGGTAACCATTAGTTTATTTTCTATATCTGTGAGTCTGCTTCTGTTTTGTAAATAAGTTCATTTGTATCCCTTTTTTTAGATTCCACGTAGAAGTGATATCATGATATATGTCTTGTCTGGCTTACTTCACTTAGTATGATCATCTCCAGGTGCGTGTGATGTGGTTTTCTTTTCTTTTCAAGTACAATTGCTTTACAATGTTGGGTTAGTTTCTGCTGTACAACAGTGTGAATCAGCCATGTGTACATATGTAGCCCCTCTCTCTTGAGCCTCCCTCCCACCCCCGTCCCACCCCTCTAGGGCGTCACAGAGCACCGAGCTGAGCTCCCTGTGTCGTACAGCAGCTCCCCACTGGCTGCCTATTCTATGCATGGTAGTGCATCATCCCTCAAATGGACAGAGTGAGGCCGTGTGGTCTAAATACTGATAAAAGATGTTTTATAATTCTCTCAAAAGAGATCAAATGAGGCTTATAGAAACATATTGCAACAAAGTTTAGAGCAGCAGCATACTGAAGACGTTGATGGGAACGCCAACAACCAGAAGAAACTTTCAAAAACTGAGCAGAATATGAAAAGACATGGTCACGATAAAACAGAAAAGTCACAAAGTATAAATAGAGGAAAATGAAACGGGTCTGTGATGAGCTAAAAAGGGAAAAGAAGGAAACCAAAAACAAAACAGCAAAATCTAATCTATGGGCCAGAATTGTGCAGAGAATCGAATAGGGAATGTGAAGGAAGCACGTGGTGGACTGACCACATTAATGGCCCTGAGTGATAGTCTCCCCCCCTGCACGCCCTTTACTCTGTAGCTCTGGAGTCCCTTCCACTCTGACTTTGGGCTCTGCTGTCTGACTTGACAAAGAGACAGGAACAAACTTGACTCGTATAGAGGCTTCACAAGTGCTCAAGCCCTTAGGCTGTCCACCTTCTCTTCCGCCTGCCTTGAGCCCGTGCCTAGGCTAGCCTTGTGGAAGATGAGTGACCACATGGGGCAGCGTCGTCATTCCAGCTATAGATAGCCTCGCAGCCAAAGGCTGTCATCCCTCCCACTGGCCACAGGCGAAGGAAGCCAAGCTGAGCTATTAGCTGAGTCCAGCTCAGATGGGCTGATCCCCTGACCTGTGAGTAATACACAGTTATTGTTTAAGCCATCTTGTTTGAGGTGGTTTGTCATAGAGCAGTAGTTAACTGATAACACAGGCTTGAGAAAGTATCCTAGAATTTAGGGGAAATAGCAGAGAAACCGGAGAAGGCAATGGCACCCCACTCCAGTACTCTTGCCTGGAAAATCCCATGGATGGAGGAACCTGGTAGGCTGCAGTCCATGGGGTCACTAAAGAGTCAGACACGACTGAGCGACTTCACTTTCACTTGTCACTTTCATGCATTGGAGAAGGAAATGGCAACCCACTCCAGTGTTCTTGCCTGGAGAATCCCAGGGACGGGGGAGCCTGGTGGGCTGCCGCCTATGGGGTTGCACAGAGTCGGACATGACTGAAACGACTTAGCAGCAGCAGCAGCAGCAGCTGCAGAGAAACACAGAGAATGTGCGTTTAGAGGACAAGGACATCCAACACATGGATAGCTGGTATTCCCACAGAAAACATCAGAAAAAATCAAGCAGAAGGAATTATCAAAAGCAAATTAAAAAAATTTTTTTTCCTAGGTGAAGAAATCCTATGTAGTCAAATTAAAAGTATTCATCAAGTTTAAGACAAAATTTATTTTAAAGGCTTATACCAAGGTATCATCAGGCACATTCTGAATTAACACATATTTTCTTCTGTAGTCTATTAATATGCTAAATTACACTGATTGATTTTCAAGTATTAAAATATCTTTGCACTCCTGGGATGACCCCCACTTGGTTGTGATGTATTATCATTTTTATATATTTCTGGGCTCAATTTGCTAACATTTTTGCTCAGAGTTTTTGTTTTATATGTTCCTAAGAGATATGGGTCTGTAGTTTCCTTGTAATATCTTTGTTTACTTTTGATCTTAGAGTAATGCTGACCTCATAAAAGAAGTTGGAAAGTATTCCTTCCTCTTCTATTTTCTGGAAGAGAGTATGTAGAGTTGTTTCTTCCTCAAGCATTCGGTAGAATTTGCCAGTGAAACCCTTTGGGTGTGAAGCTTTCTTTATGAGAAAGTTTTAAGTATATTTTACTACAAATTCAATGTATTCAATAGATACAGAACTATTTCAAGTCATCTATTTTCTTCTTGAGTGAGTTTTTATCTTTCAAAGAATTGGTTGATTTTATCTAAATGGTCATATACATGAGCATAGAATTTTTGACAGTGTTTTCTTGTTATTTTTTAATATCTGTATGTTCTGTCGTGGTGATGCTATTTTGTGACTCCTCTTTTTCCTTGGTCAGTGTAGCAAATATTTTTTTTCTTTTTTTAATCTGTCAAAGAACCAGATTTGGGTTCATTGATTTCTCTACCATTCTTGTTTCTGGTATTATTGAACTCACGTCTTATCTTTATTATTTTTTAAATTTTATTTTATTTTTAAACTTTACATAATTGTATTAGTTTTGCCAAATATCAAAATGAATCCACCACAGGTATACATGTGTTCCCCATCCTGAACCCTCCTCCCTCCTCCCTCCCTGTACCATCCCTCTGGGTCGTCCCAGTGCACTAGCCCCAAGCATCCAGTATCGTGCATCGAATCTGGACTGGCAACTCGTTTCTTACATGATATTCTACATGTTTCAATGCCATTCTCCCAAATCTTCCCACCCTCTCCCTCTCCCACAGAGTCCATAAGACTGTTCTATACATCAGTGTCTCTTTTGCTGTCTCGTACACAGGGTTATTGTTACCATCTTTCTAAATTCCATATATATGCGTTAGTACCCTAATCAAAAAATGGGCCAAAGAACTAAATAGACATTTCTCCAAAGAAGACATACAGATGGCTAACAAACACATGAAAAGATGCTCAACATCACTCATTACCAGAGAAATGCAAATCAAAACCACTATGAGGTACCATTTCACACCAGTCAGAATGGCTGCGATCCAAAAGTCTACAAATAATAAATGCTGGAGAGGGTGTGGAGAAAAGGGAAGCCTCTTACACTGTTGGTGGGAATGCAAACTAGTACAGCTACTATGGAGAACAGTGTGGAGATTCCTTAAAAAACTGGAAATAGAACTGCCTTATGATCCAGCAACCCCACTGCTGGGCATACACACTGAGGAAACCAGAAGGGAAAGAGAAACGTGTACCCCAATGTTCGTCGCAGCACTGTTTATAATAGCCAGGACATGGAAGCAATCTAGATGTCCTTCAGCAGATGAATGGATAAGAAAGCAGTGGTACATATACACAATGGAGTATTACTCAGCCATTAAAAAGAATACATTTGAATCAGTTCTAATGAGGTGGATGAAACTGGAGCCTATTATACAGAGTGAAGTAAGCCAGAAGGAAAAACGTCTTATCTTTAATATTCCCTTCTTCCTGCTTGCTTTGGGTTTTAATTTGTTCTTTCATTGGATGGAAGCTTAGATTATTGTGTGCTGTGGACTGAATATGTCCCCCATCAAATTCACATGTTGAAACTCTAAGCCCCAGCGAATGGGATTTGAGATGGGATTTTGGAGAAGAGAGTAGAGTTAGATGAGGTCGTGACAGTTGATACCCTGTAAAAGAGGGGGACACATGGGATCTCTCTCTGAGGGCCATTGCCAAGAACCTGACCTTCCTGGACCCCTTATCTTATACCTCCGGCTTCCAGAACTGTGAGAAATAAATGTTGTTGAAGTCATCCAGTCCATGGAATTTGTTATAGCCTGAGCTGACTTAGACTGTGGACCATAGTGGGCCAACCTTTGAAATGGAAAGTTCGAACAATGTATTTGAAAAGACGATATAATGGATTTTAAAAGTCTACATCAAACTTTGTACCTTAGAGATATTTCCTATGCTTATTCAATGAGAGCTGCTTTGGTGGCAAGTTTAGAAACCCTCTCAAATTATTTTTTAATTTAATTTTCTTTATACTCGAACAGAGTTGATTGGCAATGTTGTGTTAGTTTCAGATGTACAGCTAAGCGATTTACTTATACATATGTGTGTGTGTTAATTATTCAGTCATGTCCGACTCTTTGCAACCCTGTGGACTATAGCCTGCCAGGCTCCTCTGTCCATAGGATTCTCCAGGCAAGAATACTAGAGAGGGTTGCCATGCCCTTCTCCAGGGGATCTTCCTGACCCAGGGACTGAACCCAGGTCTTCTGCATTGCAGGCAGATTCTTTATCATCTGAGCCACCTGGGAAGCCCACTTATACATATATCCATTCTTTTTCAGATTCTTTTCCCGTATCAATCATTACAGAATACTGAATATAGTTCCCTGAGCTATACAGTGGGTCCTTATGTATTATATATATGTTTGTGTGTATATATGTTAATACCAAACTCTTAATTTATCCCTTCCACCACATAGAAACTCTCTCAAACTAGCGTAATTCAGTGAAGGAGCCGTGATGAGCATCTGAGGAGCTGCAATCCAGCTGGCTTCAGGCTCCAGCTCTGGTCCAGTTGGCTGTGACCAAGGCAACAGGTCCCACCCCCATGAACAAGAAGGGCATTATCTGAGTTTAGCACATATTCAGAACATATCTGTGACATGACAGCCTTCAGAGGACGTGTGTCCTCTTCGTGTTCTCTCTCTCTCTCTCTTTCACACACACACACACGCACACGCACACACGCATGTCCACACATGCTCACTGCTCTATGGATGGCACCTCCTAAGGGCATCCCAGTTTCCCAGGTGTTTTTCAAGTTGTGAATTGCCACTATTAACGGTAGAAGATTAATTTAGTGTGTTGCTTGGCTCTGGAAAAAATGAACTAGAATAACAAAATATCCAGGATCGCTTTACCAGTAAGGCTATGTATTGTTTTGAGATCTTTACTTTCCTTTTTATGTAAAAATGTATATTTCTCTAAAAAGTTTACAAAACACTCAATTCTTGGTACAAACACAATTGCACTCAGCCCCCACCCCGAAGGAGGGAACAACCCCATGTGGACTAAATTATCAATTCACCTACTTCCCTTCCGCATTCACCTAGAAAGAGGGCTGTCTCCAGGCATGAAACATCCACATTGGGCTTAATTGTCTATCTGTGTGAAGTTTTGATATAAAGTTATGTTAACGTGGTACAATGGATGGGAAATCTTTAATCTTCCCCTGTGTCCATGTGATTTTAAGTAATATCTGTACCATCTACTCCTAGAAAGTTTGACGAGGCTCATCTGTTGGGCTGGCTGGGATATACACCTGTTTCACTGGCAGTGTCTTTTAATGACAAGTTCAACTCTTTTAAATTTTACTGATCTGTTCAGTTCTGCTATTTCTTTTTGCATTGATATTGGTTTATTTAATTTACCTGAAAAGCATTTATTTTTGCATTGATATTGGTTTATTTATCTAAAAAGCATTTATTTTCTCCAACTTTTCAAATATTTGAAAATATTCTAATTTGTAGAAGTCTTTTTTTTATACTTATTAAATCTCTTCTGCATCTGTTTCTAATATTTAATGTTATATGTTTATTTTTCATAATTGGACTTACTAGAGGTGTGTCTATTTGATTGTTGCTTGTTGTTTTCAGAGAAATGGCTCTTGAATTTATTTAATTCTACCATTTTTGCATTTTAAAATTCATCATTTTGGCTCTTATCTTTCTCAGTTTCTTCTGCTTTCCTTAGATTTAAAAAATACATAGTTTTGCTATTTACTAATTTCTTTAAGAGAATTCTTGATGTATTTATTTTAATACTTTCCTAATTAGTAATGAAGTCATTTCAAGTGATGAATTTCTTTAAATACCATTTTGGCCTTACTCTGTAATTAGAGTGTCTTATGACCAACCTAGATAGCATATTGAAAAGCAGAGACATTACTTTGCCAACAAAGGTCCGTCTAGTCAAGGCTGTGGTTTTTCCTGTGGTCTTGTATGGATGTGAGAGTTGGACTGTGAAGAAAGCTGAGCGCTGAAGAATTGACGCTTTTGAACTGTGGTGTTGGAGAAGACTCCTGAGAGTCCCTTGGACTGCAAGGAGATCCAACTAGTCCATTCTGAAGGAGATCAGCCCTGGGATTTCTTTGGAAGGAATGATGCTAAAGCTGAAACTCCAGTACTTTGGCCACCTGATGTGAAGAGTTGACTCATTGGAAAAGACCCTGATGCTGGGAGGGATTGGGGGCAGGAGGAGAAGGGGACGACAGAGGATGAGATGGCTGGATGGCATCACTGACTCGATGGACGTGAGTCTAAGTGAACTCTGGGAGTTGGTGATGGACAGGGAGGCCTGGCGTGCTGTGATTCATGGGGTCGCAAAGAGTCGGACACGACTGAGCGACTGAACTGGACTGAACTGAAAAGATTTTTGACTGTTTTCAATTGAAATTTCTATTTTACTTTTTAAAATTATTGTATCGTGACAGCAGAATTGTGGCCTATATGATTTTGGCTTTTTAAAATTGAGTGGGGTATTCATATGTGGAACCTAATTTTTTTTAATGATACAAATGAACTTATTTATAAAACAGACTCAGATTTTGAAAATAAACTTCTGAGGAGGACAGTAGGCTTTCAAATACAAAAGGCTCTATTGGGGTATAAATTGGCACAGAGAGTGGGTCTGTAAGTAAAAGACCCTCAGGGAAAAAGTGGAGTTGGGGCTCCTGAGGGTCACCCACCCCAGGCCGGAAAGCTGGTCGTCTGTGTAGTCAGCTAAGGGGGCCCTTGGGTCTCAGACCTCAGGCCCCATGAAGTTAAGGCTCAAATCAGAGTCTAAGCCTTAAGTAAAATGTCCCAGCAAAGTGACAAATTCCAGACCAAGGTGGCTTGGCTGGAAACAAAATAGACAAAGCCAAATATTTGAAAATACTAAAATCAGTCTCACAATCAAGCCAAATTGCAACAGCTAAGTTCTGTACTTTGCTCTCACCTTTAGTGCGGAGGGTTAAGTCCTGTGAGTCGGACTCTGGTGTTTGCCATGGTGGCAGGGATTGGGGGTGTGGGCAGACCCCGAACTGGGAGGAAACCCAGACTCCTGGGTGGGGCTGGGCGCGTCCCTCCAGACACTGCGGCTATGCCAGGTGGTCGGGCATCCCTCCGCAGCTGCTTTGGATGACTGGTTTGAAGAGCAGCATCAATGGATGCCGGTGCCATGGAAACCTCCCCAGTCCATTTCCCTCTCCATAACCTGGGACTAAGACGTTTACAACACGACAAGAAGGTGCAGTCCAACTCCAGCTGTCTAGCTAACTGGTACAGTTATTCATAGAGCTGCCTGACCCTGGCACAAGAAGCCAACTTCTGTATTGGGTTTCAGCAACTTGAGCGACTAAAAATAACATTGTCAGGTGGCCTAGTAAGACTCCATGGAGTTATGTCTCCAGGGCAAGAAGAGTCTGTTAAGTCAGGGTCTGTGGATGACTGAGCACTGTGTTCCAGCACACCCATCTGAAGAGGAGAACCACAGAGAAAGAAGCAGAGCGGGGGTCAGAGAGACAAATAAGACATCATATGTATCCCTGAACTCAGCCAAGATGGACGCAACTTCTGTCCATTCTGGTACTTTCGTTTCTTGCCTAAGACAGTTTCAGTAGGATTTCTATTGTAGGTAACCAAAATGTTCTGACTAATACAAGTGGCATAAATGTTGGAAAGAAGGGAAAACTTTTCACTAGTGAAAGTTTTTAATTACCTGGAAACCCCAGAGAATCAGCCGAAAACTTATTCAAGCAAATAAAAGATGAATCTTTTTTTTTCAATAAGTGGTGTTGGGTTGTTAGATCACTACTTCAGACCAAAATACATTTCAGAAAGAAAAAAGATGTAATTAAACCACAAAAGAAATAGAAGAAAACATGGGGTTTTCCCTGGTGGCTCAGATGGTAAAGAATCTGCCCTGCAATGCAAGAGACCCATGTTCCATCCCTGGGTTGGAAAGATCCCCTGTAGAAGGAAATGGCAACCCACTCCAGTATTCTTGCCTGGGAAATCCTACGAGGAGCCTGGGCAGCCACAGTCCATGGGGTCCCAAGAGTTGGTCACGGCTTAGCAACTTTACAACACATGAACACATTTTTATCTGATTTAGGTATAAGAAAAGTTTTCCTTAGCATTCAAGCCAAAGCAGAAGATAAGACAGAATTGTAAAAGTTAACTCTCATTTTAATAACAATAAAGCACAGAACGGAAAACCATTTAAGATGGGAAATTTGAGGGGAGGATCTGGTTTGGGGCTTTCAGGGACGGTTTGAGAGTGGAGAAAATGGTTGATTTGCTTTGGGGAGTGCTGGTATTTGTGGAAACCACTCTGTCAAAATGAACTACAAATATATACAGTACGGCTAAAACTGAGAGGTGATCCCAAGTTTAGAGACATGTGTTTGAAACAATTTAGTGTATAGATGATAGTTAAATCTACTAGGCCTTCATAGAATTGGTCAACTTCAGCTTCTTCAGCATCAGACGTCCTTTTCATCATAGGGGATTGGAATACAAAAGTAGGAAGTCAAGAGTTACCTGGAGTAACAGGCAAGTTTGGCCTTGAAATACAAAATGAAGCAGGGCAAAGGCTAACAGAGTTTTGTCAAAAGACCACACTGGTCATAGCAAACACCCTTTTCCAACAACACAAGAGATGACTCTACACATGGACATCACCAGATGATCAGTACCGAAATCAGATTGATTATGTTCTTCACAGCTGAAGATGGAGAAGCTCTATACAGTCAGCAAAAACAAGACCGGGAGCTGACTGTGGCTCGGATCATGAGCTCTTTGTTGCAAAATTCAGGCTTACTCTGAAGAAAGTAGGGAAAACCACGAGGCTATTCAAGTATGACTGAAATCAAATCCCTTATGACTATACAGTGGAGGTGATAAATAGATTCAAAGGATTCGCTCTGGTAGGCAGAGCGCTGGAAGAACTATGGATAGAAGTTTGCAACATTGTACAGGAGGCAGTGACCAAAACTATCCCAAGGAAAAGAAATTCAAGAAGGCAAAGTAGTTGTCTAAGGAGGCTTTGCAAATAGCTTTTCTCTTCTTTGCAAAAAAAAAAAAAAGAAGAGAAGCAAAAGACAAGGAGAAAGGGAAAGATATACCCACTGAATGCTGATCTTCAGAGAAGGGCATGGAGAGACAAAGTGCCTCTTAAGTGAACAATGTGAAGAAATAGAGGAAAACAACAGAATGGAAAAGACTAGTGATCTCTCCAAGAAAACTGGAGATACCAAGTGAACATCCAAGTCTTTGCGACCCCATAAACTATAGCCCACCAGGCTCCTCTGTCCATGGGATTTTCCAGGCAAGAATACTGGAGTGGGTTTCCATTTCTTTCTCTAGGGGACCTTCCCAACCCAGGGATCAAACCCGGATCTCCTGCATTGCAGGTGGATTCTTTACCACTAGCAACACCTGGAAAGCTCCCATGCTAGCAAGATTATGCTCAAAATCCTTCAAGCTAGGTTTCAGCAGTATATGAACCAAAAGCTTCTAGTTGTATAATGTGGATTTTGAAGACTCGGAGGAAGCAGAGATCAAATTGTCAACAGTCGTTGGATCATGGAGAAAGTAAGGGAATTTCAGAAAAACATCTACTTCTGCTTCATAGACTATGCTAAAGCTTTGATTATGTGGATCACAACAAACTGGAAAATTCTTAAAGAGATGGGAATACCAGACCAACTTACCTGTCTCCTAAGAAACCTGTATGCAGATCAAGAAGCAACAGTTAGAACCGGACATGGAACAATAGACTGGTTCAAAATCAGGAAAGGAGTATGTCAAGGCTGTATATTGTCACCCTGCTTATTTAACTTACATGCAGAGTACATCATGAGAAACGCTGGGCTGGATGAAGCACAAGCTGGAATCAAGATTGTTTGGAGAAATATCAATAACCTCAGATATGCAGATGACACCACCCTTATGGCAAAAAGTGAAGAGGAACTAAAGAGCCTCTTGATGAAGTTGAAAGAGGAAAGTGAAAAAAGATGGCTTGAAACTCAGCATTCAAAAAACTAAGATCATTACTTCTTGGCAAATAGAAGGAGGAAAAGTGGAAACAGTGACAGATTTTATTTTAGGAGCTCCAAAATCACTGCTGACATGAAATTAAAAGACACTTGCTCCTTAGAAAAAAAGCTATGACAAACCTACACAGTGAATTGAAAAGCAGAGACATCACTTTACTGACAAAGGTCCATATAGTCAAAGCTATTGTTTTCCCAGTAGTCATGTACAGATGTGAGAGTTGGACCATAAAGAAGGCTGGCCACCAAAGAATGAACACTTTCAAATTGTGGTGTTGGAGAAGACAAGGGTCCCTTGGACAGCAAGGAGATCAAACAGTCAGTCCTAAAGGAAATCACCCCTGAATATTCACTGGAAGGACTGATGCTGAAGCTGACACTCCAATACTTTGGCCACTGGATGTGCAGAGCTGACTCATAGAAAAAGATCCTGTTGCTGGGAAAGATAAGCGGCAAAAAGAGAAGGGGGGCAGCAGAGGAAGAGATGGTTAGATAGCATCACTGACTCCATGGACAAGAGTTGAGCAAACTCTGGGAGATAGTGGAGGACAGAGAAGCCTTGTGTGCTGCAATCCATGGGGTCACAGAGTTGGGCATGACTTACTGACTGAACAACAAGATCTACTAGAGTGGATGGGATTACTGAGGAGTGAGAAAAGAAGTGGTCCCCAGAAGACAGTAACATTTAAATCCCAGGAGAATGTTTATATCCTTCAGGGCAAGAGACACTCCAGGTTTGAGCATCCTGAGTTATCCCTGTGGCCCTGAAAATATGTAACACAATGCTGGGTACACATTGAATATTCTGTAAGCACCCTTTTGATTTTTTCCACTTTTAAAATTTTAATTAACTTAAAAATAGGTCAATTCATATGATTCAAAATTAAAAGGGTGTGAAAAGATATTTTCTTGGTACCTCTGTCCCTAAGCCACTATTTCTTCCCCCTGGAATCAATGAACATCAATACTTTCTTGCATATCATTTCAGAGACATTTTATGTATATGTAAGTAAACAAAGATACATTTAGTAAAGCCCTCTTGTTTCAATTCCCTTTTTCAACAGACACAGTGTTTCAGAGACTGTGTCCTATCAGTAAAGCAAGAGCTTTCTCATTCTTTTTAATGACTGTACAGTATTTCAATTTACACACTAATTTATTTAACCAGGCCTTCTGTGACAGCTATGAAGTAGGAGTCCCCAGCCTCCCGGATCTAATGCCTGATTGTCTGAGGTGGAGCTGATGCAATTATAATAGAAATAAAGTGCGCAGTAAATGGAACGCACTTGAATCATCCCCAAACTATCCCCTGGCCCCGCCCCCCATCCATGGGAAAATTGTCTTCCATGAGATCCCCGATGCCGAAAACGCTTGGGGACGGCTGCTCTAAAGGTTATTTACAATATTTTGATTTAACTAACAGGGCCAGGATAGAAAATTTTTATTGCAAGTTATCCAGTGGCGGTGGTTTTGAAATGTGTCACCTTGATTAGGCTGAACCACGGGCTTCACAATTCCCTGTTGTGTATATTTCCTGCCAGGGCGGACCAGGGAGACATTTTGGTCACATGAGTTTGGAGGACAGATGTGAAGATGTAGCCATTTGTTCTTACCCCGAAAGATGAAATGTCTGTCTTCTCTTCCCTATTTTCCAATAAGCTGTGGTTTATACACTTTTTTCCACTGGGCTTTTAGGTGGGACCCACCTGAAGCATTGCAGGCCGGTTAATTGTTGCTTTGTTCTTTCCTGGTTAAGTTTCCTAGGCAGCCTTTAGAACAGTAAGTTAATACTCCAGCCATCTTGCAGATTTCTCTCTTAGCCACTCACTTCTAAAATTCCTTAGCAAGGTCACAGATGGTGTCCCTCTCTGTGGTATTTTAGTCAAATCAAGGCTTTTGTTTACACCTTTTTTCCTGCAGGCCAAATAGTGGAGATATTTTTGGTTAGAATTGGAGTTTGATCTCATGGACTCTCCAAGCCAAGCACTCTCCAAGTGCTGTTATCTGTTCTGGGGACCCCACTGGTGTGGGCGATTATGTGTCTGTAGACACTGCTAAGGCCATATTTTCGTGCCCTCTTGTGAGCTGATACAACTTTGCAGCACTGGGAGAGTAAGAATTACTGTACTTTTCAGCACATGAATTCATTAGAAATGATTGCAAGAGCAAGGGATTTTTTTGAGACTACGTATCTCGTCTAAAGCTTTCATTTTACAGATGAAGAAGGCTGAGGTGAAGAAACTTAAGTTAAAAAGTGATGAGTTAGGGGCTTCCCTGGTGGATCGGTGGTAAAGAATCTGCCTGCCAGTGCAGGAGACACGGGTTCAATCCCTGGTCTGGGAAGATCCCACATGCCACGGAGCAACTAAGCCCACAACTCCTGAGCCTGTGCTCTCGAGCCCAGGAGCTGCAATTACTGAAGCCTGAAAACCCTGGCATCCAGATGGCATTCGGTCCCATCACTTCATGGGAAATAGATGGGGAAACAGTGGAAACAGTGTCAGACTTTATTTTTTTTTTTTTTTAAATTTACTTATTTTTATTTTGGCTGTGCTGGGCCTTCATTGTGGTGCAAGGGCTGTGTTGCCCTGTGGCATGTGGGATCTTAGTCCCCTGACCAGGGATCGAACCCGCATCTCCTAAATTAGAAGGCAGATTCTTTACCACTGGACCATCAGGGAGGTCCCCAGACTTTATTTTTTGGGCTCCAAAATCACTGCAGATGGTGACTGCAGCCATGAAATTAAGAGACGCTTACTCCTTGGAAGAAAAGTTATGACCAACCTAGATAGCATATTGAAAAGCAGAGACATTACTTTGCCAACAGGTTCGTCTAGTCAAGGCTATGGTTTTTACTGTGGTCATGTATGGATGTGAGAGTTGGACTGTGAAGAAGGCTGAGTGCTGAAGAATTGATGCTTTTGAACTGTGGCATTGGAGAAGACTCTCCAGAGTCCCTTGGACTGCAAGGAGATCCAACCAGTCCATTCTGAAGGAGATCAACCCTGGGATTTCTTTGGAAGGAATGATGCTAAAGCTGAAACTCCAGTACTTTGGCCACCTCATGCGCAGAGTTGACTCATTGGAAAAGACTCTGATGCTGGGAGGGATTGGGGGCAGGAGGAGAAGGGGACGACAGAGGATGAGATGGCTGGATGGCATCGCTGACTCGATGGACGTGAGTCTGAGTGAACTCCGGGAGTTGGTGATGGACAGGGAGGCCTGGCGTGCTGTGATTCATGGGGTCGCAAAGAGTTGGACACAACTGAGCGACTGAACTGAACTGAACTGAACTGACCTCCAAGAGCTCATAGCGCATATCAGAAAAAAAAATCCCTGTGCTTTTGCCAGGAGGAAGGGGAAAATAAACATTGTGACATATCCAGAGAATTCTGTTCTTCTTAACAAGGGCTTCCCTTAGGAGAAACTATTTACCCAGAGCCTAACCTGTCAGGGATTTACTGGAGCCTAATGACCTCGGGGAAGGGAAATACCTGGCCTCAGGCCCCCGTACTTTCCATGTGGGGAAGAGAAAAGCCCAACTCCAGCCCCTTCCACCCATCCTGTCCCCACAAAGATGAGGAGAGGAACTGAGAAGCACCAGGGATATTCATAGTATTCCTTTATTATTATTTTTTTGACGTTCATGAAATCTTTAGTTCTACCCTCTCTTTCCTTTCTGATACAGTAACTTGTGTCATCATTTTTTTTCTTAGTTAGCCTGGCAAGAAGTTTTTCAAATTTATTGATTTTTCCAAAGAACCAACTTTAGGTTTTATCAATTTTCTCTGTTGATTTCCTGTTTTCAATTTCATTAATTTCTGCTCTAATTTTTATTATTATTTTCTGCTGCTTACCTTGGATTTTCTCTTCTTTTTCTGGTTTCCTAAAAGAGAAGCTTGAGTGATTGGTTTTAGAAATCCCTTCTTTTCTAATATATGTGTTCAATGCTATAATATTCCCTTTAAGCACTGCCTTTGCAGTATATTATTAAAATTTTAATGTTTTATTTGTATTTTGTTCAAAATTTTAAAATGTCTCCTGATATTTATTTTTGCTCATGTTTTATTTAGAAGTATGTTGTTTAATCTCCAAAAGTTTGGGGATTTTCCATATTCTTCCTGTTATTGATTTCCTGCTTAATTCCACTGTGGTCTGAGCGTACATGTGTATGATTTTTGTTCTTTCAAATGTGTTACAGTGTGATTTTTATGGCCCAGAATGTGGTTTATCTTGCTGAATGGTTCATGTGAATTTGAGAAGAATGTGTAACTTGCTAGGCAATAAGACAAGAAAAGGAAATAAAAGGTATACAAATTGAGAAGGAAGAAATTAAAGTGTCTTTATTCACAGATGACTTGATCATCTATGTAAACAGTATGGAAGAATCAACAAAAACCTGCCTGAACTAATAAGTGATTATAGCAAGTTTACAGGATACAACGTTACTATACAAAAGTCAATTGATTTCCTATATACCATCAACAAACAAGAGGAATCTGAAATGAAAAACATTACCCTTTACATCAGCACCCCCAAAATGAAATTTTAGGTATAAATCTAACAAAATATATACAAGATCTACTTGAGGAAAACTACAAAACTTTGATGAATGATATAAAAAATGAACTAAAAAAACCAGAGAGGTATTCTGTGTTCACAGATAGCAATACTCAATGTTGTCAAGATATTGGTTTATCTTAATTTGATCTACAGATTCAGTGCAACCCCAGTCAAAGTTCCAGCAAGTTTTTTTGTGTGGATACAAACAAGCTGATTCTAAAGTTTGTATAGAGAGACAAAAGACCCAGAAGAGCCAACTCAATATTGAGAACAACAAAGTCAGACCGATACTACATTATTTAAAGATTCCCTATAAAGCTACAGTATTCAAGACAGTGTGATAATGGTGAAAGAAAAACCAAATAAATCAATGGCACAGAATAAACAGCCCAGAAGAAGACTCACATCAATATAGTCGACTGTCTTTGACAAAGAAGCAAAGCATTACAATGAAGCAAATATAGTCTCCTTGACAAATGGTGCTGGAACAATTGGACATCCACACGCAAAAGAAAATTAGTCTAGATACAGACCTCACACCCCTCACAAAAATTAAGTGAAAATGGAGTATAGTCCTGGATGTATAATACAGAACTATAAAAACTCCTAGACAATGTTATAGAAGAAAACCTAATGACTTTGGGTATGCTGCTGCTAAGTTGTTTCAGTCGTGTCCGACCCTGTACAACCCCATAGACGGCAGCCCACCAGGCTCCCCTATCCATGGGATTCTCCAGGCAAGAATACTGGAGTGGGTTGCCATTTCCTTCTCCAATGCATGAAGGTGAAAAGTGAAAGTGAAGTTGCTCAGTCCGGTCCGACTCTGAGCGACCCCATGGACTGCAGCCTACCGGGCTCCTCCATCCACGGGATTTTCCAGGCAAGAGTACCGGAGTGGGGTGCCATCGCCTTCTCCGGACTTTGGGTATAGTGATGACTTTTTTGAGACGATGTCAAAGATACGATTTATGACAGAAATAGTTGATAACCTGTACTTCATCAAAGTTAAAAACCTCTGCTCTGTGAAAGTCACTGTTAAGAGAATGGGGAGACAAGCCACAAGCCAGAAGAATATATTTGCAAATGACA